>NC_090830.1:134878167-135194886 GCF_028021215.1 Eschrichtius robustus | reverse complement strand
AGCTCCATCCCTGCCGTCCGGGTGCAGCCGCAGAGCCCGGCAGGTGCCCTTCTGCTCTCCCGGGGCGTCCCGGGAGTGTTGAACTCCCCGCTTCTGCATTTGCTCAGCTTAACCCTGGCAGTGACTGACGGGCCAGCTCGTAGGCCCGAGGGCGGGATGGGCCTAGCTGAGCGTGCAGGCCTGCCGGGAGCTTCAGCTGGGCACCGGGATCACAGACAGCCCACCCCTGGGACCGTCAGGGGCTCCAGGGTCCAGCCTCCACTCTCATGCTGCCCGGAGTCAAGGCTGCAGTTACAGACGTGGGCCATTCCACGGCACGCCCTCAAGGAGCGGGGCTGAATGACCCAAGGCCCCCAGAAAGGGGCCGTGCACCCGGACAGAAGCGATGGGCCACAGGGACAAATGTGTTCCCCTGCTCACGGTCTCTGTCAGTTGTCAGCAGCTGCCTCTGTTCTGGAAGACAGAGGTCAGGCGGGAACAGCCAAGGACCAGCAGGCCCCATGGGGCTCAGGGAACTGGCGGGGTGTCCATGCCCTGTCTGCGGGGGTGGCTGCGTCTTAGCCCCAGCCCACGGGGGCCAAGGAGAGGTGCACGTGACGTGCTCAGTTCTTCCAATTTACCGAAGGAAGAAATCTATATTTTTACGTAAAAATGATCTGATTTTTAAATATTGGTAAGCAATTCAACGCAAATACAATTTTGAAAACCAATGTGGGTCAGAAAAACCCTCTGCAGGCTGGGCTGCGTTCCCGGGCACCAATGGGCTCCCGAAGGGAAGTCAGGGTGATGACTAAGAGGAAATTCGAGTCTCTTTCTGTTTTCATTTCACGTTGATGTGACTCAGACTGGGTGGGGCTGAGGGTCAGGGTTGGGGAGCAGAGGGGGGCCCTCCTGGAGGTGAGTACCCTGGTGGTCCACTCGGAGCAGCTTTCTCCCCAAATCTCCTCCAATTCTATGCAGCCAATGCTCCAAGTCAGGTACGTATGGATGTTCGTGCAAATTTATGCCCCTGCACGCCTGAGAAGTGTGCACACGTGTGTGTCGGCTTACACGGAATCTGGTCCTGGAATTTGAAAGTCGGGGGCTGCCGTGTGAGTTCTGACCTCAGTCACGCACCTGCACACTTAAACTTGTGCGGATCGCCCGCTGTGCTGGACGGCCCTGTGAGGTGAGGGTGGGCAGCAGTGGGTGGGGAGGCCCCTTGGTTCCCCCCTCAGCCCTAAAGAGCTCTGTGTAAGGCCTTGACGAAGGGACCCCCCCTTCTGGGGTCCCCTCTTGTAGTAAGGGGGGCACTGGATGATGTTCCTCCAATGCAGACCTGCTCTGCCTTGGGGGTCCCTGGGGGAGGGAAGCGTTGGGGCAGGCAGGGGTGGGAGAGAAGAGGAGGGAGGGGAAGAAGGTGGCAGAGCAGCTGTGTTCTGGTTGGGTGGGGGGGGGGGGTGGGCAAGGTCCCTGCAGGACCCACTGTTTACCAGAAGAGGGCACTTTACAAGTCTGCTCCCACCCTGTACCTTGTGCGTTTTGCTGGGTTCTGGTCTATAGGAGCAACACAGGGATCCAGGCCTGCTGCAAAATGTTCAGACCAAACACAAAACAGTCACGGGCAAGAGCCATCCCTTCTTGTTCCCAGAGTTACACGCTGTTAAACTCGTGGGGTGTATCTGCCCTGACATTTTCCCTACACGTTTACATTCATAAGCCTACAGGTTCTCTGATAACTGGCGTCCCAACTACTCTCTCATCACATCTGAGACTCCACGGATCGTAAGATGTGCTATTACTTTATGAACCACTAAGAAAGGAAAACAGATATTAAGGCACACTTCAGGATACAGTGATGTGAAATGTGGGGAAAAAAAAAAAAACAGATGAAATACGGTATCTGGCAGCTCTGCGACTTGCCTTTCTCGTTGGGTGGTCTGTCTTGGAGAGTTTCAGTGTCAGCACACAGGAGCCTCTGCATTTTGTTTAACTGCCCCTTGAATTTCCACTTTTTGGATAAACCAAGATTTGGATGGACACTTAGGTTGTTTCCAACTTTTTGGCTATTACCTACAATTCTGCAGCTCATGTCGACATCTTTGTGTATCTCACAAGGGTTTCTGTAGGCGAGCTCCTGGAAGTGGACCCTTTGTATTCTGCCCACACACGTTAAACTGTAATCGAAACTGCAAATTGCCAACCTCCAATGTTTCCACCTTCTACACTCACCTAGAGTGTACGATGGAGCCTATTTCTCCCAGATATTAGTAATTCTTTTAATTTCTGTCAATCTGATAAGTAAAATAATACCATTTAAATTTGCACTTCCCTAATTTCTAGATGGTTAGGCGTCTTTTCATGATTCACAAACATACTTAATTAGATATTCATATTTTGCCTGGTCAAATTTTTTACCATTTTCCTACTGTCTTTTTTTGTTTCTTGTTAATGTTTAGGAATCCTTCATATAATCCGGACGATAACATTTTGCTATACAATTTATAGATAGTTGCCTTCAACTACTTGTGTAAAATAATGTCTCCTGATGATTATTTAATACATTTTGTTTGGTGAGCAAATGAAATGATTTCCGGTTATTTTGGAACACACTGGCAAAGCGCTGTGATCATCCCAAAGGATGCTTCATCCTTCTTTTGGGGAACAGATGAAGTTTCAAAAGGCACCCCACACGGTCGGTCAGGTGTCCTCCGGAATTCTAGGCCACAGGAGCCCATCTACTCACATAACAGGGGCCCTGAGCCAGATGATTTCCCTCTTGGAAGTGACCAGCAGCCACTGCCAAGCCTGCAGAGGCTGCAGCAGGTGACTTTCACGTTCGTTCTGGTGGGCACCAGGTCACACAACCGTCCCGCTTCCTGTAAGGACACCTGACGGCCACAGCCAATTATCAGCCAAGCATTTTATTTTTAAGTGAACCCAGGAGTGGGGAGCCCGTCACCCTGACGGTGACCACAGCGCCATCTGCAGGTGCATTCACACAGCTGCAGCGTTTCTTCCCTACTTTTTGGGCAAAGGATGCTCTGCCTGGTTGGATGTTTTGTTAAATGTTCCTGCAGGTGTTGGGCACTGGGCCAGCAGAAGCCAGCTCCTCTCCGCCCATCCCAGGGAAGCACTGTCCTGAGCATCCCAGGCTGCAGTGCTCCGCCAATGACCTGGCTCCCAGAGGGCCAGCTTGAAACAAGGCAGCATGACGAGTGCGGTTTCTGTTTGCTGGGGCTTCTGGTCTTTCTCTTCTGTGGTTTTGAATTTCTCTGGGGTTTCAATGTGAAGAGGGCGCTGCTCAGTGCAAAAGATGGTCGGGAGCCTAGAAGGGCTCTCCTAGCTGGGGGCTTAGGTCAGCAGGGAGTCTCACTTGTCCCTGCTCTTAGGGGCTTTAGTAGGCTGTTTGTCCAGGGTTAGGAAATCATGTAAAGCCCTCTGGCTGGATGGGGACTGAACTCTTGACCCCAGGCTGAATGGTGTCAACTCTAATCACCTTGGCCAACTTTTTCCTGGAGGGAAGTTGATAATTTTTGTTTTCCTGCAGGTTTGTGATGAGTTAGTTGTGAGGCTCAATTTCATGTGTCAACTTGACTGGCCACAAAGTGCCCAGATATTTGGTCAATATATCTGAATAACCTAGGTATGTCTATAGCGAGGCCATTTGAATGAGATCCAGCACTTGAGTGGGTATTCTGAGAAAAGCAGATTGCCCTCTGCACTGTGCGTTGGGCCACATCCAATCAGTTGAAGGTCCGAACAGAACAAAAAGCCAGAGCCTCCCGTGAGTAAGAGGGAATTCTTCCTGCCTGACTGCCTTCCAAGTGGGGCATCACTCCTTCTGTTTCTACAGCAGCCTGACAGTCTTCAGACGGAAACTGAAGACTGGCAGTTTCCAGACGAAGACTGGCACACTGGCTCTGCAGATTTTGGACTTACCAGCCTCTGCAATCATGTGAGCCAATTCCTCATAATAGATATAGATATAATTATATATCTTATGGATTCTGTTTCTCTGAAGAACCCTGACCGATACACCAAGTGATACCCTATCAGAGAATTCCTTGAGTTTTATGCCTGGGAGTCTTGGGGGAAGGAGGGGATGGGGATGGGGGTGGGGACCGGCAACAGGCCTGGGCGCAGAGCGGAGGCCCAGCCCCTGCTGGTCACAGGCTTCTGCTGATTCTGCCGTGGGATGGAGCTGGCAGACACAGACAGGCCTACAAGTCTACCAGGGAGGCACGGGGGTGCCCAGGAAATCCATATCAACTCCTTGGGGACCTGGAGCCCACCCAGCTGGGCCTCCCTCTGTATCAGGCACATGTCCAAGAAGGAGATACCAAAAGATACTGAACAGCCAACTCTCGGTTAAGAGTCTGGCCGGATGACCTATGACATAGTCTCCCGTTAAAAACGGCCAACATTGAGGAGTCCTCTACACCCCAGCGTGGTTATCTCTCTTAATCCTCACAGCACTGCTAAGAAGTGGGTACTATTATCACCGCCATCTACAATCGGGGATACTGAGGCACAGAGAGGGTCAGCGACTTACTCAAGGTCACTCAGCCACTAAGCTGCAGAACTAGATGTGAACAGAGGCGGGCGACTCAGGGGCATTTGCTCTTGCATCTCTTCTCTCCCTCTCCTCCTCCTCTTTTAACTTTGCATTTTTGCATTTACATTGTTTTATTGAGGTAACATTTCCAAGCTATAAAACACACCCATTTTAAGCATACAATTCAATGCCTTTCAGTAAATTCACAGAGTTGTGCAGCCATCACCACAATCCATCACCACCACTTCTCCATCAACCCACTAAGATCCCTCCTGCCCATCTGTGGTCACTCCCCGTCCTGCCCCCAGCCCCAGGGATCTGCCCCCGGGGGTCTGCCTATCCCGGGCATTTCACATACATGGAAAATACAACACGTGCTCTTCCCTGTCTGGCCACCTTGCATGTTTCTGAGATCCACCCATATTGTCTCATGTATCAGGCATTCCTTTTTCCTTTTCTCCTTTTTAACTTTCAAAGTATAAAAACAGTGAGAGACTAGAGTAACGAACCCCCATGTATCTACCTCCTGACATTCTCGGATCAACTGTGTGTGTCTGTGGCCTGCCCCGCTACTCATTCTTTTCCAAGTCACTCCTAGACATCCTGTCGCTTCAGCTGTCAATATTCAAGTATGCGTCTCTAAAAGGTACGGACTCATTTCTTAAAATAAACCTAACTACTATACCAATATCTCGCCCCGAAATATTAATTTCTTAATGAATGTCATCAACTATCACACCAGCGTTTAAATATCCCCTACTGACTCATCCATGTTTGTTCAGGGCTGGTTTGAGTTGGGTTCAGCACAACGGGGGGCCATCCTGCCCTCCGCCCCACCAAGCTGACACCGACTCTCAGCCCAGGGCAGGGGTGGGAGGTTATGTCCGCTGCCTCCTGAGTGCTCAGCCTTGCTTCAGTCAAATACAGAGCAACTGCTCTCCTAGCCAGCCTGCTCTACAGGCGTGCAATGTCAGAAGCACACTTCCCACTTACCTGCCCATCACCCCGCAAGGTCATCAGGAGGAGGGGCAGTGGGCAGTGTGGGCGGGAGGGCAGGGAGGAAGAGGCGGGGGGCCCTTACCTGCGGTCGTGGAGGTCCAGTTGCTCTGCGCGGTGGTGGTCTCGTTGCCCTTGAAAGCCTTGGCGAGGGGCAGGCTAACACCGGCCAGCAGGAGCGGACAGAAGGGCTCCATGGCGACCCTGGAAGAGGCAGGACGGGCTCAGAGGACTCGCCCACCACCCACCTGGGGATGGCCAGCCTCCACCGAGGCGGGAAACTCAGGGAAGACACAGAGGACTAGGGAAGAAGAACAGTGGGCCGGGGATCGGGGTGACAGTGGGGACCCTTTGGGAGCGTGGCTTTGTCAGTCTGCGGTAGGGGGAGACGTCTTTGTACTGGCACGATTTCTACCTGCACTTGGGAAGTAGCCTCACCTTAGAACAAGCCAGGTTAGTAACTCCATAACTACCCTCAGGTTATAAAAGCTCCTGCTGTTCAGGTTACTTTCCTTTTTTGTTTGTTTGTCTGTTTCGGGAGGGAGAGAGGAGGCCAAGGACTTGGAGGTGCCAGGGGAGAATAAACTCTTAAAACATCACGAGGTCTGGGATTCTGAGAGGCAGCTTCACAGACCCTCCAAGAGGCCCGGTCACCTTGACTCGAGGATTGCCAACGACGGTAACTTGTTGAACGTGTAGGAACATTTCGCTGTGCCCGTGGTGACACAGTGGAATATTTCTGTGTTGCATCACAGCAGCCCAGAGATGCATCAGCGCCCTTGGTCACGTAGCCTGTGGTCACAGGGCTGGGGGGCTGGAAGGGGGGTCCAGCCACCTGCACAGAGTCCCCCTTTGCTGTCCCTCGGCCACAACCACAACTACACCCCGGCCTTATTCTGGGTGCCGGCCTTGAGTACCTCCTACCTGAGCTACAGGAAAAGGTCCCCGAAAATCTCCAGCCCCCGGCCGTCCACCTGTCCCGCACTCTGGAGCCTGATAAACTGTCGTGAAGCTCAGCTCAGTCCCCTGCCTCGTGAGGTGTGAACAGTGACTTGGGGATGAAGAGCTGGCGTCATGTCACTGCTCCTCTGAGCCAAGCACTTTGCCGGCAGCTTTGCTGGGTCATCTCGTTTAACCTTCACGACTCCGGGCTGATGGCCTCACATCTGGACTCTGCTCCGGTCTGAGCTCTCAGGGGAAGCAGAGGGAAGCCCCCTCCTGGAGGAGGGGCCATGGTCAGCTCATCTCTGACAGAGCCTTGGGCACCTCGGGGATGGGGGAAAGTATTTATTGGGTGGATGGGCAGACGTGCTGGGCAAACCCAGACTGCAACGCGGCTCGACACGGAAAAAGGCTCTTTCGCCCAGGAGACCTGCCGGCGGTCACCTGGGACCCCCTACCCAGCGCTCTGTTTTGGCAAGACACCATAAACCCTTGGGAATCATGACAGTGACCTCTCGGTGGTATAGAAACCCCTCCCGAGGGCTCCCTGCAACTGAAGGTGGGCAGCGGCACCTGCCGGGTGGGATCTGGTGCTGATGAGGCCGGTGTGTCCTCCCTCCCGGACGCCCTCCTCCGTTTCCATCCACAAGCCCTGTCCACAGTCAGCCTGGGCGCCCGGCCCTACAGATGGCACTTTCCTGCAAGAAGCCTCCCTCGGGAATACGAACGGACCAAAGCCAAGAAACACTTGTAATTAGAGAAGTCTCTGAATGAACGCAAAAAAACCCAATCATTTTCCAGCAATCACCACTATTAAAATGAAACCATTCTGAGCACATTATGACAATTATCCCAGAACAACTACCACAGTCACGATCAACACTTTCAGTTCCTTCTTCTTTTTTGTTTCCAAAATATATTTTAGATTTACAAAGTGAGCCATACATGCAAAATAGCTCTTGTTCTGTGAGCACCTACTGTGTGCTAGACCCTTTCTATGGGTATCACCCTCACAGAAATCCCTCCAGGGCTGAGAAACTGAGGTCCCACGGGGGAACTGGTCCATATCCAGTCCAGAGGAAACGCAGGAGTCACTATTCCAATCCTGGGCCACTGGAGACAAAAGCCCTCAACCCCTGACAGGCACTCTGCATACACTGCATTAAAAAATTGTTATTAAGCACCGTTATGATACTCTGAATATACGGATAAAGAAGATGTAGTACATATATACAATGGAATATTACTCCTTTTTAGAAGCAAATAATGCCATTTGCAGAAACATGGATGGCTCTAGAGATTATCATATTAAGTAAGCCAGACAGAGAAAGACAGATATCACATGATATCACTTATATGTAGAATCTAACAAAATGATACAAATGAACTTATTACAAAAGAGAAACAGACTCACAGACATAAAAAAACAAACTCATGGTTACCAAAGGGGATAGTGGAGGTGGGGAGGGATAAATTAGGAATTTGGGATTAGCAGATACATACCACTATATGTAAAACAGGTAAACAACAAGGACCTACTGTATAGCACAGGGAACTCTACCCAATATCTTGTAATATCCTATAATGGAAAAGGATCTGAAAAAAGTGTATGTAAAATATATAAATATACTATACATAAAACTGAATCTCATATATATAAGAATATATATATATAACTGAATCACTTTGCTGTACTTTGCTGTACACTTGAAACTAACACAATATTGTAAATTAACTATACTTCAATAAAAATGAGAAAAGGAAATGAGATCACTAAAAAAATATATTTGAGTAAATTGTAGTGTAATTGATTAGAAAGTATTAATTGGTTTAATACAACCCAGAGAGGCAGAATTCCTAGGTGGAACATTTTTGTCTCCCGTGCATTAATTTAAAAACCCTCCTTTCCAAATGTTCAACGATCTAAAGGGAGGCCAGACAAGACCAGCTTATCAGGAATCAGACACCATGAGGTCTGCAAGGGCCTCCTGGAGCAGCAGGTGATTTGCCCGGTGTGACCAGCAGAGGGCACTAAACGTTGCAGAATTCAAACCCAGCCCACCACCTAGAGTCCCTTAATCTTAGCACTTTAAGAGGCCAATGACAACTTGCCAGTCCCTGGCGGTTCACCCTCAAAGGGTCTGCACGAGCTACCTGATAAACACAGACACGAATCAGTACAAAAATAATGCTTCAAACAGTAATGAAATATATACTGAGTTTGATTTGTATTTAATCAGTGCTTGTGTGCTCTCCAAATGTGAAGTGCTGTGGGGCATGAAGCACACTGCTCTCCAAAACTGAGATTATCAAAACAGATTATTTCCAAAAAAGCAGACTTAATTTTCACACCCTTCAAAAGTCAGCCAGCTATACATTTGATTAAAATTGTCTTTTTTTAAACCCCATTTGATGCCTTTTTAATACCATTCTTTAGGAAATGGCTCTGGGGCAGGCAGCCCGCTTGGTCCTGGAGATGCAAAGATGAATACAGTCCTGTCCCTGCCCTAAAGCAGCTCCCCTGAGCTGGAAGGACGAGTGGGAAACAGCTAACCCTAAGACACCCACTCCCACGCTCCGGAGACGTGTGGCCACAGCACCAAGGAAGGAAGATGGGGGCAGTGATTCACCTGGGAGGTCACCAAGGCTCCCCAGAGGTGGAGGGCTAAGCGGTCCCTCCAGGACACAGAGGGGACAGACAGAGGCTTGAGGGAGACGACGGCACGACCTACTGTCCAGACAGTGGACGGTTTGTTCTGCTGGACCTCTGGTACGTGAAGGCAGCAGGGATGAGCAAGGCAGAAAGATGGCGCTGAGTTGAGAAAGCCCCTTGAGTGCCATGGTAAAGCATTTGGTTTGGTGTTAAAGGCTCATTTTCCATCAACAACCCAGACTATCAGAGTTCCCTCACAGTCCAGTGGTTAGGACTCAGTGCTTTCACTGTTGGGGCCCAGGTTCAATCCGTGGTTGGGGAACTAAGATCCCACAAGCCTCGAGGTGCAGGCAAAAATAAATAAATAAAACCCCCCAAAACCAAAACAAACCCCCCACCAAAACCTACATTATTAGAACCACTAGGGGCATTAAACAAAGATGCCAATTCCTGGGCCTAACTCCAGATTCCAGATGTTTGAAATCCAAATATATGGGCAGTGATGGGTTTTACATAGACTGAAGCTGAAAACCTTGGCTCTGAGCAATGAACCGCCATGAAAGTTTCGAGTGAGCACCGGAAGCCATCAGGAGCCACTGCTAAGATGGGCGGGGAGGGGGGGTGATTTAGCCTTTTCTGCCCCAGGATGGTCCTGGAGCATGGGCTTCACCTGGGAGCTGGTTAGGAATGCAGGATCCCAGGTCCCACCCAGACCTCTCACCCTCTCGGAAGGTCCCTAGGTGGTTTCTATGTGCGTTACAATTTGAGATGTGCTGGTCTAGGCAATAGATGGGGCAGGTCTGGACTAAAGCAGGACCATGGGAATGGAAGGGAGGCGGCACGTGAGGGGGGTTTCAAGGGTGGAATCCACGTGGATGGTAATCAGCTAGACGTGGTGAAGAGTGGGGTGTCAGAGGCGCTGGGATTTCCATCTTGGGAGGTGGATGGGAGGGGACATCCTTCATCAGCTGAGACGGGGGAGTGGGGCCCCGCTTTGGGGGGCTCCTATGACGTGTGACAGGCTAGCTGAGCTTCTGAGATAAAGTTCCTCACCCACCCTCACCGAAATCCCACAGGAAATGTCCTGCTGTCCTTGCAGTGGGACGACAAGTTGTATTTCAGGGGGCTGTGGGCCATTCTAGTGGAGACCACCAAGAGGAGGGGGGTCTGGGGTTTGGCTGGAAGGGAGGGGTGGGCTTGAGTTCACTCCAAGGGTAAGTGGGAGGGAGACAGGTGAGGATGGGGTGCTTGGCTTAGGGACGGGAAGGGGAGCTGGGTGTGAGACTGGGCAGTGGCAGCGGGGGGACAGAAGGAGGACAGAAGCAGATGGAGGTGGAACCAGAGCAGGAGAGGGCTTCTCCTGCCCCCTGCCCACTCCCCCCAGCCCTGGCTCACAAGCTTCCCCTCATGCGCGACCCCCTCTCTCCTTTTCCTTGACTTGTCCCATCAGCTTCTGAGGTCCAGCAAGTCTGAGACCGACGCTTGCTCCCTGGGGTCATACCACCCGGTGTGAGTTACAGTCATCTGGGTGTTGGGTGTCCCAAGCAGACCGGGTGCTGTCCCAGCCACCCCAGGCGATTGGGATCTTCAGCGCTTGGAGGGCTGGCGCCTTCCCTGAGCCGGTGTCTTTGAGGAGGGGCTGCCTGGCTGACCCCTCCTACCCAGCGGGGCCTGGAAGTGCCCTTTCCAAGTAGCCCTGGGTGTCCTGGCAGACCGAACCAGACTGCCCCCTGCTTCCCCAAGAGGGTAGTGTTTTCCTTCTGCAGCTCCAGCCCCTCCCAGGTGGTTCTTCTGTTCTCGATTACACTGATAAAACAGACCAGGCTCCTTCACAAAGGAGCAGATGAGGATTTGGGAGCCATCATGCTGGAGATTTAAAGCCATCACACTTAGAGCCCTCAGAATGGGCGCCGTATAAATTCTCATCCAAATCAGGACCCTTTTGAGAGTGAAGGAGGGACTAAAACAACTAAAGCTATATGCTTTCTAAAATAATTATTGAAGAGCATTTTGGTCTTACTAAAATGGGAAACTATTAAGGAGTTCTGTTCAAAAACTATTTTTAAAACTTAAGAAAAAATTCTAGATGACAAAATTAACGTATCAATGCACATTACAGCAATATTTGGGGGGGAAAACCTTTTTATATTATCTCTATGAAAATAAAATAAGAACATGAACAGAATATTTATTCTCAGTACATATTCACCTGCTCCAATAAATTTCTTAGCCTTGTCTGTTCTTCGTATGTTTCACTTTTTAATATGTTCTTCAATATCCTTAATATTTACATTTCTTCATGAAATTGCCTGTAATTTTTTTCAAAATAGCATCTTGTGAGCTCTCATCACTTAATTTGTTTATCCCTTCCTTGCTTTTGTAGGAATAAATTTTAATGTCTTCCTGTTCATAAACTATGTTTTCAATACTTGTAATTCTATAAGAGTCTCAAAGCTGAGAGTTTTTGGTTTGGTTTTGTTCTGCGGTTGTGTTTTTTGGTGTTCTATTTGTTGATGGCTACTATTAACTATTTCCAACTAATTTATAACAGAATGAAGCCAACATTTAGGGCCTCATTTAGAGAAAATTTCACCATCTTTGGACACTCAGATTGATTTACAAAGTAATTCTTTGACGGCCTAAACATTTCTGAAATCTGATGCTGAATAGAGAAGGGAAAATGCATGCTATAAGCCGAAGTATTTTAGAAAATTCAACATCGGCTTCATTACCGTACATTTTTCGTTCAGTTACTCTTGTAGCTATCACCATTTATAAAGTCTGACATCTACAGCTTCTATTTTAACTGACAGAACATCCAGTTGGTTTGGACACAATTATAAATTATTTGTACACCACAATCAATTCTGAGGGTGATACACTTACCACGAACATTTATATTACCCTACAAAACAAATAACTGTATCACAGATGTTGAATTCTTTCATCAAATTTGCAGTAACATCAGCAATCACATCAGGTGCTTATCTTTGACAGAGCCAATTTTCAAGTTGTGGTTGGATTCCGTGAAATGGAAAAACCACAGAACTAAGATTGGAATTAACTGATCTTCTGTTTGAAAATCACTATTTGACAATGACTCTGATCTCAAACTGGCCTCGTTTGATGGTTTGTGAGGTTCGTCTGCTATGGGAGCATTAACACCTATCACTTCACCTTCGGTAAGTGCACAATGACACTTGGAGCTGAAAACAGGCAAAATGAACGAAGAAGAGCCGTTTGATCTGAATGAAAAGTCATGCTTTGCGGAGCATTATGCCCTGCATCTTCCATCCACCATCCTCAGGCACAGAGTTCCTAAAACAGCTGCTAAGTAGATGCTTATGCAGCAGTGCCTTGGGACTCAGTGAAAGGATGGTGATAAATGGGTCTCCACTGACCCTCTACTCAGGAGTATGGACGACAGAGAAGGTGGCCAATTCCAAGGGCCGGGTGACCCCCGCTGGGTGAACCTCGGACCACGCTGCTTCCACCCACCTGGGATGAGACGTGGAGATGCCCAAAGACGGGGAGGGGTGGACTAAACCTCGGTGGCTAGGTTTACACACACGTTTGATTTCAAAGGCATGAGTTTACTGGCTGGTTGCGTGAACCCTGTAGACCTGCAACGATCTGTTGGGTTGATTATTTGTTCATTCGTTCTTTCCTCTTTCAGCGATATTTACCGAGTCGACTGTTTGCCAAAGTCTGGAGAGACAATGGAACAAAGCGAGCACCGCCTTCCCTCCCTCGGAGCTGGTGTTTCAGCAGGAGACAGGAAATAACTAAATAATGACAATGCAACTCTGACGTGCCATGAGGGGGCCACACACGGTGTGGTGGCAGCACCTGGCGGGGACACCTACCCTCTCCAGGGAGGTCTGAAAAGCCGCCTGGGGAGAGGGGTGTCTTCTCAATGAGGAGTCAACCGGTCCACGGTGGGGAGTGGGAGGAGGAAGCAGGGGGACAGCAGGAGCCAGGGGGGCCCCCCCATGCAGAGAACGTGGTCCTTAGGAAGCCCCAGGACCTGCCCAGGGTAAGGAAGACCGAGGGTCTCTCCTGGCAACGCTGAGGATGGTTACCTTAAAGACATCCAGGAAAAGCTTTCCAGCAGGACTGCAGTAAAGCTCACTCCATGGGGCAGAATGACTCCTGCCCCGGGGCTTCCTGAGGGCGGAGCTGCTCTCATGCGTGTGTCCATCTGGCACAGGGGAGATGCTCAGGGAACGTGGTGGAAGGAAATAAACCCCTGAGGCAAAGCAGAGCAGGCTCCTGCCCATCATCTACTGGGACTGAAGGCCCAGCTGCGTTTAGTGTCTCTCTGTCTCTGTATCTCTGTTGCTCTCACCCTCTCTCTCTTTCTCTCCTCTCCCGCCCCCACCAGGATGAAGGTCTTTGCCAGGCCACTTCACCTCTCTGAGCTTCCTTCCCAATCAGTAAAACAAGAGGATCCAACGAGATAATAACTGTGAGTGAATCTTGTGAACTCATCAGCCTGGGCCAGTTATTAGAACTACCGGGGCACCACGCATGCTGCAGGGAGACTTTAAACTCAGCAAAGTGACTGCTGGTATTTACCGAGAAGACCTCCTCCCCATCACTCCCCCTGGAAGCAGCCAGGGCCGTGGGCACAGCCTGGGGCGGGGGAAGCAGCTGCTATTTCCACGACTGAGCCTGCCGGCCCGGAGCCCGGGTGCTCACTCACTCTGTGGTCCTCGTCAAGAAGGTCTGTGCCTCGTCCGTCCCTTCCGTTTGTCTCCTGTGGAGGTCGTGCCCTCCTGGGATGGTCTGTGTCGAGGGAGATAAGCTCCCTGTTGTCCCACAAAAGAACCATTTCTCTGCAAACAAGCTTCAGAAGCAGCTTGGACAGATCCGGCTGTTGCCACACTGATGCCCAGGAACCACCAATGCACGTAGGTGGGGCAAGGCGCCGGCAGCCCCTGAGCCCAAGTGCGTGCGCCCAGCCCGGCTGTGCAGGGGCCTTAGCCAGCCCACAATCAGAGTCCAAAGTCGGCCCCAACCCGGACACACGGCCTCTCTCCCTTGTGCCCCTCAGCTTTAGTGACGGGTCCCTCAGCTGTGCTGGGAGCTGCGGGCCAGGAGTAGAAGGGGTGCGAGCTTCCTCCAGCTAGGCACAGCCCATGCCCCTTGTCACCTGCCCAGGCGGGGCAGAGCCAGGGCCAAGGGCACTGTGTCCCCTGCTCCCCAATCTTTCCTGGGGAATGGCGGTCACAGTGACCTTCAGAGGCAGCTGGAGAAGGAGAAGATGGAAGAGCTCAGGGTGGGCAACTCCGCCTGGGCAGGCGGTGGGCTCAGGTCCCGGGGTGGCAGCGTGTGTGCCCTCCCGGGGCGAGGCCTCCGGGCTCCACAGAAAACCCCCCGGCCCGGAGGCAGGCAGAGCAGTGCAGATCCTTTATCTAACTGCAGACAAAAACGGCCCCTCACCTCCCCTGAGCCTGAACACCGCGGCTGAGAATGTCTGCCACGCCCCCTCTCAGGTGACCCCAAATTGCTTTACAGACCCTTCAAGGCCACCTGTGCACAAGGCGCGGCGGGTTGTATGCGCGGATGGAGAGTTTCACACGCTCCCAGGCCTGCAGTTATGCACACGCTGCCCGCACCCTTCCGGACTAGGGAGCAAAGCGAAGGCCAGGAGGACGAGACTTCTGCCTGCTGACAAATCCTGAGGGCAGAGAGGCAGCTTCAACCAGGATGATCACACATGGGACCTCAATGTTCCCAGAAAACCAACAAGCACTGCTGTTCACCTACAGTCGGGGTTACCGCGCGACACCCGTGGCGTGCAGGTCGGTGAGAGGTGAACCTGGGGCTCCGGGCATCCCTCCATCCCTCAGGCCCCCCAGAAGGGACTGTGCTTGGAAAACAGCCGCCAGGAGCACAGACGGACAGCGGGTTTCCTCAACTGCTCGCCTGGGAAACAGACAGGGCAGGGCAGCACCAATTTTCTGAAATCACCCCTAATAAGACAAGTCAAGCCCTTTCTGCCTGCCGGGCACAGAGCTGAGCCCCTCCCAGCCTCCTGATAAACCCTTGAGGAAGCAGGGACCACTACGAGCCTTGGGGCCTTGATTATCTAGGTATCTGGTACCTGATCCCACCACACCTGTCTTCTAGAAAATCAGGACAATATTACCCACGGGGCAAAATTATTACTTTTCTATGCATTGGGGAAGAATAAAAAGAAGAAGAAAGATGTATTTTCACGGTAATGGAGAAACAAACCCAGACCTTTCCCAAGCTTCAGGGGTGAATATACTTACACGGATGACAGATTTCAATAACAATTGTAAGACCCCCTTAATCAGTAAAATGTGCAGACTTAGCAAGTTCCCCCTGTATCCACAGCCATCCTGCCTTTTCAGAGAAGGCTTTGCTTGTTAAAAAGGAAAAGATGCAAAAGAGTGCTTTTTATCATAGCTGGTGAAGGTTGGAACTTAACTGCGTTTGGACAAAAGCAACTGCACAGGTCTAAGTGTCAAACCATTGAAACATCATTAAAAGGAGACTAGCAAAGAAGCCCATGTGTTAGGAGAGAAAAGGGGGAAAGACAGCCGGGGGAAATGGAGGAGGCGAGCCTGGGCAGTTCGGCCAGGCAGGGCCTGCGTCGCCCATCGTGTCCCCCAGGGTCCCCTCGTCTGAGCCTCCCCTGACAGCCGCCCAGAGAGGCGGGCGCCACCTCTGCCTTGGACAGACAAGGACAGGGAGGTCAGAGGGTGAGCTGCTGGTCACCACCCAGGCTGTCAGGGCAGAGAGCACGGGGGGAATGAGGGTGCCCCGTCTGCAGCCTGAGGCACGTCCTGGGCTCAGCGAATCCCCGAGACAAGAGAACTAGAGAACTCAGCTCAAGGAGAGGCTGGGTCCTGAGTGAGAGGATGCAGCTTGGGGAGACAGGTGTGAGGAAAGCAGATGTCACAGCCACCGTTAGGTGACATTACCTGGCCTCGGAATAATGGATACCACAGTCTTTTTCCAAATTTGAGGCCATGGGTTCTCAATCCATTAGGAAAAATGGCCCTTCCGCAGAGCTAACTAAATTCTCTCCCTTTTAATTGGGGGAAATATTGATACAATAGAATCAGCTGATGTAATAGCATCTGAAAATGCATCTTGCTGTTCAATGACAAAGTGATATATTTAGGAGACAAAGTGCTGCCTGCTTTTAGGAGCAAAAGGGGCCTCTCTGCTCTCCACTATTGAAGGCTTGCTTCAAGCTCACCGAGGTCCACGGGTCTTACAAAGAAAAGTAGATCCTGAAAACTGGGAGCAATGAGCACGTCGATCTATTGTCCAAACTTTCTGCGTGGTTATTTTTCACCACTGTCCTCAGAGAAATGACTGGAGGGACTTTGAGAGTTCTCACCTCAGAGAGAAGATGAGCCACGTGTTTAATTCAAGGACAAGTGGGTCCTCGAAATGGAGCCCGGATGGACGGGTGTGGGTCAGCCCTCAGACGCGGCCCCACTGGCTCCGGGCTTGGGCCACGTGTGCTGTCTCTGAGGTTCTCCGGGGCTCTCTGCTGTCTGGCAGGAAGGTCTGAGCAGAGCCATCCTGGACCAGTGGGGGTGAGAAGTGAGGGCAGCTCCTCGGGTCTGTGCAGCCTCTCACCTCCCAAGGCCTCGGCGGCCGGCCTGGAGGGCAGCTTACAGCGTCCCAACCAGGCCGGTTCTAACCACAAACGGCAGAGACATGAAGACACTCGGTGTGTGGGAAACAGCGGGGCCAGAAACAGCCGGAAAGGAAGTTGCCCTCCCCTGTGAACACCAAGGGGACAGGCCCAGGCTGGCCATCCCAGCTCCCGGAGGCCTTCAGTCCCCACGCCCGGCGCGGGACTCTGGCGCTCGCCCGCTCCCACGGGGCGCACACGCTCTGCTCCGTGTACTGCACGGCACGCGGGGCTCGGCTTTCCCCCACGCAGGCCTCTGCCTCCCCACTCCTCTGCGCTCCCGAAGGGCAGCTTCCAAAGTGTAAAGATGCGCTCTGAGGCTGCGGGCAGCGTGGGCAGGTGAGAGGTTTGTAGCAGGTGCAGGGAGGTGGCGCTGGAGATGCTGAGTTGCAAAAGGCGTGTGCAGGGCTGCGGGCACCCTGCTGCCTGGGGTGCCCCCCGTCACTAAGGCTACAGCAAATCAGTCTGCCGACCTTTCCACCCTTGGGAGTTTTGGGGGCTTGCTTTGCTGGGGCCCCTCGGTTCCCACCCCTGTCTGTAGACACACACCCACCTGCAGCCCATTCATGCCCAACCCAGAGTTCACGATTTACCACCACTGGGGAAGCCCAGAGAACTCACGGCCACAGGGCAGGTGAGAGGCACCCCCCGCAGGCCGGCACCCTCCAAATCCACGCAGAGTGCAAATGTTGCCGTGAGTGGGACGTTCCACAGCACAGGGACAGCAGGCCGGCCGCAACGCAGCAACTTACTTTTACATATTTTATCCGCGAGGCCCTTTGGCTAAATGATGGGTCCGGTATGATGAGTAATTCAGGGCCGCTGGGACTGCTAGTCATGAGCAGGCAGTGATACAGCCACGCTGGGTGGTTTCCAGGTTTAAGAGCCTTGGACACGGGAGAGGAGAGGGTCCTGATGTCTCTGTGGAGCTCGGTGTGTCCGGAAGGCAGCAGCATGCAGGCAAGAAATGGGAAGGATCGGAAACGCATGCACAGAACGACTGGAGAAATACTTGGGAAGTAGGGTTGCCAGATAAAACACGCAGCACCCAGATATCAGTATGTCCCAAATATTTCACGGGGATACTTATACTGAGACTCATCCGCTGTTTATTGGGAACTCAGGTTTCGCTGGGCTTCCTTTGGCTAGTTTTAATTTGCTATATCTGGTTCCCCTACCAGAGGGTGTCAGGGTCGTGGTCTGTAACTCGCTGGAAGGAGGGGAGTACAAGCCCAGAGAATAGCGAGGAGCTCTATGGAGAAAGTGACCTTGGGGAGGAGCTGGTTTGGAGGAGGGGCAGGACAGCGCCTTCAGGGTCAAGTTCGCAGCCCTGTGGACCCCCCGGCAGGTGATGTCCATCAGGCAGGTGTGACGCTCCGAGGGAGATCTGGCTGGAGGTGGAGCTTGGGAGCTGCCAGCAGGCAGGTGACCTTGGCAATGGCTGAAGGACCTGAGAAAAGCAAAAGTGAAAGAAGAAATGGGGCATGGAGTGAACGCTGGGACCACTGACGCCTAGAGGCTCCTGGAGAAAAGAAAGTCATACAGACTAGGAAGGAAGAGTCAGACAGATCTGGGAGAAGCAGGGGGCGGGCAGAGGAGGGGCCGATCGCTGCGAGGCCGTGGGAACCGGCAGGGCTGGCCCCCCCCGGGCCCCAAGACCTGCCCGCCGGGGGCGCAAGTCCTTCCTCCGTGATAGCTGTGACCGGGCAGGGCTGTTGACGTCCTTTCTCCTCCAGTGGTCGTGGCAATGGAGATTTCCACGTGTCCAGTTTGGGAGTTAGTCTGCCGTGACACTGACTTTCACTCTCCTTTAGAAAACTACAGCACAAGCTCAGATCATTCACCTCACGGGTCAGATTTTCCAGATTCTGGGTCTCACTGAAGTCCTGGCATTTCAGACCCTTCCAGACATGGGGCCGGAAACTCCACTACACCAACGCTAGTGATGAACGTGGTCACGAGTAAGTGGATCTCTGGCCAGTCCTTGGTCCTGAGCTCCCCTGGCCCAGCCCAGGCAGACGCAGACAAGGGCAGCCCCCGACCCTCAGCTGAGATTCCCTGGGAATGTGGGAGTTTTCCCAGCAGAACTGGGAGTTTTGTTACAAACATCACAGGCTTGGTTCGAGGACTGTCTAAAGTAAAAGTCTCAACACGAAATCCTTTCTGTTTAATAAAGTCAGTAGAATTTAACATGGTGATTGGACTTGGATCTTTAGCCATTCAACTTTTTCCTAAAAAGTAGGTAATTTGTCCTCCATGGCAGGGCAGAGGGTACATGACATTTAGCTTAATCTCTCTCTTGTCCTCGTGTCACGTTCTTCTTCTCTTGTGTCCACGAGATTGGGGGCTCAAAGGAGACCAGGTGTGCAGGAGCCACCTGTAAATGGGCACGGATTGCTCAGGTACACAAGGCGAGGCTGCGTGGAGGGGCTCAGGTCTGCAGGGAACGTGCAGGCGCAGGGCGCAGAGGACCCGGCTTCCACGCCCAAGTTGGTGCCTGTAAACTGAACTTTACATGATTCGAGAACAAGACTTGATTTGTTGGATGAATGGGTACATTCTGGAAGAAGAGGGTGTACAGTGTGGGGGAATACGAGCCCTGGAAGTTCAACCTCTGCCCAAATTTGACTGGTCTCTTGGAAACTTTAAGTTATTAGATTCAGGGGGAGAAAGCAGGTGGCTGTGGACGGATGTCTCAGTTTACTTGTCTGTAAAGTGGGACAATAAACCTACTATTACTCCATCCTCAGCTGGCCGTGTGCTGAGCTTACCTCCTTATAGTGCGAGGCTTAGAACCTGGAGAAGGCATTTCCCGGAGCAAAGCAGGGGCCCGTCAAAGGAACAGACGGAGGATCCCAAGCAAAATGTCCACACTGGGAATTCCACCAAATCTACTACCGCTGATGCTGACACAGCAACAGAGAGTGGCAGCTGCTCTTCAAGGAATTCAGGAAGTCCATTACGTCTAAGAGTAAAAGGTCCTTTATAACTCATCTCTGTGCTTTATTTTATACGCACTGCTGAAGACCTGTGTGCACACTTGTGGATTATATGCTGAAATGGATTTCATCAAAGAATTCTGAAAAATCACAAGCACGACGTAAAGCCCCTGTGTATCTGAACCTCTCATGTACTGGTCCGCACTGAATTCCCTGCCTGCCAAACTGAACAGGGCCTGATACTTGGGGCAGATCAGCACAGCAAGGGGCTGAGGACATGGCAGCACTCTCCCCGGGCCACAAGGAAGGACCCGTAAGAACACAGGCGTGTCTGTAAGTCTGTTAGGGGATAATTTCAATTTCCTACAGAAGTTGCAAGTTCCAATTATGCAACGTGCCCTCTTGAAGATGAAGAAAAAGTGAAGAGCTTCTTCTGTAAGAAGTAAGTTTTTCTCCATCACAGTAGAGACAACAGAATGACAGATAACTAAAGATCCAAGGAAGCTTCTCCAAAGCACATTTTCACCGACCCCAAAGCTGTACTTGAATGTATTTAAACACCGATGAGCCCACGGACCAGTCACCTACTAGAGAACATGAAACTTACCATGTTTCCACAGTTGGGGCCAAATAAGACAGGAATGAAGTACAACTAGACTTTTATTGCATAAGTTTTTTTCCCTATTGAAAAGAAAACCATCCTTCTTATTATCATGAAAGAACAAAGGAAGAAACCCCTGAAAAGCTCTAAGTGTAACTCTTCATCCTGAGTGGCAGTTACGTAACACCAGAGATGACAGACGAAGGTTCTGCTGCCTCACCTCAAATATTGTGAACAATGTCTCACAATCAATTGTTCGTGAGCTTCACAAATTACCAATAATTAATTTTTCCTACACTTGCAGTAGCGGATTGTCATTTCACAGAAGATATAACATCACTGAATCCTTTCTTCCTTAAAAATTACCACCTCAGCAGTGACAAGACATTTCTGTTGGGATAGTCTTTAGATCTCACCAAAACCAACCAAATTATTATTGCAGAATAACTATTTACGAGCCAGAAAAAAAGTGCCCAGAAGACAGAAAGTTAATCTCTACAGATATAAGTAAACAACAATTAATAGACACCAAGGATCCTGCCCCAATGCCTTCTCAGTTCTTGTTACTTTTTCAATCAGAAATCGCCATGGCCCTAGGGGAGGGTGCTATCAATTTATGTGTAGCAAATATGAAGGGTGATCTTTACTCCCTGGGAAAGGTACTAGGATTATTTTTTGTTCTCATGATATCGTACCGTAACATTCACGGAGATGTCCTGGTGCTACAGCCCAAAGCACTACAATCTCACTGAAGGTGACTCTTCAGTGATGGTGGTTTCTTTCCACCTGAGCCATCATTTCAGGCCTGTCCACGCGGCTCTCCTGGGCAGATGCCACCCGTGCCCTCGTCCACTTGGGCAGCTCACCCACCTCCAGGGCCCTGCACCTGCCCCTGCCCCTGCCCTGGGAAGCTCTGCTCTCTCCACCCTAGCTCAGCACCCTGGAGGTCTCTGCTGGTGCCTACAGCGGGTGGGATTTGATCCATGTGCCTTCCCGTCTGCTGCCTCTTCTGAACTTGAATGCGAACTCCTGGGAGTCCTGCCATCTCAGGGTCTTGCATTTCCTGAGGGCGGGGAGCGTGGCAGGGAGGTGCTACACAGGGGGAGGGCAGAGTTTGCAAAGCATCCAGTAACATTGTAGGGATGTGGTCAGGAGGAGGCCAAGGGAAGCCTGGGCCTCTGCCGGGGGGACGGCTTTGGGTCTGGGAAGGACAGGCCCCCACCACTCTGAAGCTGCCAAGCCTCCTTTTCTGGACCTGAATTTCACTAACAGCCGGAAGAACACCCATCAGGGCCATGTGGATCCACCTGCCGATGCAGGAAGATTCTCAGAGGCACAGACACCATTTTCAAAGAGCCTGGTGAGCCTGCCCTGCTTTCTCACTCGGCCCTCATCTAGGGTCCTGCCTGGGAAGCGCACCTGCAGGGAGCAGGTGTGCTGGGTGCCCCTGGGGAGCCCAGGTGCTGCTGAGGGAGGAGGGGCTTGTGCTTTAAGTGAGGCGTGTGAAGAGTTCTCCGGGGCTTCAGAATATGGTCAGGACACCTCCGAGGGGGTGATCAGGTAAGACCACTTCCTCTACCTCGTGACTTCCTCTCAACTTTCACCCGGGCTGTTGTCAGTAAATCAATTTGTGACGTCCTTCAAACAGGGTCCGTAAATAAACCAACACTTCCATCCCTACCTCCAGGGACCGTAAGCCAACACCCTCCATCTAATTGCTTAGATATCCTTGCTGCAGCCTTGGGTTAATTTAACTCAGCAAATATGCCGATCGCCTGGGCACAGAGCTCGGCCAGGGATCAGTAACTAAATGCACATTCTACAATCGTTCCTGAAAACTGAGGCTGATTACACTGGGAATCAAAGCCCTTGGGAAAAAGATGTAGAGTCGACAAAAAAGCCAAATAAAGATGGTGATCCTTCACCTAAAAGCAGCCTCAGGAGAAGCAAAAGGGAAAAGATCCAGTAAGAAACTTGGAACTCCAGCATCATCTTTTTCTTCTTTGTTTCCCCCCAAGAGCATTTTTAAAGGTGTCTTTGGACCTTTCTCTTCCCCTCTGTAGCAGGCAACCTAGGTCCTGTAATGGGTGGTGGCCAGACTCCTGGGCACAGTGCAAGCAGAAGAGATCGCTGGGTGACCCTGGGTCCCGGCAGGAGCGTTGAATGACAGACTCTTGGCTTTGGAGGGTGCTGTAGCTTGACTTTCTTCCGAGTGCTCTACTTGGGCTAATTCTGGAAACAGCGTGCGTTCCGGAGCACCCACTCCCTGGGGAAGGGTGGAGGTGGCCCCGGGAGAAGGGGTGCAGAAGCCGCCCTGAGGCTGCAAGTGTCTGTGGAACAAGGTGCCAGCCGATCACTGCACTTTAACTTCCATTAAATCCAGCCTGCCTCCATTCTGCGAGCAGCTCCCAAACCCGCAGGGCTTTTGCTCTGGCTGCAAAGGCTCACAGGATGAGGACCCTGGCCCCGCCGAGGAGGCCACAGTCTCCTCCACGCCAGCACAGCACCTGGAGGGTGGACGCCACCTGCACCCGAGACGTTAGGTCTCAGCGCCTGGGTCCTCTACGCTCCTGTGCACAAATGCCCTCTCCTTGAGTTGAGCGGGGCTGAGATACGGTTTAGCCATGCCTCTCAAATCACGTGGCTCCCAGTAAAGCCTGCCGGTGGCCGCCAGGCTGGACCCCCTCACCGACCCCTCAGGATGGACCTGGAGCCTCAGCGCTGTGAGCTCGTCCAGGGTTGTGCTCTTGGTAGTTCGACCCACACGACACCGGAGGGAAAGGCACCAGCTGGTGGGAATCCCGGAGGACAGTGGAGGCAGGGCTCCCCAGGGGGCGGGCCAGCTGGCCAGGGGATCCGCAGAAGCCACTGGCCGTTTTGTCATTCCAAAGCCCAGTGTGTCGTTTTGTTATCTAATATAAACCGAGGCGAGGTTAGATCCAGATTTATCTAGTCATCCAGGCTCTAAAACCCAAATACCGACCCACGGTCAGACTAAGGCAGTTTCTTTTGTACACTGAACTGTCCTTAAGGAGGTTTCTGTTGCTGGCAACCAAACGGCAGAAGTTCAGTGAAAAAACTGCTTATATTTGTGGTCCGATGATATTATATCTGGATTTGGGGTCAAGAGATCAATCAGCAAAATCAAAATCAAGTAAAAACTTGGCTTTGCATCAGTGCAAGATGTCACCCTTGAGCCAAGAACAAAGTCAGGATTTTCTGAGGCACAACTGTGCACCTTGTCGCATCTAAAGCACATCACTGGGTTGCTTAAATTCTGACACTTCAGTAAGAAGGCCCACCGTCAATTGCCAGCGATCAATTTTCCTGGCTTTGAGCATAATTTCTCTGCCTTTCATTCCCACAGTAGCCCCTTGCAAAGCACACACACACATGGCTTCCACCTCCCAGCAAAGCCTTTTGGGAGCCCAGGGAGAGAATCCTGAGCTCCCTGGAGAGGCTCTTGGTGCTTCCTTGTAACAAGGGTCCCTGCACAGGGACCGTCACTCTGAGTTTGGGCAAAGCCAGACTGTCCATCCTCACAGCTCACACGCAGAGGGGCAGGGGTCCTTGAGGGGCACAATGGGTGCTGTCACCCTGCACCTCCCACGGGACCCTGCCCTAGCACCCCTTCCCACCTCCTCTCCATTCACCAACTTGGCTTTGGTCTGAAACCCCGGTCCAAGGGGGGCCTTGGGGACAATCCCAGGGCACATGGTGGGTACTCATTTGTCGAGCAATGACTAGATGAGTGAAAGAGCAGATAGGCCGGGCTTAAGCAGGACGCACCATCAAAGAGTCACAGAGCGGCAGACCCGTGCTCCAGGCTGACGCTCTGGCTACGAAGGCAAATCCTACAGAAGACCCTAGACGTGCAGCATTTAGAGAAGCAAGAACAACACGGAGCAGAGCCTGGCCTGAGGGCTCACTCCCCAGCACTTGGGGCCTATTGAAGGCCCAGGACGAGCCTGGGGGGGACAGAGAGGTGGAAACACGGCAATTACAGCACAGTCTTCTGGGGGGCTCACCAGCTCCACCGTGTCCCACTAAACTTCTGGGAAAGGAAGAAACATGTGCATCGCCAAGGCCGCGCGAGTATAGATTTCGGCTGCGTGAACAAGACCTGTTTTGACTGGCCCACAAGACGGGAGATTCAAGAGGCAGGATGGCAGCGAGCTGGCAGAGGAAGGCACCGTGTCTGACTTGGAGCCAGAAGCCGCCGGGCAGCCTGATGGCTCTGTTTGCTGTTTGAAAGGCCCCTGAAGACGGGCGTGCGACCAGGAGCCCAGGAAGCAGCATCGGGGAGCGAACAGAGCTTCCCATCCAGTCAAGAAGGACTGTAATTCAGATTCTCAGACAGGACGCCATGGATCTAAGCAGTGCCTCTCATGCTCCCCACTCCAAAGCCCCCGTCACCTCCAGAATCCACCTCCATCAGTCATTTGCTCTCTGAAAATGTCCAGAATGCACTCTCAGTCTGGGGGGCGGGTGTGGAGGGCAGCAGCTGGTCTGTCACGGGGATGAGGAGCCCACCGAATCTGGGGCCAGATCTGTGTGTGGTCCCTGTGGGCCCCGCAGGGAAGGCAGGAAGGGGCTCCTCTGAAGCCGGCCTTCAAGGCTGCCAAGGTCGCGATTTTCATCAAATGAAAATGGGACTTCCCTGGTGGTGCAGTGGTTAAGAATCCGCCTGCCAATGCAGGGGACACGGGTTTGAGCCCTGGTCCGGGAAGATCCCACGTGCCACGGAGCAACTAAGCCCGTGCGCCACAACTACTGAGCCTGTGTGCCACAACTACTGAGCCCGTGTGCCTAGAGCCCGTGCTCCACAACAAGAGAAGCCACCGCTCTCTGCAACTAGAGAAAGCCCGCGTTCAGCAACTTCAGCAATGAAGACCCAACGCAGCCAAAAAAAAAAAAAAAAAAAAAAATCCCGCCACATCCTTCTCTTCAGTAGCTTCCACTGCCCTCAGGGTTGAGGCCAGACGGCCGGGGGGGTTTGGGCGGTGGCCCCATCTCCCCTTCCAGCCCCCCCTCCGCTCCCCCCACCCAGCAAACACGCCAGCCTTCTTGCTCCCCGTAGATCACTGGCTCCGGCTGTTTAGATCCTCCTCCCCACTTGCTCTGCCAGCCAAACTCCTCTTGACCCTCAGCTCTCTGACCCCAGCCAAGCTCTCCGGGAATCTGTGCCCCGGGAGACCCGGGTATCTGCTTCCAGGCCACCTGCTTCCCACTGCGCACCCTGAGTGACCGCCTTGCCGGTCTCCCCTATGTCTGAGCTCCTCAGCTCCTCGGCTCTGCAGTCCGACGAGCACACAGCAGGTGCTCCATGCGTGCACCTGGATACGTCTGCCGTCTCTTCTCTTGGATGGGCACCCTCCTCGCCCACACTCCCTACACCCTTGCAGAGTAAAGGAGGAACGGACGCCTGGCTGACTGATCCAGGGCAAAGGTGGGCGTTATGCCCTCTGTCCCTATTCTGCCAAGACCCCAGCCGGCACAGGTCCCCCGACCAGGAAGACAGGAAGGCTGACAGGTCACTGTCACTTGCTCTGAACAAGGTGAACATGTTCCTCTAAACTGCATTTGAAGGAAAGTCAAAATCCTAGCAATAAATTCAAAATGGTGCCATTGCATGGGTTGGGCAGCAATTTGGCGAGGGGCATCCTCCTGCCCATCCCGCCCGCCCCCATCACATTTACATCACACCTGCTGGTGAGGGATGTGCTTCTCCACCTGCATGCTTCGAGGGGTAAAAATTCACTGAAGCACGGAAGTCACAAACCCAAGCCTGCTGACGCAGTGTGATCCACGGACAGTCTAGGTTTGACGTGCGTTGGGTTTTGAAAGTTTTTCTTTTATTTTTAAAGATATAATTTTAAAGGTATAATTCTACGCAGTCAAATGCAGACCTTTAGCCTATGGTTTGATGAGTTTTGACAAATGTATACCCCCCGTACAGTCAACATGAAGGGCACTGGCCACTTTTCCAGAAACTTCCTTCTTGTCCACTCTTCCCCCACCCCAAGAAGCACGCACCATTCCGGTTTCTATCTACAGAGATGGTTAGCTCTGCCTGTTCTTGAACCTCCTGTAAATGGAAACACAATACTCTTTTGTGTTCAGCTTCTTAAATTCAACAGGTTTCCAAGGCTCATCCTCGTGGCCATGGGCGTCAGAGGTCCACCCCTGTTCACTGCTGGAGAGTTTTCCACTGCACGACTACCACATGTTGCTTACCCATTCTCCTTTTGATACACATTTGGGTTGTTTCCCAGTTTTTTGCTATTATGAGCAAAGCTGTTATGAACTTGGGTGCAAGTCTTTTTGTGGACAAGGGTTTTTCATTCATTTGAAGGGAATGCCTATAAGTGGAATCGCTGGGTTCAAGGAGTAGGTGTATGCTGATGACTTAAAAGGATTTAAATTAGTTTGAAATATTTAAAAAGGGGGAGAGTCTACATAAAGCCTGGAGATCTGGCTTCTCTTGGGAAAACCAGGTCTGGCCTGAATTCCTGCTAGGCTGCGTGAGTTGGTCCCTTACCAGGAGCCTGGCTGGGCAGCGTGCCACATGGCTCCCACTCCACCTCGTTCATCACATAGCCTGTGGGTGCCACTCGACCAAGGGACACCTGGGCCCGGTGTCCGGATTTAAAGTGCCTCTCCACCCCCAGCACTCTCGCTCAGAACGCCAACAAATGATACTGAAATCGGGGTTGGGGTAGCCTGAATTTTCTCCTGACTCAAAGCAAGAAGTTGTAGTAATTCCAAGTGAAACACTTCCTTTTCAGACCACGACGATTCACAGCTGTGGGAGGATTTTAATTTGGTTCGGTCTTCTTTAATATGCGGCAGATACACAGTTTTTAATCTTCTTTTATTAAAAGTAAATCCACCCTCCTCGCCCAGGTCTCTTGTGTAACTGCCTAATTAGGGCAGAGGCTTGGCCCAGCCCAACAGGGTGGGTCGCTGTCCCTTAAGAAGGAAAGACTTCAAAGAATTGCCGGCATCTCCTGAAAAATGTTAATTGGGAAACAATGTGCATGAATTATTTATAACCGCACCTCTGGTTATTTGGAAGAAAATTTTGCCTGCAAATTGCAACTAAGGAAAGAACTCGCCATACTTCGTAACTCAAAGAAGCTGCTTTGGAATCTCCCTGGACACCTCAACCATGGTGGATACACACACTATTTGTGTCTGGAGGGGAGGTGGCGGCCAGGGTCCCTTCTGAAGGCCTGGCCCACTTCACGCCTGAAGCAAGGTCGCTTGGGTCTAATCTAAGTAAGTCAACTGTCGCTTCATTTATTCATCTATTCATTCATTCAACTACTTACTGGCACCTACTGTACAACGGTGAACGAAATAAACAAGACCTCCGTCATGGACCTCCCTTTATTTATTTATTTTTTTTTTTAATTTTTGTAAAATATCTATTTATTTATTTATGGCTGCGTTGGGTCTTTGCTGCTGCGCACGAGCTTTCTCTAGTTGCGGCGAGCGGGGGTTACTCTTCCTTGCGGTGCCCGGGCTTCTCGTTGTGGTGGCTTCTCTTGTGGTGGAGCACGGGCTCTACGCGGGTGGGCTTCAGTAGTTGTGGCACGTGGGCTCAGTAGTTGCGGCACATGGGCTCTAGAGCGCAGGCCCAGTAGTTGTGGCGCACGGGCTTAGTGGCTCTGCGGCATGTGGGATCTTCCCGGACCAGAGCTCGAACCCGTGTCCCCTGCATTGGCAGGCGGATTCTTAACCACTGCGTCACCAGGGAAGCCCCAGGGACCGCTCTTTAAACACCTTCTCTTAATAATGTGGGACTGTTTACAGGATTGCTTTTCTCAACAGGCTCTACCCCTGAATGTTGACTTCTATCAAGATATTTTCTACCACCAGCCCCCAGTGGCACTCAGGATTCAGGCTCTCCCTCCATTTCTAAATCATCCCGACAGGTTTTCTAATAGACAGCCTACCTGCTGTTTGTTTAGATCACACAGATTCAGATCCGTAGGACAATTCTGTGTTTCCCCTCCTTACAGTTTTGGGGGAGTCTATTCTCTCTGCCACCCTCCACTCAGCTAACTGATTAGTTTCCATCTGGTAAGGCTAAACACTTTAAGTAAAATAGTTCCAGGGTTACAGTTTCGTTATCGATGCTCTGTCGGTAAACTACCATCAACACCATATAATTATGGAAAATTATAACAGCAGCACAGCCATAAACCAAAAAAGGTACACTTTGGGAATATTAATAAATTGATACTCTTCTCTTTAATAGAAAATTCATGCTTATTTCATAAAATGGTTTGCTCTCACTCTGGGAAACATTATGGCACTCATGAATTTTTAAAGAAATGCTGATTTAAGTACGACCAGGAGTCAGTAATAGAGATTTGTTTACGTGTTTATTCATTCAACAAATATTTACTGAGTGTCTTCTGGACACAGAGCATAGGAGGTGGCCTTGTTAATCAACAAGATTAGACAGAGATGTTGCCTTCAGGGGATTTCTACTCTGACCGGGGGGCCAGCCCTCTCCTGAAAAGAACTTCAGTGGGTCAGGGTGGGGTTGTGGGGAGTGACCACACCAGACCACTTGAAAGTCTACTCTGCTCTTGCCTTCGATATAGACGTCCCGGGTGCTGTGGATGCCTCAGGGACCAACCCCCCATTCCTGACTTTGGGAAGCTCCTGTGGGCAGGAAACCATGCCTCTACCTTGCCTAGCACGTACTACGTGCACCATCGCGACCCCTGAATTGAGCAGAAACCCAGGCGGTCAGCGGCATGGCTGTCGGGAGAAGCCGATGGGTGGGCTCCTTCCTGAGGCTGGAGTCTCTCCCTGTTCCTACCTTGGTCAGGAGCTCCACCTGGGGTTTTGGCAAAGCAAGAGAAGGAGGTAGCAGCGGATATTTCAGCTGTTGGGTCCTGGGGATGCTGCATCTGTTCTCACGGGCAGAGGGCAAGGAGAAGTTGGGCGTATTGGCCAGGAAGCTGCTGGGCTTCTGAGTGACCAGGATGGCAACTATCGTCGGGGCATTTCATTGTCCCCAAATTGCCTTTGTGACTCCCTGGGAGGCTCCAGAAGGCAGCCAGTCTACTGCAAAGAGCCCTGACGCCTGTTTCCTCTACCCGTCACCCCGGGCCAAGTCTCTTGCCCCCGGAACCTTTTTCCTCCTCTGTGCTCGGGGGGCACAGGGCCTGCCTGTTAAGACCCATGGGGACGCAAGTGAACTCTCGGCCCAGGTTCTGCTCTGAGCAGGTGGGAGGGGGCAACTACAGACACAACCCCCGTGTTCAGGGTGCCGCCCTTGCGCCGGCACGTTCGAGGCACCCACAGCTGCGTGGTACCCTCCTGGGGTGCAGGGTGCTCCTAAGATGCTCACAGCCTAATGGGACAGACAGACACACAATAATGAGCGTGGAGTTAGAAAGCGGAATTACAGAGGGATAGGAGTGTCCAAGAAGGAGCTTTCAAGTGATTCAAGTGTTACAATTCCATAATTTGTTTTACGGGCTCAACTTGTACCCGAATTTGGAAGCATCAAGAATGCTGGCGGGGGCGGGACTGACTCCACGCATGCGCAGTCGCTGCAAACCCGAACGCGATGGCAGAGATGACCAGCAGGTGGCGCAGGCGGGGAGGCCAGGGAACAGCCCACCCGCACCTGCCCGGGGCTCCCAGACCCCAACCCAGAATGTTCCCACCTCCTGTGAACTCAGGCTCTCACCCACCCAGCATCCTTCCAGGGTCACTCCAGAAACGGGGCTTCTGGTACCTGCACAGCGCCGCACAGCAACCCCACAAACGCCAGGACCATTATTTGTTCTCTAATAATCTTTTTCTCCATGCATTGTAGTGAAGGGATTAGTAACTAGCATTGTGAGATGCCTCTGAATTCTCCTGAATGGGCACCCTCACACCTATTTCCCAGCCTGGAATTCTATTTTATAATCTGTGGACACTCTACCTCTCCCTCAGTTAAGAAATGTAACACTTGAACGGACTTTCCTCGCCTGAAGTGAGAGAGACTATAAATCAGACAGCATGCCACGTTCAGGAAACTGGCTTTGTTCCCACCGTGGTGATTCTTCCATACACGTTAAAATTAATTATACTGGAAACTATAACTCAAAGTATGTACAAATAAAGTGGACAAGGGCAGAGGTAGCAGTTAATTAAGACGGAAGACTTCCAGAACATGCTGGCCTATCGCTTGCTTCCATTTAACGGATCAGTTACCAGTTATTTAATAAACTGACTGATGACAACTGCTTTGATATTTAGGTTTGGGGGAAAAGCGATGGAGAGAGGAAAAGAGGCCGGGAGGGCAGGGAGGAAAGGAGAGGGAGCCGTGTGAGGGGGGAGGCCAGGAGCTGGACAAGGTGGGGACTGCCTGTGCCTGGTGTGGTGACGGTACCTGTGCCCCAGGGAGGGGGAGCAGCTTTGTATTCCTCAGTCCAGGGGAACATGTCAGTTCCCGAACCAAGCTGAGCTCTTCTCTCTCTTGCCGCCCGGGCTGGCCTCGGGAGCCCCCCGCCCTGCCACTTTGTCTGAGAGCCTGCCTGTCAAGTGGGGTGTCATCTCCGTGTGAGGCTCAGACGAGGCCATGAGTGAACAACGTGTGCAGACGTGCTCCAAACCCGCCAGGTTTCCAGGATGGGATGTGGGTCTGGTTCCTGACCAGCAGAGGGCCTGGTGCCCAGGGGCTGCCCAGGAGGATTTGCCGAGTGAGTGACCCTTGTTGCTGTGAGCAGAGCGACCACACGCCCTGCTTGCCTTGGATGGTCTCAGCTATGCCGGTCACCAGCCTAATTTTCCATAGTGTCCTCTTTCTCTCTCAAAGCATCAGGGCTTGGATGATCCCCTGTGTGTCCACCTGACTAGGAGAGACGGATGGAGGTGAGGTCACCAGGCTGGCAGGAGACAGGTCTTCGTATGAGACCTGACCCAACAGAAATGGCCTCAAATCCCCCTCAATCTAATTAATAGCATTTAAACAATTAGGGAATTGGAGAATTCCAAGTTTTAAAATCCCGAATTATTTCATTCCTTTCAGCATCCTTTAAACCACAGCTGCCCTTCCGGCAGCATGGAAAGCACTGGAAAGAGCCTGGGCCACCAGTTCAGGGCAACCTGAGCTCTGGTTCTCTAGCTGTGTGGCCTTGGGCCAGCTCTTTCCCTCTCTGAGTCTGTAAAATGAGCAAAACAATGACCTCACGAGACTTGGGGGAGAGTCTGTAAGAAAAGAAGAGAGCCTTTCACACCCTTTCTGGAATGTGAATAAACACTTTAAAGTATGTTCAGCTCAAAGGCAACTAAACAAGAAGCAACAGAATCCATTTTATTTCTCTTATTACAGACTGGTGTTCTGAGTCGGGGAAGGAAACCTAAGAGAGGCCTCAGTTTTCAGTCCCAGAGACACAAACCCCCAGAAGGGCCCGGCAGTTCCGGGGCAGTGAGATGTCTGGGGTTCACCTACCCACCACAGCATCTAGCAAGCATGGCTCTGCCCAGGCCCTCAAGGATGCCCAAGACCCACCCGGACAGCACGCCTCTTGGACGCCACAAGCCTCCATGCATCGTCCCTGCTGTGCAGTGTTCGCAGGGCAGGTGCTCATGGCACAGAGCCCGCTGTGCTGTCCCTTGGGTGGAGGCGAGGGCAGACTTCTTTCCTGGGGGGAGCTGCCTGCTGCCCCCAGTGCGAGCCCTGTGTGCGGCGGGGAGACACCAAGCTTTGAGTTCCACCCCAAGTCAGCACCTGGAGTAGGAAGTTCAGCCACGTAGCACTTGGGTACCGAGACAGAACCTGTGCCCTTATTTCAGAGACAACCATTTCCAGAAGCACAGTGAGCCGTGCAGGTGAGGGTCAAGTAAGGATGCTCGGGCTGATCGTGATGGTGACATCACAGGGCACTTGCTCCGGCCCAAGACATGGGTCCATGCACTTTACACATAAACACACTTGACCCTCATGGCAGCTCTCTGAGACAGTATAGGCGCTCATCGTGCCTGTCTTATGGCCGAGGACTTTGAGGACCAGAGAGGTTAAGTAACCTGCCCAAGGCCACACAGCCATAAAATGGCAGAGCCTGAATTCAAGCCCAGGCAGTCTCAAACAACCAGACTTTAGAAAACCACGTCTCCAAGGTCAAAGTGAGCTCACCAGACCTGGGAAGTATTCTGAAACACTGTAAGATTTTATCAGGACAGGCACGGGGAGCGCAGGACTCCATCTAAACTAAAAAGCATTTCCTTTCAAGACAAATGGACACACATTCTGTAAATTCCAAAAATTCACTGAAAATATTTACTTTAACTCCGCCACCCCCCCACCAAAGGGGGGCGTGGAACTCCATGAATTCTTTTGGCACTAACTGATGTTAGCATTTTGTGGGTTTGGGATTCCAAACAGGTCTACTCAGAAACTTCATTTTATCTATTATACCTGGGAAATGGCCCTGCATCATAAGGTAAGTGCTTAATAAATATTTGTTCATTGAGGGAATGAAATGGCCAAAAGGTTTACCAAAAAAAAAAAAAAAAAAAAGCCTGAGTTGAGCTTTATTTTCCCCAACTGGTGTCTCTATAAACACCAGATGCATCTCCTCAAATATTTATCAATATAGAATCACAGAACTTTGTCCTTTGAGAGAGACTCCTTGTTCTGTTACCCCAAAAAAGGAAGAAAAGAAACCTCAAAGGAAATGGATGTCCCAATCTGCTAGGAAGTCAGGTAACAGGAAAATAGGAAACAGGCCCTGAGAATTTGAGTTTATTCAACTGTGTTTAGAAACGCTGAGGTCAAGCAAAGGCTGGCCGCTTTAAGCACAGTGACGCTGGACGTGGCTGTGTCAGAGGGGAGTCTCTTTTGAGCAAAGAGCATCTTTTTATTTGAACGCCGATGACGAGGAGGAGGAGGAGAACGCTGTAGGGCAGAGCCACCCCAGAAGGCTTTCTTCTGGTGAAGGAGCCTTTCACGGGGCTTTGGCACAGTCATGGGGGCCTGGGGGTGCGGGCCATTCAATTCCCCGGGGGAGACTTCCTTCTTTTTTTTTATCCACCCAAAGGCCCGCTGATCGCCTTCCTGCTGTATCCCAGGTCTGGCAAAGTCACCCAGATGGAAAGAAAGGACAAGGGTCCTGATCAGGTGTCTTCCGACTCCATGCAGGGAAGTTTTCAATGAAGATGCAACTCTGTATCAACAGAGCGTCAATACTGCGCCATGGCCGGTTTGTATCTAGAAGCTGTGTAACAAATGCAGCAAGCTTGAAAGACTATACTTCCCGACTTCTCTTTGGCTCAGACAGGAGGAAACAGACTTAAATTAAGCAGTGATTTTCAAGTCAAAGTTAGTTAAGTACCTAAGGGGCTCCTAGAAGTGTGTAAAATTCTTGTGCTCGGATTTACCTTTGCCTGTGAGAGTTTGCTTTCTCCTTGGTCTGTGAAATCATGCCCAGGGACCCCAAGGGTGCCAACCCTAACTGAGCTCCAGAGAGAAGGTCCAGGGACTCACTTTGGTCTTAGGAAACCCAATAAGATCATTACCACTCCCAAGATCTGCAGTGGAAAAGGACAAGCAGCCAACCTGTAACAGATGCCGTACTGGGCTGAATTGTGTCCCCCGCAAATTCCTGTCTACCTGGAACCTCAGAACGTGACCTATTTGGAAACAGGGTCTTTGCAGATGTAATTCGTTAAGATGAGGTCGTAACGGATTAGGGTGGGCCCTAAATCTAATGAGTGGTGTCCTTATTAGAAGAGGAGAGACACACACAGAGAGGGACGTGTGATACTGTGATTTATAACATGCAATATACATTTGATCTTCCTCCTGGCTCCTGGCACAGAGCTCCTAAAACCCTTGGAATTTCCTAAGTGATAAGAACACTAGGAACATCTTTTGTTCTAACATTTGATCTTTGACCCCCGTTCCTGACACAGGGCTCCTAAAATGCTTTGAATGGCTTGGGTGATGGGAATGTCTTTTGCTCTAATGAGGCAACTCTGGGTGAGCTCCTGGATGGGGGCTGGTCATGAGAAAGACCAAGTCATGATTAGAAGCTTGACATTTTCAGCCCTGCCCACGCTCCTACCCACCCGCCCCATTCTCTTGAGAAGGGAGAGGGGCTGGAAATGGAGTTAATGATTGCTGGTGCCTGGTGAAGAGTCCATAAAAATCACAATAGTATAGGGTTCGGAGGGCTTCCAGGTGGGTGAACACATCCATGTACAGGGAGGGTGACACACCCCAACTCCATGGGCACAGAAGCTCCTGCACTCAGGACCCTCCCAGACCTTGTCCTGTGTATCTCTTCATCTGGCTGTTCATCTGTATCCTTTATCACATCCTTTAATAGACTGGTAGATGTGTTTCCCTGAGTTCTGTGAGCTGCCCTAGCAAATTAATTGAACCTGAGGAAGGGATTGTGGGAACCTTCAGTTTAGAGCCGTTCGGTCAGAAGCACGGGTGACCACCTGGACTTGTGACTGGCATTTGAAGGGGGAGCAGTCTCGTGGGAGGGATCCTTTCACCTGTGGGATCTGACGCTATTTCCAGATGATGTTAGAATCCAGTTAAACTGTAGGATGCCCAGCTGGTGTCACAGAGAATTGCTTGGTGGGGGAAAACCTCCACATGTCTTGTGACCATAAGTGTCAGTAGTGAAGTGTTCTGTGTAGACATAAAGGAGACACATAGGAGGAAAGAAAGGCTGTTTTCTTTTTCTAAAACACCATGTGAAGACGGAAGCAGAGATTGAAGTGATGCAGCCACAAGTCAAGGCCCGCCAAGGATCACCAGGAACCATGAAAGCTGGAAGAGGCAAGGAAGGAACCTCCCCTAGAGCCTTCAAAGGAAACAGGGCCCTACCGACACCTTGATTTCAGAGTTCCAGCCTCCAAAACTGTGGGAGAATCATATCTATTGTTTAAGTGACTGAGTTTGTGTTCATTTCCTACAGCAACCCTAGGAAATGGATACAGACGCTGAGCTAAGAAAGTTGTAAAGAGGTTTCTAAAATGCCTCTAGTTCCCTGTCTGCCCATCTTCCCCCTTCATTGGCTGTGGGATCCTTCCAGATCCTTCCAGACCTCCTTCCTGCTCATCCCCTACATCCATCAGTCCCCAACCTTCCACATTCTTCTCGCAGTCGACTTCCCCACTTTTCGCTTGCTCTGTCTCTTCACCCTGAAGGTCAAGACCTTCTTCACCACACCGGGCAGTCATCAGGATTAAGTGAGGAACCAGGAGGAGCAGGGCCGGGTAGACACCCCCGGACACCCCGGGGAGGCCATGGTGGCAGCCAGGTGGCCCTCCCATGCCTGGTCAGCCTGGTGCCTGCGGTCCACCCTGCACCCCATCCACAGATGGGTGGTCCCACCCACCCCTCATCTGTGCCCAGGGACCTTCAGGCAGTTCCCACACATCTGTATCCTCTCATCACCATCACAAGCTTTGTCTCATCATTCACTCATTTTCCTAAAAAAACCAAATACATGTATTTAAAAGGAAACGCTTCTTTTTAATTTTTAACATCTTTATTGGAGTATAATTGCTTTACAATGGTGTGTTAGTTTCTGCTTTATAACAAAGTGAATCAGCTATACGTATACATATATCCCCATATCTCCTGCCTGTTGCATCTCCTGCCCACCCTCCCTATCCCACCCCTCTAGGTGGTCACAGAGCACTGAGCTGATCTCCCTGTGCTATGCGGCTGCTTTAAAAGGAAACGCTTTGTCATTAGCGTAAATGGGAAAACCAGCATCGCTAGCCATATATAGTGATGATCTTAACAATCAGCTCAGTGGAGAAGGGGAAGAAATTCTTGCTAAACACTGGCCCCGTGGAAGGCTCTTGGCCCAAAGCCTGTTCTCTTTCTGTTAAAAAGATGTGTGAAGGTGTTGAAGACACAGTAGCATCAAACTGAGCCTCTCCCCGCTTTGAGCATGAGAAAGACTGGAAGGGGATGAAGAAGGGAAGAATTTCTCCCTTCATGGTTCAGAATTGTTCACTGCTATGTTCTGTTTCCACCTAAAACCATCTCAGGACTTTTGTGCATCAAAGGGCACTAGCAAGAAAGTGAAAAGACACCTTACAGAATGGGAAAAAGTATTTGCAAATTATGTATCTGATAAGGATCTAGTATCCAGAATATATGAAGGGCCCTTACCGCTCAAGAACAGAAAGACAAATAACCCAATTAAAAAACAAAGGACTGGGGCTTCCCTGGTGGCGCAGTGGTTGAGAGTCTGCCTGCCAATGCAGAGGATACGGGTTCGAGCCCTGGTCTGGGAGGATCCCACATGCCGCGGAGCAACTGGGCCCGTGAGCCACAATTACTGAGCCTGCGCGTCTGGAGCCTGTGCTCCGCAACAAGAGAGGCCACGATAGTGAGAGGCCCGTGCACCGCGATGAAGAATGGCCCCCACTTGCCGCAACTAGAGAAAGCCCTCACACAGAAACGAAGACCCAACACAGCCATAAAAATAAATAAATAAATAAACCCGAAGTTTAAAAAAAAAAAAAAAAAAAAAAGGACTTAAATAGATATTTCTCCAAAGAAGATACACAAATGACCAACAAGCACATGAGAAGATGCTCAACATCACTAATCGTTAGGGAAACGTAAACAGAAACAAAACCACAATAACATACCACTCATGCCCACTAAGATGACTAGACTTTAAAAAAAAAAATAGAAAATAACAAGTGTTGGCGAGGATGGGGAGGACCAGGAACCTCATACTCTGCTGGTGGGAACGCAAAACGGTGCAGCTGCTGTGGAAAACAGTCTGGGGGATTCCTCCAACAATTAAACGCAGAGCTACTCTATCCCCAGTAATTCCACCCCTAGGTGTATATATATCCAAAAAACTTAAAACAGGAGTACGATAACTTGTACACCACTCTTCATAGCAACATGCTTCACAACAGTCAAAAGGCAAAAGACAACCCAAATGTCCATCAACTGATGAATGGACAAACTAAATGGAACTGTGGCATGTCCGTACAATGGGATATTAGGGCAGCCATGAAAAGGAAGGAAGCCCTGACACCTGCTACAGCCTGGGTGACCCTCAAAAACATAATGGTAAGTGAAGAGACCAGACAAAAAGCTCACATAATGTCTGATTTCATTTTTCTATGAAATACCGGAATACATCAAACAATAGAGACAGAAAGCAGATTCGTGATCCCAAGGGACTTGGGCGAGGGGGAAATGGGGATTGTCTGCTTAAGGGGTGCAGAGGGTTCCTTTTGGGGTGATGAAAATGTGTTGAACTAGGTAGGCACAATAGCTGCACAACATTGTGAATGTACTAACTGCCACTGAATTTTACTCTTTAAAATGGCTAGTTTTAGGTGATGTGAATTTTACCTCAATAAAGACAGAGCATCCCAGGACCACCCCATACTGTACTTTGGGATAAAAGGTACCCTCCCCAGCCTGGCATCCAAGATCCTCATGAATGATAACAGTCACAAAAGTGAGAGTCGGCGAGACATTGGTTGAGTGCTGCGTACCCAGGGCTTTCCATTGTCCACTCATTTAATCTCCACGGCAACAATAAGAGATTGGGACCACTGTTGTCCCCACTTCACAGATGAGGAAACTGAGGCGCAGAAACACTGAGTAACTTGCCAGAGTCACACAGCTCAGTAGCTGACACAGCTTCCTCTGGGGTGGGGCCGGAAGGGGTGTCAGAAATGGTGCTACAGGCGGAATATCCCAGTGGGCACGCAAGGCTTCTATACAGGATTCCAGTCTCCAAACTTCATCCCTTTCTGCTTTAATCATTTCTCTTGATTAAATACTAGTCCTACATTCTGTGGGTCCCATTGTGCTAAATTACATGGTGAGCATGCATTGCAAATTACACTCATTATTAGAAGTCACACGGCAACATTTATACTAATTAAGTTGGGTCTCATTTCTTTTGCTCTAATTTTAAAACCCTGGCAGAACCCCAGCACCTTATGTCTGCGTGTGAACGGCCATAAACGGATGGAGTAAAATGCACTTTTAACTTCCAGCTATTTAAGATTATTTTAGACTTAAAAACTGCCTTCAGTATTATGCTGCTTTCTTTTTTCTTTTTTTACACTATTAGCAAGATGAAGGTAACAGAGTACAGTTCTGAAATGCAAACCGTACAGCATGCTTTTAAAATCGACGGTGCAAATATTTTCTTTAACGCATTAGAAAACATTTTTGAAAGTCTGTTTTCCCCGAGCATGGCTGACTTTTTAAATGTGTTTCCCAAAGAAGTACAAATGACTGCGACCCAGTGCAATCAGGAGAATATGAAGGAAGAAACAATAACAATAATAGCGATGCTCTACAGAGCCTGCTCAGGGCCAGGCAGTTTGCTGAGCGCTTTACAAGAATCATCTCATCTCAGTCCCTCAGCCACTGAAGAGGAAGGTACTACTTTCCAGAGGTCAAGTCACTCCCGAAGTCTCAAAGCAAGGAGGCGACAGGGCAGGATTTCAACGCAGCCTCTGATCCAAAGGCTCCAATGCTTTTCCACACTTCAAACTATGGAGCTACGCATGCGTGTTTGTAGGGAGACAAAACACATCACACATAAGACGTATCGCCCCCAAATATTGCAAAACCAACTGATGTTGCTTCGTTCACCAGCTCGCGTTCATTGATGTAGAAGCAACTGCGTGAACACCTGCTATGTGCCAGGCAGGATGCCAGGAGCAGGGAAGACGCAGATGAGCAAAAGCAGATTCAGCCCTGCCTTCCTGGGTTCTGAGGTGTCCGCTCTTCCTGCCAACCCGCCCACCGTGGCGTTTTCCCTCCTCGGACCCCCCTTCCAATCGCTGGGGCCCTGGAAGCCGAGTGATCCCCACTCCTGCTTCCTCCTGAAGAGTACTCTCTCTCTTCCCTGGTCCCTCCGGAGCCCTCCTGCACGGGGGGCCACCTTTACACAAACTTCCTGCAAACAGGAAACTTCATCACCTGTTCCCGGGATGGGCTCCCTCCCCCAGCTTCCCCGCAGCACAGGTAAGCAAACAGGGGTGCGGTCCACTGCAGGGGGGGACATTCACACTCTGTTACAGCTCAGCTCTCGGCTCAGCAGACACACGGCTCTGGATTAGGGAGGGGGCGAGGGCTGGAGTGTGCCTGCCCAGGGGTCACAGACTGTAACTGAAGTCCCGAGGCAGTGGCCAGCCCTCCAGACATCAGACAGCAGGGGCGCTCTTTCTGCAACATGAAGGAGGGAGTTTACTTAGGGGGGCTAGGGGGAGGGGAAACCAGGTGAGACCATAACCCCTTCAGCCCTTAGACCCCTTATTCCAGAGGAACATCAAGCTGCCGCGTGGCGGCCCTACTCACCAGCGGCTGACTCTCACACACTCCGTGTGTTCCTGGTTCTGAGAACTTTCCCATACGTTATCTCCCCAGAGCCCGTCAGCCCCCCCGGGAGGTCCCCAGGGGCAGGAAACGGAAGGCACAGTTTGCCTGTGTTGCGAAGGCAGCTCCTTAGGGGAGCGGGGCCCTGAGCCGGCCCAGGATCCGGGAGACAGAGCGGGAGCCACCCCCAGGCCACCTCACAGCCCCCAAAGCCATACTGGGAGTAGGAGGATTTAAATCACATCAAAAGGCAGTAAAATGGTACCAAATTCACCCTGTGCATGACTGGGATAAGGTACTGTGGGAACAACAGCCCAGGTTTTCCTTACCGTGAGCCTCTTTCCAGGACACCAAAATCCACGCCACTCAGTGTGAAAGAACAGGAATTTATGACTGGATGCTCTGAGCTTCCAACTCCCAGAGAAGTGTCCCCTTGCTCTTTTCTGTGTGCTGCCCCATACACAGCGCACACACACACACACACACACACACACACACACACACACACTTCTCTTTAGTGAAGCACAGCCAGACGGCACCTAAGTTGGCTGGAAGGTAAGGGACGCACTTTCACATAAGAGGCAAAGTGCTATGAAGTTTTTCACTCTGGACTTTCTAACATGAAGTAGTCTGATGTGCTCTCACAGGGCAAACAAAAAAAAAACAGCAAAATTTAAGGTGAACTGTGGATCCCATTCATGATGTTTCTGGGGGCCCACATGCACAGGGGTGCCCTTCTAACAGGGGGTCCCGGGGAGAAGGCCGGCCCTGGCACAGCAGTTTCCGGCCACCGGGCACAGGCACCTCCGGAGGCATGGTCCCGAGTGAGCGAGCAGGTGGGGTCCTTACGGTAACACCGGGATGAACGGCCATCCCTCCAGGAGTGTGCAAGAGCCTGGAAGGGCTCCCTCTACTTTGCCGGGAAAGACTGACGTCCCAGGATAAACTGATTAAATGAACCACCTCATAGGAAGCAACCTAATATTTTTTTCTCAGCAGGAAGCCTGTTCTCACCATATGTATCCAAAATAATTCAAAGGCGAGTTGTATCTGCGTTACCCACAGAGCAGCATTAGCAATTGAAAAGTAATTTGAGCATCTATCAAACATACAGTCACTGTGAGAACAGATGCCATTACAAAATGATACAGCCTTAACTGCAGCAGTGGGAGAAAAAAGAGAGAAAGAAAGAAGGCAGGAAGAAAAAGAAAGAGAGAGAGACAGAGAGAGAAAAAGAAGGAAGGAAGGAAGGGGGGAAGGAAGGAAGGAGGGAAGGAAGGGGAGAGAAAGAAAGAGAGAGAGAGAAAGAAAGAAAGAAAAAGAAGGAAATTGAAAGAAAGGAAGGAAGGAAGGGAGAGAGAGAGAGGGAAAGAAAGAAAGAGGGAGGGAGGAAGGAAGGAAAGAAAGAAAACAGCTAGAAAAAAATCTCTTTCTCCCATTTTTTAATTGGTTAGTCGGCTTTCAAGTCAAATATTTCCTAAAATGTCTTTATAATTTCCACGTTAGCTGAAAGATGCATGTCCAAAATCTTAAGCATGTTCTCTTTGCTTAAAGAACATTTAGATATTATATTTTAAGTGAAAGAGAAAGTACTTATATGTTAAATAGCAATTTAACGCATAGGAAGACATAAACTCTGCACAAATCGTTTGTAAAAACTGCTCACCCACCACCTGCACGGATATTACAATTTTACAAACTGGTAGCATAAGCTCACACACAAACTTGACCAAGAATAGAATCGCTGTGACGTTCTTAAATTAACAGTGAGAGGCAACATTAGATATTACATCTTAAAAGCTGTTGGAAAATGCATTTTTCTCCCAACCAAAACCAGCGACATAAAGAACATTCCAGATATCCCTTTTCCCGTCTGTGTTGTGCATCCCCGGATACTTACAGAGCACGGCTTTCTGAACAGCCCCTAGGTGATCAACTCATTCAAACCCATGTCCACAGCACTGGAGTCTCGCCGGTTGACAATTTGAACATTTCCAAGCAGGCTACTGATGCAAAGGGCAATACATAATTTACGTGGGTATTCCCTCTGTAATTCTCCTTCTGAGGCTAGTGGCTGCAGTACCCAGACTATGTCATCAGAAACCAGAGCCCAAAATCCAGCAGGGGAAAAAGTGTCAGGAGAGGTGGCTCATCTCGAGTTGAAATGAACACTTGCAAATAAATTTATAATTTGCAGTGGTGGAGTGCCCTTTTTTCCTTTTTTTTTTTTTTTTTTTTAAGTTTAAAATAAATCAGGAAGAAAGGTGGCAGAGAAGCAGTCTGGCTGCTGGAAGCAAGGCAACCCGGCTGCTGGCTGCTGCAGTCGGCGGTCCCAGCTGGGTCATCAAAACCCTCCGGTGCACTGCACTTGGAAAGGCAGAGGAAGGGAGAACACCCAGCGCCCAGGATGAGCAGGGTTCACAGCCCGCAGAGAGCAAGCACAGACGTGGCAAGATCCATCATGAGTCCCGCATGCTTCAGATTTAGTTTCCAAATAAAAATTACCACTAATGTTATCCTTTCCCCCGAATTCTTTCAAGGCAAAACTAAATTGAAATACAACTGAAAGTGAAGAAAACGTGCAGGAAAACTCTATCACACACGTATGATGCGAGCCTTTCCCCCAAATAGGCTTTAAAGGTAAAAATCTTTTATTCTAGAGCTTTCCACTTAGAGAAAATTCTATTTCAGGCATGATGCTGCTTTGAAGAGAGAACTTCTTATAGCAGAAAGATCTCTGTTTTCTCTCTAGAGCACTTCCTAAAATAAAAAGGGAAACGGACTCCCAAGCGTTACTCTCAAGTCTGTTATCTGAAAAACGGAAGCTGCCAAGGCTGCTTGTTCTCACCAAGTTCTCCTTCTCTTGCGTTAAAGTGGAAGATCTTTTTCTTTTACAGAGCTTCTTTATTTCACATTCTATGGGTCAAGCTGTATCCCTGGAAATGTGGCCCCTTCATAAAGAAAGTGCCTTTCCCATGGACGTGGTTATCAGTGCACGAGGTAAAAGGCTGTGCAGACAAGTCTGACCAGTTGCACATCTTCAGGAAGGAACGCCGACATAAACGCACCAAAGCAGCACCCAATGTCTAGAGGATGGTTTGCTACGTCTCACTTCTGCTGCTGCTGTTGTTGTCAATACTATCGATATTACAATTCCTCCGACCAGCCCCAGGCACTTTCATTTCGTCCTGAGAATTTGATGTGAAGTACTGTTTACAGAGTGCTTCCTATGTACCAAGGACTGTACTAGGTAGTCATACACTCTTTCATTGAATTCCCAATTATTTCTGCCTCCAATAAAGCAAAAATCCAGACAGAAGTGGAAAGCCTATAAAAGAAGCACAGGTCGACAACGGTCCTACAGACGTGTTCTGTGTGGCAGGGCCAGCGACCAGGCTTCCAGCAGCTACTGGAATAGCAGCGTGCACAGAATAAATCGCCACCCTGCCTTCCTGGGTGCCTTAGATGATCACATTAGTTGCCTGTAAATCCATTCATTTTCTGAAAACGCCACTTCTCGTTCATTTTCTGTTGATAAGGAATTTCTGAAACAATCATCAGAAACCATCTCTACGGCAGACAGCCAGTGCTACTCGCCTGCAACAGGATTTGAGATCTCTTTTATTCCCGAAGGGGGCCATTATTTCCACCGGTTGCCATGGTGATGCTGCAATATCGCTGCCGGGGTTCCACTGCTTCCCGATGCAGTCACACCACACACTTAAATCAAACCATTTGTATCACCCTGCACGGGTTTTTTTCGGAAAACAAACACCTGGCTGCGTAAAACTTAGTTAATTGAACTCATCTTCATCTCACAGTGGTGATGAATGGGGACGGCCGAAAAGTGTCTGTGTGTGCCAGCACCCACGTGGGCAGCAAGATCTCAAACAACAAGAGGAAACATCCAAAAATATCTTATTTTTTTCCCTTCGTTAATTTAAGGAGAGATTTCTTACTATTTCCAGTGACTTGAGAAATGCTTTTCAAAAAGCGAAAGTAAGGAGTTTGGGATGAACAGATCACACTACTGTATATAAAATAAACAATAAGGACCTACTGTATAACACAGGGAACTATGTTCAACATCTTGTAATAATCCATAATGGAAAAGAATCTGAAAAAGAATTATATATATAAAACTTAATCACTTTGCTGTACACCTGAAACTAACACAACATTGTAAATCAACTTTACTTCAATAAAAAATAAAAAATAAATTTTAAAAAATGGAAAAAAAAAGATGCAAAGCAGTTAGTTGCCTGAATCTACCTACATTGGTACTCAACAAATATTTATTGAATGCAAAAAAAAAAAAAAAAAAGGCAAAAGTAATACGACTAGAAATGAGGAACTGTACATTTTTATTGTTGGGAGTCTATGTTAACTGAACCTCTGCCATATTCATTTTTAAAGCAACAGCTTAATGCTCCTATTTGTGCATCTCCTATCTTGCTTTTACTTGTAACTAGTAGACACACATCCGCACACAAATACATATCCATGAACTTATTTATTAATTCCTGAGGTCTCTAACCTGTGAAGTGTAGCTTAAATAAATGAAATTACTGATTTGACTTTTCAGTCTTTAAGCCCTGATTTCCTGAGCATGAACCGTTCAAGTGCGGAACTCACTTTGAACTCAAAGATGCTGGTTTTCTGAGGCTCCAGCCCTGACTCCAGATTGTGGGAGGGGTGTCCACCCCGTGACAGCCCCAGAGCAGAGGAGGGAAATGGGAGATCGCCAGGAAAATGGCAGGTGGGAGCCTTCCTTTGGAGCACACGGACTTCACCACATTTCCTTCTGAGCAAACACAAAATTTATCTGGACACTCAGGGTGAGCAGTCAGCTGTCCTTACCTCCTACTGCAAATGGTCTTGAGAGCCAGCTTGGACTCCTGACACCACAATGTTAATCGAAAGGGGAGAAATCAAATCACCTGGACTGGATTTCAGAGGTCACTTTTTGGAAAAGGCAGGTAGGTCATTTACCAAAGCCAAACTTCAAGGAAAATGCCAAATCTAAGTTTGGCCCAAATTCATTAAGTTAACCTGAGTTGAACTCATGTTACCTGTGCACTCTAGTCTTTTTTTCTTCCAACACTATATTTGTTTGGTGTTTGTTTTCTTTCGCCTTTTTCCATTTCTTTTTTTGCCACGACACTAAGATTGGCCAGGCTCAAAGCTGAGAAGCTTGTTGTTTTAGGGACAGAAAGAGAACTCTCTCCACGTAGAAAGGAATGCCGTGGGGGCCTAAGAAACCGAGGCTGCAACGATGAATAGACACACTTCTTACAACTCCCACTTCATAAAGAAATGAGGGGGAGGGGGTGGGGGAGGGATGGCATGGCAGTTTGGGATTAACAGATGCAAACTATTACATATAAAATGGATAGGGACTTCCCTGGTGGCACAGTGGTTAAGAATCCTCCTGCCAATGCAGGGGACACGGGGTCGATCCCTGGTCCGGGAACATCCCACATGCTGCGGAGCAACTAAGCCCGTGCGCCACAACTACTGAGCCTGCGCTCTAGAGCCCACGTGTCACAACTACTGAGCCTGCGCTCTAGAGCCCGTGCTCCGCAACAAGAGAAGCCACCGCAATGAGAAGCCCGCGCACCGCAGCAAACAGTAGCCCCTGCTCACCGCAACTAGAGAAAGCCCGCGCGCGGCAATGAAGACTCAACGCAGCCCAAAATAAATAAATAAATTAAATTAAGTGGATAAACAGCAAGGTCCTACTGTATAGCACAGGGAACTATATTCAATATACTATGATAAACCATAATGGAAAAGAATATTTAAAAAGAATGTATATATATATATGTATACACTACCAAATGTAAAATAGCTAGCTAGTGGGAGGCAGCTGCATAGCACAGGGAGATCAGCTCGGTGCTTTGTGACCACCTAGAGGGGTGGGATAGGGAGGATGGGAGGGAGATGCAAGAGGGAGGACATATGGGGATATATGTATATGTATAGCTGATTCACTTTGTTATACAGCAGAAACTAACACACCATTGTATAGCAATTATACTCCAAGAAAGATGTTTAAAAAAAAAAAGAATGTATATATATGTATAACTAAATCACTTTGTACAGCAGAAATTAACACATTGTAAATCAACTAAACTTCAATAAAAAAATTAATTAAAAAAATAGCAAAAACACAACACCAGGGCAAGTTGAGAGAGACTGTGGAAGAAAGGAACAAGCTTTATATTTTAAGACCCTTAGCGCTTTTTTTCTGCTTTGTGTGCCTTTTCATTGTGCACTGGAAAGAAAGAAAGAAAGGAAGGGAGGAAGGAAGGAAGGAAGGGAGGGAGAAGGAAGGGAGGGAGAAAAGAAGAAAGGAGGGAGGGAGGGAGGAAGAAAGGAAGAAAGGAAGACAGGAGGGCTGTAACATTCAGAGCGATTCTGGCAGCCAGGGTGCATCAGCCTGGGTTTGTGAGCTCTCAGCCTGAGTGTGTGTGATCTGAGCCATCGCTGCACCTCCCTGATTCCTCCTTCAGGGGAAAGAAGTGTCTTCCTGAGCTCAGCTTGGACATGAAATGAGGCGGAGGGCGGCCGCTGAGAGCTGGGAGGTGCACTGAATGGAGGGGGATCCACTGACTTGGCTTCCATATTGAGGCACCACAGTTATAAAACCTGGGGAAGCCTCCAGGGCTGATGTTCTGAAAAAAAAATCCTTAAGCTGGAGTTTGTATGGTTAGAATCCTGAGCAATTTGAATAGACTTTATCTAAAGTTAGTATAATGCAGGAGAAATGGGGGCACTACTACCTCCCTCCACATGCTGCCCCCTGGTATGCAACATGCAGCCTGCCCCCATCCCCAATCTTCTCCTAGGGGTTTATTTTCTACGGTGGAAGCAATGTTTTTAGCAGGGCAGGTTGGAGATTTCCCCCTCTCTTTACTATCTTATGCATGAGCATCTTCAGCCCAAAATTAACTGCCTTTGGTGAAACAGAAGTAAAGTTACAATGTTGCAGAGCGATGGAAGCTACAGACATGGCATGCTTCTTAGAGGAGCTTCTTAGAGGAGCTCTCTCCCTTCCAAACAATTAGACATCATTCACTGCTCCACATCCACGCTGGGAATAACATGTGAGACTTTACATCATCTTGAAATGAAAAGTGAATGGTGCCGCTTGCTGGCAACAAGATGTCCATGACATGAATTTTCCCAGAGAAACCTGACACTCTAACACCCAAGGGTGGCAGCTAAGACAGAAGCAGGTGGAGTAGATTGCTTGCTGAACCCTCAGAGAAAGCTCCCTGTTTCATGCTAACACACATTTTAGAAATAGAGGTCAAAACCATTTCGTTCAAGGTGGTCTGGGATTTTTTTTTTTCCAGTGTGTGTGCACGTGTAGCCTGAGTGTAAACACGGACAGAATGCCAAATGAGACAAGTTAAGAATGATTAGGCTCCTTACCTGACAATTTTCCTCTCATGCTCAGCAAATTCACCACAACTCCAAGCAGTGCTTGCTTCAGTCATCCTGTGATGCCATCCAGAAGCATTAATCAAATATTGCAGCATCATTGGAAAACAGGGGTTTTGCATAGGTGTTTATAACAATCTATTGCATGGAGCTATTTATGAAACTACAGAAGCCTTGGGTACCGTCCAGTTCCAAACCCTGCCTGCAGGCTCTGGGCCATCAGCTGAGTACCAGTAATTCTGTGGTGTTATTCTGGATCCACAGACCCCGAGAATTTAGGGGCCTCTGGGACCTAAGTCCTTTACATGGAGGCCCTACAAAGCACAGGACTCATTGGTTGTCAGGAAGCCCCTGGTGATTGAACTTGGCCTCTTGGCTGTGACACCCACATTCTGGCAAGCCCCCGGGCTGCACTCTCTCTTCCTGGAGGGGTGCCACCGTGAGCTAACCTCCTCTGCTTCAGAAGGGAGAAAAATAGCTCCATCCAGTTCCAATGTATTTCAAGATTCAAGGGATATGCCCACCAAGCAAAGCCACCTACCAGCCTTGAAATCCCGTGTCTTGAAAAGGGATATGTTTAAATCAATCAATTGAAGATGCAATCTAAGATGAGAACCTGTTATCAACCATAGGTTTTACACACCAGGAAGAATCACTCTGCCCTCAGCACCAATCCCGTGGTGCCACCTTCCATCAGAGCAGAGAACTCTCCGCACCCCTTCCCCAGGAGCCAGGATGACCCCAGTATTCAACCCCCAGCCACACAGATCTGAAGTCTTCCTTCTCAGAGAGGAGAAGCCCAAGCATGGCTCCTGGCTTAAGGTGCTCTGAGTTCTGAGGATAAGGAGATTTTGAGAGGCACAAGTCTACTCAGGAGATATACCAACCCACTCGGCTATAGGCAGGTTCCTTGTTTTTGTTTTCCTGATTTTGCTCCATCCATTTCCCTGGAGAGATGGTGTGCTTTGCCTTTTACTCAACGTGTCTGAAGCCCAGGCAGCGAGGAGGAGGCCCCTGCAGCCAGGAGCTTCTGGGACGTGACAGAGCCGAGTCGGAGGTCCAGGCTGCAGGGCTTATGAGGGCTGCGGGTCGTGAAGGGGACGGTGCTCTCACTCTCTAAAAATACAGCGAAGTGGTGAGACTCGGCTTCTGAATGTAACTCCTTCTATGACAGTGGGCTGCATAAATGCTAAAAGCTTACCTGCTTGAAATTCAGGGGGTTCTGACCAAACCCCCTGAGGGATAACACAAAACACACTGTTAATTCCGAGATCCTATCCTACACCACACCGCAGGGTCAGTTCAGGCTAGCATGATTTACTTCGCACATTCAGGTCTTTTTCACCTAATCTCCTTGTATTTTCTGCAGTTACCCATGTCACCTATTCCCCTAGGACTGGGAGGGTAAGGCTGCGACCGGCAGCTTGGTGTAGGAAGGTGATAATTAGGGGTCCCGGGCACTGAGAGCTCTCCGAATCCAGGTGCCTAGCCCTGCCCGCCTCTCTCCCTGGGTCCTGGGGCTGCTCTGAGAGCTGGGTCCAGCTGTCACTCCCCACTGTTCAGCCCTGTGCTGTGCCAGCTCCTTTACACGGTGATGTGCTGGACTTGAACCTGGGTCATTCTTCTTGGTGTATAAAACCTTTGGTGGATAACAGGTCCTCATGTTAGACTACACCTTTAATTGATTGACCTAAAACATATCCCTTTCAAGACAAGGAATTTCAAGGCGCGTAGGTGGCTTTGATTGGAAAGTATACCCCTTAGCTCTTAGGAATCTGCCTAAGATGAGTGGAGGGGTTGGTAAGAGAACTGCCATTAAAAACCCAAATGGAGCTGAAACATGTAGTTCTGGCCTGGTTTGGGGACCAGCGTGCACCTGGAACACTGCTCTCCCCCGAGTTCAGGCAAAAAGTGGGCCAGAAGTGCCAGGGTGCCCATTTGACATATGCCATGCAGACGCTAGGTAAAACAAAACCAACTCGGCCTCACCTGTGAAAGAAATCACTGACGCCAGTCTGGTGTTGGACAGAGGAAATCCTGGGGGATTGACCGGAACTCTTGGGGGTGTTAGTTGCCTTCATTTATTTATTTATATCCCTCTTGCTCCAAAAGGGAGCTAAAGCAGTGTAAGGGGTACTAAAGCATATTCATTCGTTCACGTGCCAGCACTTGCGTGCAGGGACAGAGGGACAAGATCCCTGTTCACACAGGGCCTACATTCTAGAAGGCGAGAGAGTGGATGAATATGGCCTCTCCAAAGAGTGGTGAGTGTTTCCACAACAATATAAAGAAATCGAAACAGGGTGGCAGAAAGTCACCCGGGATTGGGGGTTGGATACGGAGGGCTGGCAGTGCTGGCAGGGGTGGGGGAGACCTTTCCAGAAACTAATGATGGAAACAGGGAGAAGTAAAGATCTAGCTGGAAACAGATCATGTCCCCAGGGAGGGGGGGGGGGTGAAATCCCTTATCGCAAAATGCCCCGGGGGAACATTCCAGTGTTCTGACCACCATTTCTCACACCAGAGCCAGCTTCGGGGTCTGAGACCAGAGACTCAGAAGGGGCTCAGGGCCTGGGGCTTAATGTTGCAGCCACTTTCTTGAACTTGGAAGAATTTTATCTCTGAATTTGAGTTTGGCAAGTGAAGTCTGATGGAACAATTTTGCATCCCGCCAGGGGCTTGGGGCCTCGACTCACACCTTCTACCTCCCTCCCAGGACGGGTTCCTACAGGTCCATTTTTGGCCCCTGATATGCAAATGCCACCTGTCAAGTTCCAGGGCAGGTGCCAGGCATCTCTGATGGTCTATACTGCCTGAGAGAATCCCCGTACCCCCAGGGAGCATGACATTAAATGGAAGGTATAAAACACTCTGGCAGGTCCAGAGAGAGACCACAGAAGAAAGGAAAAAGCTTTTTTCCTGCTTTTTGAACAAGCAATCTGGCATCTTCTGTAGGTGGCCCTGGTCTTGCTAAGTGCCGCCCCAGGCACCATGGAGAAGGCAAAATGCAGTTTTCTTTCTGCTAACTGCCTCACTCCCCAGTCTTCCTCAGTCCATTCATTCATTTACTCATTCATCCACTGTACGCGGAGGTCTGCTAGGTGCCAGGCCACCCCCGGGGATTTGAATTAGGACATTTGCTGTCCTCCAGGAGCTGACACGCCCCTACATGTCGCAGTCAGCCATGGGGGCCAAATCGATTGTTCTCTGTCCCTCTGCAAGGATCCAATCAAGCATTAGTTTCACGTTAAGTGTCACACATTACATAAATCATGGGAAAAAGCAGAAAACAGGAGTTTTTTTTTTAAACATGCATTTTCTAAAGCTGAACAGGCAGCCCTATGTCATCAGACCATTCTCTGAATTTGACTTTTCATTCCTCAAGATTACTATTTAATTCTCTTTTAACCATACCCTTGAAGGAAACCCTTCCCTGTGGATTTTTGGAGAGCACCGCCAGGATTGCTCAGACACCACCGATATGGTTCTCAGACTTTCCCACAATCTGGTGTAGAAATTTCAAGGAACCGTTTCCTCGATCATCTGTTCACCCTCAGTCAAGCCCACTGGGTTCTGTGATTAGGGGCAATTTCAACTTCTTTTTCAGATTCCCCAGGGACATTGTGATATATACAACAGACCCATTTTTATAAGGAGTGTTATAGCCCAGCTGAAATAAAAATTAAATTTTTTAATCTCTAAAATGAATTTCAGAAAGGGCTCACCACGGTCCGGTGAAAATGAAGACTCCCATTTGTACCATTATTACAAATGCCCAGATACGGTTCTTGATTTTCTGACCAGGTACTTGGGTTTCCCACACAATATTTGGATTTCTGACACGGCGTGTGGATTTTTGGTGCGGTATCTGGATGTCTGGAGTGGTACTTGGATGTCTGGTGTGGTACCTGAAGGTCTGGAGTGGTACTTGGATGTCTGGTGTGGTACCTGAAAGTCTGGAGTGGTACCTGGATGTCTGGTGTGGTACCTGAAGGTCTGGTGTGGTACCTGAAGGTCTGGAGTGGTACTTGGATGTCTGGTGTGGTACCTGAAGGTCTGGAGTGGTACTTGGATGTCTGGTGTGGTACCTGAAGGTCTGGTGTGGTACCTGAAGGTCTGGTGTGGTACCTGAAGGTCTGGAGTGGTACTTGGATGTCTGGTGTGGTACCTGAAGGTCTGGAGTGGTACTTGGATGTCTGGAGTGGTACCTGAAGGTCTGGTGTGGTACTTGAAGGTCTGGTGTGGTACCTGAAGGTCTGGTGTGGTACCTGAAGGTCTGGAGTGGTACCTGGATGTCTGGTGTGGTACCTGAAGGTCTGGTGTGGTACCTGAAGGTCTGGTGTGGTACCTGAAGGTCTGGAGTGGTACTTGGATGTCTGGTGTGGTACCTGAAGGTCTGGACTGGTACTTGGATGTCTGGTGTGGTACCTGAACGTCTGGAGTGGTACTTGGATGTCTGGTGTGGTACCTGAAGGTCTGGAGTGGTACTTGGATGTCTGGTGTGGTACCTGAAGGTCTGGAGTGGTACCTGGATGTCTGGTGTGGTACCTGAAGGTCTCGTGTGGTACCTGAAGGTCTGGTGTGGTACCTGAGAAGGTCTGGTGTGGTACCTGAAGATCTGGTGTGGTACCTGAAGGTCTGGAGTGGTACTTGGATGTCTGGTGTGGTACCTGAAGGTCTGGTGTGGTACCTGAAGGTCTGGTGTGGTACCTGAAGGTCTGGAGTGGTACTTGGATGTCTGGTGTGGTACCTGAAGGTCTGGACTGGTACTTGGATGTCTGGTGTGGTACCTGAACGTCTGGAGTGGTACCTGAAGGTCTGCTGTGGTACCTGAACGTCTGGAGTGGTACTTGGATGTCTGGTGTGGTACCTGAACGTCTGGAGTGGTACTTGGATGTCTGGTGTGGTACCTGAACGTCTGGAGTGGTACTTGGATGTCTGGTGTGGTACCTGAAGGTCTGGAGTGGTACCTGGATGTCTGGTGTGGTACCTGAAGGTCTGGTGTGGTACCTGAAGGTCTGGTGTGGTACCTGAGAAGGTCTGGTGTGGTACCTGAAGATCTGGTGTGGTACCTGAAGGTCTGGAGTGGTACTTGGATGTCTGGTGTGGTACCTGAAGGTCTGGTGTGGTACCTGAAGGTCTGGTGTGGTACTTGGATGTCTGGTGTGGTACCTGAAGGTCTGGAGTGGTACTTGGATGTCTGGTGTGGTACCTGAAGATCTGGTGTGGTACCTGAAGGTCTAGTGTGGTACCTGAAGGTCTGGAGGTGTACTTGGATGTCTGGTGTGGTACCTGAAGGTCTGGAGTGGTACTTGGATGTCTGGTGTGGTACCTGAAGGTCTGGACTGGTACTTGGATGTCTGGTGTGGTACCTGAACGTCTGGAGTGGTACCTGAAGGTCTGCTGTGGTACCTGAACGTCTGGAGTGGTACTTGGATGTCTGGTGTGGTACCTGAACGTCTGGAGTGGTACTTGGATGTCTGGTGTGGTACCTGAAGGTCTGGAGTGGTACTTGGATGTCTGGTGTGGTACCTGAAGGTCTGGAGTGGTACCTGGATGTCTGGTGTGGTACCTGAAGGTCTCGTGTGGTACCTGAAGGTCTGGTGTGGTACCTGAGAAGGTCTGGTGTGGTACCTGAAGATCTGGTGTGGTACCTGAAGGTCTGGAGTGGTACTTGGATGTCTGGTGTGGTACCTGAAGGTCTGGTGTGGTACCTGAAGGTCTGGTGTGGTACCTGAAGGTCTGGAGTGGTACTTGGATGTCTGGTGTGGTACCTGAAGGTCTGGACTGGTACTTGGATGTCTGGTGTGGTACCTGAACGTCTGGAGTGGTACCTGAAGGTCTGCTGTGGTACCTGAACGTCTGGAGTGGTACTTGGATGTCTGGTGCGGTACCTGAACGTATGGAGTGGTACTTGGATGTCTGGTGTGGTACCTGAACGTCTGGAGTGGTACTTGGATGTCTGGTGTGGTACCTGAAGGTCTGGAGTGGTACCTGGATGTCTGGTGTGGTACCTGAAGGTCTGGTGTGGTACCTGAAGGTCTGGTGTGGTACCTGAGAAGGTCTGGTGTGGTACCTGAAGATCTGGTGTGGTACCTGAAGGTCTGGAGTGGTACTTGGATGTCTGGTGTGGTACCTGAAGGTCTGGTGTGGTACTTGGATGTCTGGTGTGGTACCTGAAGGTCTGGAGTGGTACTTGGATGTCTGGTGTGGTACCTGAAGATCTGGTGTGGTACCTGAAGGTCTAGTGTGGTACCTGAAGGTCTGGAGGTGTACTTGGATGTCTGGTGTGGTACCTGAAGGTCTGGAGTGGTACTTGGATGTCTGGTGTGGTACCTGAAGGTCTGGAGTGGTACTTGGATGTCTGGTGTGGTACCTGAAGGTCTGGAGTGGTACTTGGATGTCTGGTGTGGTACCTGAACGTCTGGAGTGGTACTTGGATGTCTGGTGTGGTACCTGAAGGTCTGGAGTGGTACTTGGATGTCTGGTGTGGTACCTGAACGTCTGGAGTGGTACTTGGATGTCTGGTGTGGTACCTGAAGGTCTGGAGAGGTACTTGGATGTCTGGTGTGGTACCTGAAGGTCTGGTGTGGTACCTGAAGGTCTGCTGTGGTACCTGAAGGTCTGGTGTGGTACCTGAAGGTCTGGAGTGGTACTTGGATGTCTGGTGTGGTACCTGAAGGTCTGGTGTGGTACCTGAACGTCTGGAGTGGTACCTGGATGTCTGGTGTGGTACCTGAACGTCTGGAGTGGTACCTGGAGGTCTGGTGTGGTACCTGAACGTCTGGAGTGGTACCTGGATGTCTGGTGTGGTACCTGAACGTCTGGAGTGGTACTTGGATGTCTGGTGTGGTACCTGAAGGTCTGGAGTGGTACTTGGATGTCTGGTGTGGTACCTGAACGTCTGGAGTGGTACTTGGATGTCTGGTGTGGTACCTGAACGTCCGGAGTGGTACTTGGATGTCTGGTGTGGTACCTGAAGGTCTGGAGTGGTACTTGGATGTCTGGTGTGGTACCTGAACGTCTGGAGTGGTACTTGGATGTCTGGTGTGGTACCTGAACGTCTGGAGTAATACTTGGATGTCTGGTGTGGTACCTGAAGGTCTGCTGTGGTACCTGAAGGTCTGGTGTGGTACTTGGATGTCTGGTGTGGTACCTGAAGGTCTGGTGTGGTACTGAAGGTCTGGAGTGGTACCTGGATGTCTGGTGTGGTACCTGAACGTCTGGAGTGGTACCTGGAGGTCTGGTGTGGTACCTGAAGGTCTAGAGTGGTACTTGGATGTCTGGTGTGGTACCTGAACGTCTGGAGTCGTACTTGGATGCCTGGTGTGGTACCTCAAGGTCTGGAGTGGTACCTGAAGGTCTGGAGTGGTACTTGGATGTCTGGTGTGGTACCTGAACGTCTGGAGTGGTACTTGGATGTCTGGTGTGGTACCTGAAGGTCTGGTGTGGTACTTGAAGGTCTGGTGTGGTACCTGGATGTCTGGTGTGGTACCTGAAGGTCTGGAGTGGTACCTGAAGGTCTGGAGTGGTACTTGGATGTCTGGTGTGGTACCTGAAGGTCTGGAGTGGTACTTGGATGTCTGGTGTGGTACCTGAAGGTCTGGTGTGGTACTTGAAGGTCTGGTGTGGTACCTGGCTGTCGGGTGTGGTACCTGAAGGTCTGGTGTGGTACCTGAAGGTCTGGAGTGGTACCTGAAGGTCTGGAGTGGTACTTGGATGTCTGGTGTGGTACCTGAAGGTCTGGAGTGGTACTTGGATGTCTGGTGTGGTACCTGAAAGTCTGGAGTGGTACCTGGATGTCTGGTGTGGTACCTGAAGGTCTGGTGTGGTACCTGAAGGTCTGGAATGGTACCTGAAGGTCTGGTGTGGTACCTGAAGGTCTGGAGTGGTACCTGGATGTCTGGAGTGGTACCTGAAGGTCTGGTGTGGTACCTGAAGGTCTGGAGTGGTACCTGAAGGTCTGGTGTGGTACCTGAAGGTCTGGAGTGGTCCTTGGATGTCTGGTGTGGTACCTGAACGTCTGGAGTGGTACCTGGATGTCTGGTGTGGTACCTGAACGTCTGGAGTGGTACTTGGATGTCTGGTGTGGTACCTGAAGGTCTGGAGTGGTACTTGGATGTCTGGTGTGGTACCTGAACGTCTGGAGTGGTACTTGGATGTCTGGTGTGGTACCTGAACGTCCGGAGTGGTACTTGGATGTCTGGTGTGGTACCTGAAGGTCTGGAGTGGTACTTGGATGTCTGGTGTGGTACCTGAACGTCTGGAGTGGTACTTGGATGTCTGGTGTGGTACCTGAACGTCTGGAGTAATACTTGGATGTCTGGTGTGGTACCTGAAGGTCTGCTGTGGTACCTGAAGGTCTGGTGTGGTACTTGGATGTCTGGTGTGGTACCTGAAGGTCTGGAGTGGTACCTGAAGGTCTGGAGTGGTACTTGGATGTCTGGTGTGGTACCTGAACGTCTGGAGTGGTACCTGGAGGTCTGGTGTGGTACCTGAAGGTCTAGAGTGGTACTTGGATGTCTGGTGTGGTACCTGAACGTCTGGAGTCGTACTTGGATGCCTGGTGTGGTACCTCAAGGTCTGGAGTGGTACTTGGATGTCTGGTGTGGTACCTGAACGTCTGGAGTGGTACTTGGATGTCTGGTGTGGTACCTGAACGTCTGGTGTGGTACTTGAAGGTCTGGTGTGGTACCTGGATGTCTGGTGTGGTACCTGAAGGTCTGGAGTGGTACTTGGATGTCTGGTGTGGTACCTGAAGGTCTGGAGTGGTACTTGGATGTCTGGTGTGGTACCTGAAGGTCTGGTGTGGTACTTGAAGGTCTGGTGTGGTACCTGGCTGTCTGGTGTGGTACCTGAAGGTCTGGTGTGGTACCTGAAGGTCTGGAGTGGTACCTGAAGGTCTGGAGTGGTACTTGGATGTCTGGTGTGGTACCTGAAGGTCTGGAGTGGTACTTGGATGTCTGGTGTGGTACCTGAAGGTCTGGAGTGGTACCTGGATGTCTGGTGTGGTACCTGAAGGTCTGGTGTGGTACCTGAAGGTCTGGAATGGTACCTGAAGGTCAGGTGTGGTACCTGAAGGTCTGGAGTGGTACCTGGATGTCTGGAGTGGTACCTGAAGGTCTGGTGTGGTACCTGAAGGTCTGGAGTGGTACCTGAAGGTCTGGTGTGGTACCTGAAGGTCTGGAGTGGTACCTGAAGGTCTGGTGTGGTACCTGAAGGTCTGGAGTGTTACTTGGATGTCTGGTGTGGTACCTGAAGGTCTGGAGTGGTACCTGGATGTCTGGTGTGGTACCTGAAGGTCTGGTGTGGTACCTGAAGGTCTGGAGTGGTACCTGAAGGTCTGGTGTGGTACCTGAAGGTCTGGAGTGGTACTTGGATGTCTGGTGTGGTATCTGAAGGTCTGGAGTGGTACCTGGATGTCTGGAGTGGTACCTGAAGGTCTGGTGTGGTACCTGAAGGTCTGGAGTGGTACCTGAAGGTCTGGTGTGGTACCTGAAGGTCTGGTGTGGTACCTGAAGGTCTGGAGTGTTACTTGGATGTCTGGTGTGGTACCTGAAGGTCTGGAGTGGTACCTGGATGTCTGGTGTGGTACCTGAAGGTCTGGAGTGGTACCTGAAGGTCTGGAGTGGTACCTGAAGGTCTGGTGTGGTACCTGAAGGTCTGGAGTGTTACTTGGATGTCTGGTGTGGTACCTGAAGGTCTGGAGTGGTACCTGGATGTCTGGTGTGGTACCTGAAGGTCTGGTGTGGTACCTGAAGGTCTGGAGTGGTACCTGACGGTCTGGTGTGGTACCTGAAGGTCTGGAGTGGTACTTGGATGTCTGGTGTGGTACCTGAAGGTCTGGAGTGGTACTTGGATGTCTGGTGTGGTACCTGAACGTCTGGAGTGGTACTTGGATGTCTGGTGTGGTACCTGAAGGTCTGGAGTGGTACTTGGATGTCTGGTGTGGTACCTGAAGGTCTGGAGTGGTACTTGGATGTCTGGTGTGGTACCTGAAGGTCTGGTGTGGTACCTGAAGGTCTGGTGTGGTACTTGGATATCTGGTGTGGTACCTGAAGGCCTGACAGTGGTGCATCTACATACGGACGGAGCATCCGAGGTTCCTGCTCCCGGCCTGCAGTTTGGCTCTCAGGGAAGCTGGTTTTCCTGAGCTTTACCAGGCCCGGGAGCAGCCACCCTGATGAAGGGGTGTCTCTTTCGCAGGGAAACAGCTCGGGGAAGCCCTGAGCCTGAACCTAGGATGTTGGTTAAAGGCATATCGTCCCTAAAGAAAAGCAACCCCCCAGCCATGGCCTCTTGCACTTTCCAGTGTCCTCACCCAGAACACAGATGACTTTTTGTGCTATTAATGTTGTACGGGAACTTTGCTATTTCCTGGGGTCCCATCTTGGATGGAAAGAATGCCGGAGCCTTCCAGAGGTGGGCGATTAAGGAGACAGTGCTCTTAGGAGGTGGGCGACTTGATTAAAGCCACCCAGCCAGTTGGGAGAGACGGCGAGCCTCCTGACCCCTAGGCCGGCCCCTCCTCTGCTCCTTTCCTGGTCGTGTTGTTTGGTTGGACTGACTCCACGGAGCTGCCCACCTGCCCTCCCTCCGCATCCCCATCTCCCTTTGTTATTCTTCTCTGATCTGTACCATCTCCTGCTGCCTCCAGATCTTTCTGGTCCCTGCATTTGCCATCCTGGTGCTCACCCATCTATCTTCTCAGGCAGCACTGTGGAGATCCGAAGCTGGAAGCCCTGGGTGCAGGGCAGGCGCCTGGACTGCTTGTCTGGAGGATCCCTGGTCTGTGCTCGGGCCAGGAGGGAGCGCCTCATGGTAAAGACGGATGATCTTCACTCCTCATGCATCTCAAGGAGCAGGGCTGAGATGCCGCTGAGCGGAAGCAGTTTGGCAAGGACTGAGCCTGAGACGGGAGCAAAACAGCTCTGTTGTCCAGAGCTACTGTCACTTAAGGTGATGGACACAGAGGGGTTCCTAGAACCCAGCCGGGCAGACAGAGGCCACTCGGGGGAAAAAGCGTGGACCTGCATGGAAACTGATTCCGTTACTAGGCTTTCTGTTAGGGAATCCTACCGTGTGGCGTTCCAAGTGGAATGGATGTGTTGCAACGTGAAAAAAAATGTTTAAAAAAATCACACAACTTGCAAAAACATTTTTAGAGAGAGAGATGTTTTTGGCTGTTTGATAAGACACGGTCCCCTCTGGTGGAGAACATCCCAGTCACAGGGTGACACCATCACTGCCATTTCGTAAGAGCCCGGGGAAGCGAAGCGCCTTGTCTTAGTGACACTACTGTGTCCCTTAGTCTCAAACCCTCTGAGTACCACGTTACTCAGATTCTATCAAAAATAATTTTTAAAAGGAAACATGACTTAATCCTCAGCTGCACAGGAGGAAAACGTACAGCCATGGGTAGTGAATCACTCATGAAAAATTAAATAAATCCACCCACAGCGGGAAACAGCACAACAGAATGTCGGTGTTGGCTTCACATTGGAAGGAAGCCAAAAATAGATCCTGGAAACAGTGATGTCTCCGAATCTGATCACGCTCACACTGTGTGCTCTCGGGATCTCCAACTTCACCTCAGCAACACACACTTTGCAGCCGGGATTTGTTCTGGAGGACTCTCACAAGAGGGGAGCAGAGTGGTACTGGGGTTTCCATGGTACCTGATGAGATTAAGCAACTCGCCTTCCCCGTCCATCAGTTCTTCAGGTAAAATACACCATAGCAGGCTCCCAGAACCCTTTGCCAGGACGGATTGCAAAACAGTGGAGAAAGGACCTTTGTTTTGTTAACTAATGTTTCTGCTTAAGTTTTAAAATCAAAACCCACGGATTCCCAGCTTTTGCATATACGTAAGCAACATCACAGAAAGAAGAAGATTGCTTTTCCAATTTTGTTTTCCAGGAATAAAACCCTCTTTTACAGGTTCCTGCTTCTTTTGGAGGGCAGCAGGAGAGCAAATTCAAATAAGACAGAGAAGGGACGAGAAAGCACCAAGACAGCTGCTTCTTTTTCAAAGCAAAGATTATAAAACCTTTACATCACAATGTACAAATTTCATCCCAGAAGGGAAGGCAATGAAGGTGACAGCCCCCAAACACGGAGGTTACGCAGCAGTGGTTACTTGAGGGGCATTTCTGCTGTTAATTCAACATCCAGAGAAGCATTGCCCTCGATCACAGAACTTTATGTCATGAAGGGACCTTTTAAAAATCCTTACAGGGCTCTTTATGTTTTAAACAAAGAAGGTGTGACTTAGGGCATGAAGGGACACGTCCAAGTCATTCAGCTTTCTAGAACTAAACTTGATTTCTGACCAATCCTTTTCTAGGCTACTGTGCAGAACACACAATCAGAACTGCTAAAGAAAGGACTCAAATATCGGCCCTGCAGGAAATATTTCCTGAAATCAGAACTAGGATCTACTGCTGCATTTTTCAAGACCTGGCACAGTCATAAGCCTGCAGGAGACACCTGATAAACGCTGGGCGAGTGAATGGACAGACTACTGGCCACGCCGAAAGGAAGCCTGACAAGAGTGTGGGAAGAGATTAGAAAACTGGATTCGGTCAGCAGATAACATGAGGAAATAGTTTGGAACCCTGGCCAAGATCAACTTAGGCGATCATAAAACTGTTCCCAAATATAATTATTTACCAGAAAACTGTTTGCAGAATCCACAGGATATGTTCTTAGTTAGTAATGAGCTCTACTACTTTCGTAACAGAAAAATCACATTTTCCATAATGGAAAATGCATTGTTGTGGTTTTTTTTTTTTTTTGGCAGGTCTGCACCTTACCTTTGGAGGTGGTCATGAGAGCTGACTGGTTTTTAGGTTTGAGAGGAACCTGGGCTCAGTGCAGGGAACACGGGGACCTGTGAGCCCCTTCCCACTGTGCTCTCACCCCTCCATGCCTGCCCAAGTCTCCGTCCCCCCATCTTTATGGCGGAGGTGAGAACGCACACCTAGACTGCGCCCAGGAGTCAATGAGGCCCAAAGAAGACAATGAACTGCACGTGAGTTATCGGCAATGCCATTTAGGTTTTCAGCATAAGGCATTTACAACGTTATCTGGCAAAACAGGAAATAGATCAAGTCCTGCTTTTGCAAATAATAATTTCCACCAACATGACGTTTTTAAAAAAAATTAACTTCTCAGCAGCAACACGGTAGCTTTAAAAATATTTACATATATGTAACACCTGAACACAAAATCTGTACCATTTCTGAGAGCAGATCAATCTTGGGAGAGTTGTTTGAAATCAGCTGAATACCGTCAACATATTTTTTAAAAGTTGTTAGAATTCCATCAGCCCCCATCATGAAATAACACAAATCCAAGTTCTGGTTTTAGCTTATGTTCATTTCGATTCAAAACAAGGAGAGAAGCTACTCAGAGAATCCATTATGTGACACATTTTTGTTCAGCAATTCCACAGGGACCTTTCCTTTCCCAACATTTTAAATAGTTTATAGCAAACTCTGCATCGCAATAAGCAGTCTTTAAAAAGTCACCCCCAATTGGCAATTTTGGAACAGAATGCACCGAGTCTCCTGCTGGCTGAATGTCCCGATTCACACAGGGACGTCCCCCGTGGATGGGACTGCAGCTGGGGGCGAGGTCCCTGACCCTTCCCCGTGGTAGCAGGACTCCTTCCTGACTCTGTGGCCCAATGGGTCTGAGAACGTTCTCTGTAAGTCACACACCCAACCGTTTTATAAACATCTTGTCTTCTTTCCCCAGTGTGAACGCTGCCTTTAGCCAGGCAGTCGGCACAGATCTGCAGCTGACGATGCCATCTGTCCCTACAACGTCAGCGACATAGACAGGACAACCTTGCCCCCAGACTGCTGGCCCCGCCCTCGTGAACCCAGACACCAGCTCCTGGAAAACCAGCTCGCTGCCCGGCCGCCTAGGTACCTCCCACTTTCTCAGTGCGTCACTTTTAACTAAAATGCCACTTCACAAATCTAGTTGCTAAGGAAAATTAAGAGGGCGGTTTTGATTATAAAAATAGAAAATGTCCAACTTAAAATGGGTGGGATTTTGACGTGTCATCCAGGCAACCCAGGGCCCCAACAATAGTTGGGGATTGTTTTCCTAAAAAGTGAGCCTTAGTTGGCTTCCTGGCAGCCCCAAAGCAGACCGTTCCTCTGCACCATCCCCACGCACCACTTGGCCGAGCCGTGGTGTATTAAACAGTTTCCTGAAGCATGAGTACCAGATTTCCTGCCCAGGGCTGCACAAAGTTAACCAAAGTGCTTGCCAATGTTGCATTTAACGGATGCGTCCTGATAATATTCTTTAACCCAATTTTTAAATACCTTAGGAATTACATTACGTAAAAATAAACCATGACATAAATCCCAAGGGACAAGAAAGGCTCCCCTTTCAGTCTCCCTTTACCTCTTGTCCTACGGGGACGACCCTGGGGAGCCATCCTGGCCTGAGAGAATCCATGTTCTCCTGTCAGCAGGAACAGGATCTCTAGAAGAAGAGTTCCAGCTCTGAACTGGGTCTGCTGGGAGCTCAGAGATGAGACACGTGTTTATATGGGAAAGCTATGTTCCTATTTCCTCTAAATGGAAACTCTGACAGCTCGATATCCATGCCTTTGCTATATGACAAACGATCACTTATTGGACGCTTTTAGGAGGTACTTCTTGGAAGAATGTTGAAACTTTCCTGGGGGGAAAATGGAAATGGAAATAAATGAGGGATTGAGCTGTTTGTCACCATCAGATCCAAAGGCATTCTTCCAACTGGCTGTCAGTTTCTACTCTCAGTTTGCGGGAGAATAACTGCTTCGTTGTTGGGAGAAACACATTTTGCTTGGATAGGAAACCCGCGCAGTCCATGCATGCTAATAAAACCCCGAGAACGTGGCAAAGGAAGGAAACGGGAATCGAATCTCTTAGAAAGTTTTCAAATCTCCTGTGCTCTGCCCATCATGCTTCTCTGTTCTTCCTACAGATTCAGAAACCAGGACAGGACACAGAACACCTGTTCTGCCAACAGAAATGCAACCCCAGCTGAGACGGGCAGAAAGGATGCTTGGAGTATTCATCCCACCCTGGGAGAACAAGGCCCCTGCAATTGATTTAAAAACCTTCAGATTCTTTATTTTTTTCCTTTCTACCATGGGGACTGTTCAGACCAACACCAAGGAAGAAAAGTGACTTAGAAGAGGAAAATCACATGTATTGAAACTGACAGAGTTGGAATCAGAGATCGTTACAGAGGACAAGGCTAGTGAATAAATATTCTAAGTTACTTTTAAAATTAAAGTCACTGTTATTTAACATTAGAACTTTAATTTGGTTTTCTTTTACTCCTTGGGTATTGCCATGAACCAAAGTGAAATCGTCAAACTGCAGTATCAATTAATTTTACTGACTGGTGGATACGCTTTGGTATAACAATGTAAGACCTCAAAGAGCCTGGAGAAGATATTTAAACCTTAATTATGTGTCTTCCGTATATTCTTAATTCTGAAATTCCACTGCATTTTTTGAACACTATGCAACCAAGACCCACAGAGTTGCAGGCATTCCCCAGTTGAGGGAACTTTGGTCGTATCTGATGATCGATATGAGCTATAGTATTACTTCCCAAATCTATTTTTAGATACTGAAAAATAGAAGAAGAAAAATATGAGAATGGGAGGTTGTACTAAAAAGACTCCTCTTTCTCCAGTTTAAAATTGACTTTTTTTAAAAGTCAAATATTAACACAGAGTGTCTTTTGTTAAATGAAAAATCAGGGATTATTTCTAGACAAGGAAATGCCTTTAAATATCCATTATAATACAGCGAATACAACACTACCCAGTAAAATGCCTTCTTTAAACATTGGAAACAATTTTCATCATTTTCTGAGGACACAGACAATAACCGTTTTCCTAAATGCTTAGACTTTGGGTTATTTCACTTAAATGTCACAAGAATCCTAGGAAGAGCTGACACCTGAGACGCTGGCATGTGCACTCCTCTGGAGCCACTGCACCGAGTGTGGACGGTGGCCTGGGGTGGTCCCCAACCTCAGGGCATTTACTCTCTCCCGATCTGCCCAAGGTGAACTATTTATTTAGTTCTAACTGACTCAAAAGCAAGTTTCCAACCTCACCAATTAAAAATAAATTCCTTTCTATTAGCTGAAACCCTGACCCTCTGGAAGGAGTCTGAAATGTTTGGCGATGAACTTGCCATAGGCTAAAAGACCTACAATTCCAAACAAAGGCAGCGCCTAAGGTAGCCGCGGTTGGGGAGTTCATGCTTCCAACACACTTTCCTCACATGGAAGAGAAAGACTCTGGAAATCAGAAACGCTCTTAGTCTAAGGACTCACAGCTCCCTAAGCACAACTTTACTTTCCAATTGAAAAGGAGGCAAAGGATGGGACCAGGTGGAAGAGACGCTGCCTGAAGCTGGTGGCTGCCAGGCACCTATGGTGGAACCAGAGGTCGGAAGTCACCTCCGGGACACAGGCTCAGCTGCCTTTGGACGGGGCATGAACTTCTGAACGTGGGGCTGGTTTGAGACACTGGAGGCTAGGGGCCCCTGGAAGCACAGGTCATGGGCTCACTCAGCTGAAGTGAGGCTGAGCCAGGCATGGCCAGGCAGCAGGTCAACCCTCCAAGAGGCCAGGAAATCCTAGAGCAGGTGGATGGCACCTGGGTGTGGAGGGGCCAGGGCTGAGTCGAGAGCTGAGGGAAGCAAAGGTCAGACACTTCTACTGCATCATAACCTGCGCCTTGTATTTCAGAAGGAGATGACTCTGCAGGGCCTGCCCTCAAATGTTTAATTTCAGTGTGGGCAGGATCCACTGCTTTTGATGGCAGCAGGTTTAATATCCACTCCAACCCACACGAGCGAGCAATACCTCTCGCTTGGGATTCTGAGGCAAGAAGGCATTGCAGACTTCCTCTAATTAAGTCTCCATCCCATTAATATTATTCCAGTAATGACCCTTCTCTTTGATCCCACCGTGACCATTTGCCCAAGTAAAGTGTGCCATTCAGAATCATCAACATTCAATAATTATAAGACAAAGAACATGGACAACAAAATTAGTTGAGTAGGTAGGAAATGGAAGTTTTCCTCTTCTCTGTCTTCATACATCTTTGACTATATTTAGCATTTTTTGAGATAAGGAGAGACAGTCTGTACAACCAAAATGCCCTTGATCACACCAGGAATAACCACAAGCACTGATGCCCAAATGAAAGGCACACCCCCGAAAAGAGGGGCCAGAGGGGCCAAAGAATCCACCCATCAGCCTTAGACTAATTCTGAACAGAATCAAGGTATTTCAAATAAGGTGATGCATTTGAGAGATGCAACGTCCCAGCGGCCCACATCCTGGTTCATTCACAAGAGGGGCGCACATACCAGGGCAGATCATGTGTTACCTGCCTACAGGCTGCAGCCACTTCAAAAGCTCTTAGATGGTCTTCGCTCAATTTCCTTAGGAAACTTGACAGCATTAAGTTGATTAAGCAAACACAAAAAAGGCGATGGTGTTTCTTTTACTAAGTACTAGGACCTGGAGGCCATGGAATATTGCCTCAAAAGGTAAAAAATTACGGAATGCCAACACTGTTGTTGTTTTTTTTTTTTTTCACTAAAAGTGCAATCTGGAAAAACTCCTTTTCAGCAGTTTTCCCCACAGCAGATCAATTTAAGAAGCAATTACCATCAATGCAATTATGTGCCACTGTGTTCCCAACAGTCCCGGAATGCGTGCCACTGCAATAAGGCGAGGCCCTTTCAAAAGTAAGGACAAGTCAGTGAGGGGAAGGCGTGTGGAAATTGTGTTCTCAACAATACATTTCAGGATTCTGAGCAGCTGAGGCAGATTCTAAACGCCAAAAAAAAAAAAAAAAAAAAAAAATGATGTAACCGAAAGTGTGATATGAGCCTGTTCAAGCCAGTTAAGGCATAAAATTCAAATATAACACACTGACCATATGGCCTTCTTTCTCCAGAAGATAATACTTCTCAAACATTGAAAGCCCAAACATTTTTTTTTTCGCTAGTTAACTACACATCAGAGAAAATTTTTTTAAAGTTTTGTACTTACCAAGGGAAAACGAAGGCTATAGTCTGAAAAAGAAAGAGAAAAAAAGAGAGGGTCAGTTTTCTGGTTTAAAAAAAAAAAAAAAGTGCTCGTTCTAGCCACTGCTTTTTCTACAGCACTAGTTGAATGTGCCCGTTTTTGCCTCATGATTTGGGGTCTTCTTGAGGCTTTTTAATCTCTGTAATAATAACTTCTTTTTGCTGCAATCATCAGCTTTCAAAAGTGTCCCGCCCCGAACGCTCCTGTACAGTCTCTGGTTGATGGCGGAGCACGGCGGCTGCCCTGGATCTGAAGTGTCAGCCTCTGGCCCCTAAGGTGCTGCATCTGTTAGCGGCTCCTTCTGTGACCTACAGTGTCCCCTCCCACCCCCAGCCATCCCTTCAGCCCAGCTCCCCACAGACACAGCCTCTTAAAACCCACACAGGACACCCCCTTTCACCCCAGTTTTCCAGCTCAGTCAGTATCCAGCTTGCTCGTTCCCCATTCATTTAGCTTTCACGCTCTTTTGGTTTTCAACAGCTTTACTGAGATATAATTTACATCCCATAAAGTCCACCTGCTTAAAGTATACGACTCAATGGTATTTAGCACCGTCACAGAGTTTTGCCACCATTCTCACCATCTAATTGTAGCACATTTTCATCATCCCAAAGGAAACCCCCTGCCCATTAGCTCATGCCTCCCCCAAACCACCCTCTCCCCACCCATTGGCCCCTGCAACCACTAATCTATTTTCCGATATGGATTTGCTGATTCTGGAAATTTCATATAAATGGGATTGTATAGTACGTGGCCTTTAGTGACTAGCTGCTTTCACTTAGTATGTTTTTGAGGTTCACCCACGTTGTGGCCTGTTACCAGGACTGACTCCTTTCTATGGATGGATACTGTCCCATGATATGGATGGACCACCTTTCGTTTATCCATTCTGCTCAGGTGACAGACATGACCTTGCTCTTGTGGGAGTGGCCAGTAAGGCAGCCTCACACCAGGGCTGTGAGCCTTCATCACCCCGTGGCTGGAGACCATTCACCGTCGTTATCACGCTTCTGCCCTGCTGCACGGTGGAATCATGTTTTGATGTCGCTATTTTTAACAGCTAATGCAGTTCACGGCGTTTTCCACCAAATAGACTACTTATCTCAGCCATGGTCAGGCTATAGATATGTTAAACCAAAGACTATCCTCTACAGCACACAAGTATAACAAGTGGTTGCACTAATTACAAAGTTGACCTGGGAAGCAGGTTTGAAGCCACAGAAGGAGACTAGTTCTTCTGATACTGAGGAATCTTGAAATCTACTTGGGCAAATTTACAGCTAACCTTGTTCTTCACAGTGGAAGACTGAATGCTTCCCCCCTAATATCGGGACAAAGGCAAGGACGCCCACTCTCACCACTCATACTTGTCCTGGAAGTCCTAGTCAATGTGATTAAGGCAAGAAAACAATACAAAGAAATTGGAAAGAAAAAAATAGGACTTTTTCTTTATGCTCAGATGACAAGATTCTGGACATAGAAAGTTCCACAAATCTACAAAAAAGCAATGGAGGACAAATCTGTTGAGTAGCATATAAAGTCACAGAGTTCCCAGAGTACAAAGGAGCCCAGCATCACCCAAAGCAAGCGGGGGGAGGGTAAGGGGAGCACTAAGTGTTGGGCGACAGGGGATCATTGGGGGTATGGGAACCACTTTTTCATAGAAATAACTTATTACAAGAGTCTACTCCTTCCAACCCCCCCCCCCAAGAGCTTGGGAAGATGCTGGAAAGAGTGACTTGTGGTGTTTGCCTGGGGCCAAGCATGGGGACAAGCCAGGAGTGCAAGGTACCCTTAATATTTCAGGAGGATTCATAGAAATGCTCAAAACTCCCTTCCAACGCAATGCTGAGTCATTTTAATGTAAAACAAAACCCAGCGATAGGTAGAAGCAGGGCTGCAGCCTTGAGTCAAACCCGACTAAAAACCACAAGGCAAAAAAACCAGTTAACGGGTGGTTAAATGAGTAAAAGCACCGTGGACTAAATCCCAAACGAGCCCGATTAATAATTTTGAATTAAACTTTGAAGTCATTTTTAAAGCAAAGCAAAAATACATGAAACAGTGGGCTCTACAAACAGATCACAGATTATATTGGCTTGGGGCTCACACATGTTCACATGAAACCACAGCCATCAGCTTCTCTAAAGTGCAGAATTAGAGCAAAAATCAAGCAACCAGAATATCCTCTGAAGTCAGCCTTTATCACATGAACACTTCCCTTAGCCCAAGGCCCTCCTGCAGATGGCTACTGTAATATTGAGCAAATAGCTAAAATGGTGAAATAAGCACATTAAAAAGCAGGGGTGGGGGAAGCTGGTCCCCATGGACAGACCCACGTCCCTCTGGAGGGGCGTGTCACTGAGGAGCTTGCACGGGGCAGTGCCACAGCTGGAAAGGCTCCTGGTCTTACTAGAACAGCACCGTCCCCTTAAAAAGGAAACGAGAGAAGCTACAGATTCATTGGGCCAGTCGAGTGCGTTGGTGGCTCCTGCGGCATCTCACCCACAGCCCACAGCCAATCCTAGGAGGCAAGATGAGACCCATTTTAAGGCTGAGAAGACTGAGGCTCGGTGAGCTCCCTGACCTGTGTCACACAGAGCAAGGAAGCAGGGCAGCAGGGATGCTGAGACCAGCCTGCAGTGTGGTTTCCTCTGGTTTGCTTGATTTTTCTTTTCTTGTCTCCATCCCCCCAGCGAAGCTGTAATTCCTCCAGGGACCGTCTTCCTTTTCTTTACATTCCTAGTGTGTGGGGCACTGCCTGCCAGGAGGAGGGCCCACAAAAGACCTTCTGTTCAGGGCGACACGCATACTGCAGAATTTCGTAAAGTCCCTTCTAACCCTAGAAGGAGCTCCACTGTGGTCTATGGGCCGGAAAGATCTAGAAAGGCCCAGGCTGGCCACATACTTCCTGTGGGGAGAAACAGCCCTATGGGAGCGGCTGGGTTCACAGAAGCCCTGGGCCTCCTGACCATGGAAGTGTGGAGGTCTGGCCCTGGGGCATACAGGGGCAGCCGCTCTGCTTCCAGGGAGCAAAGGCAGGAGGATGCCCAGCTAGACCCTGGGAAAGAGGCCAAGCAAGGCCACGGAGCAGGGGAAATCCAGCCTGGGGGCGGGGAGGGCAGGCGAGGTCAGGGGGGCAGGCACTCCCGCAGGAAGTGGCCGCACGGCAGGGCTGGTCCTGATCGCTCACAAGATATGGAAAGACCCAGCGACGTTATTGTGCATCCAGACCTTGCTAAGCAGAGGATAAAACTGCACCATTTAGAATCAATCCATCGGAACTGCTCTATTCAAGGAAAAAATTAAAATTATTCTGACTTGTCAAGCTCTGAGATGGACAGAACTTGGTAATCTTTCCAAGCTCAGACAAAAGTAAAATGCCTTTTGTACACACCCTGGACCTGAAGCATTGTAAACATTCCAGTGGGTGGATTGTATGCTGCCGAGGGTGTATCTACAAGCTTCTCTTTTAAATGGGCAGCAGCATTTTAAAACTTTTGGGATGCTCATCTGCATTTTACTTTTTTTTAAATATATAAATTTATTTATTTATTTTTGGCTGCGTTGGGTCTTCGTTGCTGCGCGCGGGCTTTCTCTAGTTGTGGCGAGCGGGTCGTTGTGGTGTGCGGGCTTCTCATTGCGGTGACTTCTCTTGTTGGGGAGCACAGGCTCTAGGCCCACGGGCTTCCGTAGTTGTGGCTCACGGGCTCAGCAGTTGTGGAGCACGGGCTTAGTTGCTCCGCGGCATGTGGGATCTTCCCGGACCAGGGCTTGAACCCGTGTCCCCTGCACTGGCAGGCGGATTCTTAACCACTGCGCCACCAGGGAAGCCACTGCATTTTAGTTTTAAATGTTTATATATGTATTTCTACATGTACAGGGCACCTAAAATGTGAACTTTTAACGACGGGTTAAAATCTTAAAAAGCAAGGCCACACAAATAAAACTCTAACACACGTAATTAGACACTATGGACCCTAGACGTGAAGTAATCTTCCTGGGATCATCAGACCCCAGAGTGAGCCTCCTCCATCATGGCGGCACTCTCCTGGGCTCCCGTGTTCCCCAAGACCGGCTTCTCCTGATCCATTGGTCAGAGCCCTTGGAAAAGCAGGGGTGTCATTCACTCTCAGTCATGGTGACACTCAAGCACAACGACTGGGACGACTGGGGGTCCAACGAGCAGGAAAATCACTACACGTGGGAAAGCAACTGAAACCCCATCACGTCCACCAAAGGCAGCGGGAATGGATGAAACCATCGCTGCTTCAGCATTGTGTCCAAGCAGGACCACGTTCACCCTGCTTCCTGCTGCTGATTCAAAGGATTGGGAGAATGCAAAACGCCTCTGAATCATCCCTGCAGGCCCTCACTGATCTCACACTCTGCCAAGTCTCACAGTTTCCTTGTTTACCTTCCAGGCATCAGCAAAGCTGCTAATTTCTGTATTTTCTAATGCATGAAAGAAAGGCTGGAAGGGAACCTCTCTGAATAACGAGCAGTTTGGGAGAATCCTTTGCCCATCCTGGAAAAGGGGGAGGGTCCTTAAAACGATGTTGCCAAGGCTGAAAAGAAGTCCACTTTCCCAGGCACCCATTCTGTGAATCTATGACGAACAAGCTGGGCTTCTAAATATTTGGCAACTTTTAAAAATTATTCATGGGCAGCTGCTCAGAAGATCCACGTGCATCGCTGTCTGCTTCTCGAGAGTGTTTTCTGAAGCACAATCCCCAGCCCCCAAAGTGCACATAAGGGCACCTCTCTACCCCACAGTTGGGGGTCCCCTCTTTGGACTAGGAAACTATGCAAATTGGCACGCCAGGGACTCCATTTTTGCAAGTACCAACGACTGCTCGTTTCCACTCTTCCATGTCTGTCTGTGCCATGATCACTGCCATGGAATTTAGGAACACAGGACATGGATTCTCTGTGTTCCCTTCTGAAGCCCCAGAGGGGAGGGTGGTCTGTCCTGGCTCCCGTCTCATGGGCCATCTGTGCAGGTTGCAGGTGTGGGTCAAGCACATGCCCCGCCCCCTGCCCGGTGCCAGGGCTCCCTGGGCTCGTCCTCCTGCCCCCAGCTTGGGCGTTATTAATTCACATGCCCACCTCTCTCATTCGGCACAAACGCTTCTTAGATAGCGGCAGTTAGTCACTGTCACCTTTCAAAAAGTGTTTTCACCATGAGTAGCTTCTTCGTGGGGGCTCCAGTGCTTGAGGGCAGGGATGGTGTGAACATCTCTGGAAAAAGTATCAACCCTGAAGACAGGTATCCTGCCAGGTGCTCACTTAGCCAGACATCCTGCTAAGTGCTCACTGAATCCTCTCAATACTCTGATGAAGAGTCTGGTTTAGACCCACTTTGCAGATGGGAAGACTGAGGCCCAGAGATAAAGTAACTTGCCATAAGGATCCCTCTCCAGGGCCTGGGCACAGGCTTCCTTGCCTCCTGGAGTTCTTGGGAAACGGAACCAGCTGCACTAAGTACTTAAAAGGCACAAGGGCTCTTTGCCTGGGCTGTGGGGTTTTCTGGGCTGTGGGGTCTGTGCATGTCCCTAGGTGGGCCTATTGCTGTGAGGCCCACCCGGGGATCTGAGCAGGGCCTGGTACCCACAGCACACTCAGCTCAGCCTCCGCTGGGGGAGGTTATCAGGCCCAGAGGGCAAGAGGAAGGCAGGTCTATGAGATCCACAGCTCGCTCCTCTGGCCCCTCCCCTCCCCCCTCTAACTCAGCACATAGCCAGGCTCGGTGGCAGGTTTACTGTCCTCTCGTGTGCACATGTCCTCCTGTGTGCACGTGTCCACCTGCTACTTTAGTGATGCTCTTTCTCTCTCATTGTGCAGAGCTGGGCTCAGAGCCCTGCAGGAGATTCTGAGCATCGAGAAGCAGGTGAGGAGATTCAGAGGATGGGAAACAGGAGTCCTGAAATGCACCTGTTCCCACATGTAAGGCACGTGCTCTCCCACCCCACCCAGCCCACCTCGAGGAACCCAAAAGGACTAAAGCGGGCCTAGTCCCACCAAGATGCAGCCCCTGGGCCCTTGACTCCCCCTGGATGGTCACTCCCGCCCACATGTAAAATCCAGTCCCAATACCAGGGGTCCAGCTTCCCCCTCTGCTTTGTTATCTTTGTCTTGGAAACTGCCCAGGGCCCTTAAGTCTCCTAATGTTGGGGTAGGGGTGCAGATTTCACACTTTCCCTCAAAAGCTTCCAAGAGGGGTGCAGCCACTATGGAGAACAGTGTGGAGGGTCCTTAAAAAACTAAAACCAAAAAAAAAAAAAAGAACCAAAAAAACTAAAAATAGAGCTACCATGTGATCCAGCAATCTCACTACTGGGCATATATCTGGAGAAAACTCTCATTTGAAAAGGTACATGCACCCCAATGTTCGCTGCAGCACTATTTACAATAGCCAAGACATGGAAGCAACCTGAATGTCCATCTACAGAGGAATGGATAAAGAAGATGTGATACATATATACGATGAAATATTACTCAGCCATAAAAAAGAACCAAAAAATGCCATTTGCAGCAACATGGATGGACCTAGAGATTATCATACTAAGTGAAGTAAGTCAGAGAAAAACAAGTATCATATGATATTACTTATATGTGGAATCTAAAAAAAATGATACAAATGAACTTATTTACAAAACAGAAATAGAGTCACAGATGTAGAAAACAAACTTATGGTTACCAGCCGGGAAAATGGAGAGATAAATTGGGGAAATTGAAATTGACATATACACACTACTAGATATAAAATAAATAACTAGTAAGGACCTACTATATAGCACAGGGGACTCTACTCAATACTCCGTAAAGACCTATATGGGAAAGGAATCTAAAAAAGAGTGGACATATGTACATGTATAACTGATTCACTTTGCTCTACAGAAGAAACCAACACAACATTGTAAATCAACTAGACTCCAATTAAAAACGAAAACAAACTTCCAAGAGGGAAAAAAGTGGCTACTGTTGGAAACATACAAGTACTGGCAATCCTGCCTCATAAACGATGGTTCTATCTCTTCTGCAGTAGTGGACAAACGGACATTTCTCATCGACAGAGGAAACCCAGGAGCCCTTCGGCTTGTCAGCAGGTGATGTTTCTTCAATCGGGCCACCTCCTTGGAGGTCCGCCCCGTCCTTATGGGTCACGTGTGAGCCAGCTCTCCCTTCACCCGTTTTTAGTTACACGCCTGTGACCAAGCCTGCTTCACTTTGCACACTCTTCTTACGAAGCAGGGTCCCACCCTAAACCCTGGCCCCAGCCCTCTTGCTTCCTGGGTGCTGGCTCTTGTACCCCCATCCCATCCCACTGGACCGTAGTAAACTGAGTCACGCTCAGCCAGGTCCCAAGACAACACTGGCACATTCTTTCTCCTGCGCCCGTGGACCTCAGGGTCCTGGTCTGTAGGATGGGCACCCAGGCTCCTCAGGTTGGGTCACAACTTTCTACTAAAAACGTCAAATGTCAGCATCACTTTCCAGTTTACAGAGCAATAAGATCAGTAGATTAATTTGATCGCTTTACTTTTTCTCCACGACCAATCACTCATCTGCTGGTCAGTTCTACCTGGAATAAAAGGACTGAAATACAAATTAACCCTTAATGGCCCACCCCTCATTGGCTGAGTTGCTCCTGGGGTCCCCAGAAATTCTGGCTGGGCCACATGCAGGCCAGATATCCTCTGTGACCAGAGATGTCCCTTGGGCTGAGAGAGACACGAAGCAGCCCCCTTCCAACAGGACCGTCTGCAGGGGACTTCTGGGCGGCCTGGGGGCTCTGAGCACAGCTGTTTGCTCCACCCTCAGAGCTGCTCTAAAGCAACAATGCAGATTTGGGGAAGAAAGGCGACTTTGGAAAGTCCAAGTATGAGAGCAGTACCTTCAGCGCGTCACTCACAAAATGCTCCCTGAATCCCTGTTACGGACCAAAGTTCTCCAGGTATGCACAGCGCTGTCCCACACACTGTAGAAAAACCCACAGACAGAATTTACAGCAGGTGTGGTTCTTCCTAAGGACCAGAGAGCAGGAGGAAAACGGGAGAGCTCATCCACCAGAGGCCAGGACACCTCACCCTAGTTTCCTAACACATTCAACTCACAGCCTTCCTTTTATACCTGAAAATACTCAAGACTCCCTCCAAGCCTTTAGGATCAGCAGAGGACGGGGCCTGAGACAGAGAAGAGAACTGTAGCCATGGGCTACAACCTTTAAAAGGCTCTTAAAGGGGACTGAACGACAGGTGCTGGAACACTATGGTCTCCTTGTTAAATGGGACTTTATCTTTCAAAACGCATATCACGACCCTCATACACTGCTGGTGGGATTGTAAAGTAATAGAGCCACTTTGGAGAACAGTATGAGAAAGGTTAAGCACAGAGTTACCACAGGACCCAGCCATTCCACTCCTAAGTAGAAACCCATATCCACACACAAACTTGCATTATTTATAACAGCCAAAAAGTGGAACCAACCCAAATGTCTATCAACAAATGAATAAATAAATAAAATACGGTTTATCCATACAATGGACTATTACTTGGTAAGAAAAAGGAATGAACTTCTGATGCACTCTGTAACATGGCTGAACCTGGAAAACATTGTGCTAAGTTAAAGAAGCCAATCATGAAAGGCCAGATTCTATTTGTATGAAATGCTCAGAGAAGGCAAATGTACAGTCAAAAAGTAGAGCAGTGGTTGCCTAAGGCTGTGGGGAGGGGTAGAGGGAAGGAAGAGTGATTAAGGATACAGGGTTTCTTTTGGGGGTGGTGCAAATGTTCTAAAATTGATTGTGGTAATGGATACACAACTTGAAAAACGTACTAAAAAACATTACATTGTACACTTTTAAAAGGTGAATTGTGTGGTATGTGATGAATATCTCAATCAAGCTGTTATTAAAAAACAAACCAAAAAAAATCCCCAAATTAACCATTAGTATAAAAATCAGAAACCACAGTCAGTTTCTCAGCCTGTTTTTAGTAGACTCACATGCTTGGAGACGTGATTTTATGATATATACACAGGGCCATGATTTTTCCTAGTAAAACTAGAGAGAAGTATCCCACATGCTGAGAACAGTGCTGGCCCAAGGGAGGCATCCACAGACCTTGCATGAATTTCATGAGCTCTGAAGGAGTACCAAAAATCCTGTGATTCTAAACTTTCTGCTGCCCAAAAATGTCTGAGGACCGTTCTTACCTTCCAGGTGATTCTCTAAAATCGAGTTACCCTCCAGGCTGGCGCTAGGGGCCAGGCGTGTATAACGTGGAACCAGTAGAGTATGAAGGGGTCCCAGTGACCACCCCTGAACACACCTCAATGTCTCCAACCAGGTGAGGCAGGGGAGAAGGTGGGCTAGACAGTCAGCTGAGGGTGGGAGTGAGACCTGACCAGAGAACAGCCTACTCTGCATGCCCTGTGCTTCCCTGCTCGCCTGTGCCAGAGCCTTGATCACACTTTACCTGACATCCTGCTCTTCTGCAGGATGGGGCTGCAGAGGAGCACTCCTTGAGAGCAAGGCCTGTTTCACTCCTCCCACTGGGCTCAGACTGTGAAAGATACTCAGCACGGGCTTGGCTGGTGATCATCCTTACACTCTGCTGTAAACAGCAGCAAGCTGCAGAGGCCAAGGGCAAAACCACGTTCCCCAAGGCAGTGCAAGGGATGAGCCACGGCATTAAGTAATTATTCAGGAGGATTATTATTCCCGTGGACCCAGAATGAAAGGAAACTTATAATGTGCTTAGTTTTAAAATATCAATTGTTGCTGTTAATTAAAATGCCAGTTACCAACAATCATATACAAATGGCAAAGGGACAAGTAAAATGTGCCACTTCGCTAGTATTAAGAGATGCAATATTATTATTACATAATTATAACTATTGTTACTGAATAAAAGACAACCGCATTTCTGCTCATCAGATTGGCATCGATGAGAAAAGTCGAGTATGTTGGTAAACAACCCCCTGGATTGCTCAACAGAGCCTGGAAGTTCCCGGGGAGGAGTCTCAGGATGTGGACAGGCCACAAGTGAGCAGCACGTGGTACCCAGACACCCTCCAACTTGGGGGTCCCCTTCCTACTTCTAACGCCAAGCTCCCCTTTCAGCAGCCCCTCTGAAAGCCACAGCATGCTTCTCGCAACATTGTCCACGGCGGAACTTTCCAGAAGCTCCTCACCCACAGAAACTGTTTTACTGTCCTCCAGACACATCAAGGTCTTCCCCACATCATCACTTTCCTCATGCTGTTCCCCGACCCAGAAAGCTCCCCACCCCCCCCGCCAGGTGCCACTCAAGTCCCACCCTCTTGTCCAAACCACCAGACTACCCTGGTCTTATCCCTCCTGCTGCTCCAGGAGCACAAAGCTGTCCTCTGCTGCACCCTCTGTGTCATCTTTTTCCAGCCCCACCTTCATAACAACAGGATATAGAGGATGGTGGATTGAGATCAGGCCACCTTTGCCACCGACTCGGCTGCCCTATGATGTGGGCAGGCACAATCCACATTTTGCAGATGACAAAAGCAAGGTGCAGACACTCACCCCCATATCCACAATCTGTGGCTAGTTTGCTGCTTTCTGAACAGAAATCCTATTATCTCTAACTTGAACTTCTTTATTATATACACAGTTCTGTGCACTTACCAGAAACTCAGAAAATACTAGTTGGAAGAATGAGTAAGTGCTTTAAATCAGATGTTACTGTTCATTGAGTGTCTACTGTTCACTGAGCGTCTACTTATGTGCTAGTGCCATGCCGAGTGCTGAGAATTTAGAGATTAAAAAAGTACGTGGATGGAAGCTCCGGGTCTTTACTCTAACGGAGTCCAATGACAGATTTATCAACAAATCACTGAAAGGCAGGGGTGAGTATTCTGATCACGGTAGCCCAGGGGCTGTGAGAGATGGGAGCAGCAGCCCCTAACCCGTGTTGGCCAAAGTCAGGGCATCTTTCTCAAGAATAAGATCCCCAAGCAGATGACAAAAAGGCTAGGAAGCTGGGGAGCTCATGGAACATTCTAAAAATGGCAAATGATTTGAATCCTGGCTTTGACCTTGGAACAAGTCACTTAACCTTTTTGAGCCTTCATTTCCTCCCCTGCAAAATAAGGATAAGAATCCCTACTGTGCTGGGTTAACAAATGAGGTGAACCCACATACAGGATCCAGCACTGAACTCTGTAGATACCCAGCGAGTCACTAATACGGATCTGGAATGTGAGATGGGCAGGGCCTGGGAAGCTGCAAAGGCATTTGGATTTGGGTTGTAGCCATGAGGGGGCTGCAGAAGTCTGGCAGTCTGGACATCCCTTTCTGCTCTCTGCAAGGAAGGTCACTGTGCTGGCTGTGGAGAGGTCAAAGGCTGGGGTGAGCTGAGCGTGGCCAGTGGATCCCCGAGGGTCCAGGTGAGGGACGGGGAGGTGCTCCTGAGGGCACTGGCAGTAGGGATGGAGCTGGGGGGAGGCGGCTATTTACAGATCAAGCGGGGAAGAGCCCACCAGCCTTGGGGAATGGATGTGAAGAGGAAAGAAAGGGAAGGAAGAAATCAAGGTAACCTTGGACCTGAGCTGGGCACCCAGGTAGAAGGTTTGCCACTCCTGGAGGTGGGGTCCTAGCCTGAGTTGCCAGGAAGTGATGTGTATGGGAATCCCTCACAGACACCCAGAGGATGTCACTGAGAGACTAAGAACATATATAAGCATCATAAGAAGAGGAGAAAACCTTTTTGAAAACGGCGCAGTTCTTTTTCAGGAACATGGCCTCCAGAGCAGAGCAGTTTGTTAGTAATAACGAACTTGGAGATAAAGTCTTCCAAGAAAGACTTTGAAAACCAGTAAGCCAGATAACTAAGAGATCTACTACTCAACAAGTTATTTTGCCCAGAACCCCTCAAACATTTTATGATTTTTTTCCCCACCGTAACTGGCTGATCTGAACCATCTAAACTAATTCATTATTAAGAATCCGTGGAAAATGCTCAGAGAAGAGGCTAGTTTTAAAACAAGGGGAAAGAGAACATCTTGAGCATTAAATGTGTGGTCCTAAAGGGGAAAAACTAAATGTCGCCATTTGACAGAGAGCTCATGATGGAAGGTGAGCTTTCAGGGAGCTCATACATCACTGAGCTGTTAACAGAAACGTCTCCAGGCTTGATAGCGTTGTTGCTGAGGACAGGCGCCCGTTTTCCCCCTGCCCTGCCACAGGAAAAGTCCTGTGAACTTGTAAGGAATCCCTCCCTCCTCCACACGTAAGAGAACTGCAGTATTCATCTGAAAACAAAAACGGCATTATAACACAAATATGCAGCGCTCCATTCGGGAACAATATACTGCAACAGAAGTGTCATGTTTGACGGCATTCTCTTTTGTCTACCTAGAAAGGTCAGCCCTCCTCTTCCACTGGCAGGCAGGGTACCCATCATTCTCAGAGAAAATGATTTTCTTCCTTTACCACTCAAGGAGTCATCTGAAAATGAACAGACTTGAGCTGCTTCCACAAACAATCTGCACAGTCCCAGGCACTGGGCTAAACGTGGAGATGCCAGAGGCTGGAAGTGGAGCACGGACCCCAGGGCCCTCCCCGGCCTCACGTGTGGCCGGTGGTCTGCCCTGTGACCCAAGTCTGAGGGAGGGAGGGAGGGAGGGAGAAGCAGCGCGTCTGCTCCCCAAGCCAGGCCCACCACTGCTGCCATGGAAGGCGGGTGACCTTCCTACTTAGGTGACCTTGGGCAGGTCCCACATCCTCTCTGTACTTCAATGGCCTCTACACATGAGGTCACAGACAGCTTCAGAGGAAGAGCCAAGCACACGGCGTTGCGTGAATGAGCTTGTGAACTGTAAAGGTGAGAGGGGAAGGTCCAAGGTAAGGGGCGGCTCAGGACAGAGAGGCCACTGCTTGCCCCCTGGGGGTGGCAGTGGGCTGGGGCCATGTGCACAGGGGTCAGAGGGGCACTGATGACCTGTCAGGCTCAAGGCTGGACACCCCCAGTACAGGGACCTCTCTAATCCACATGACGACCTGGAAGCCAGTTGTACGTGGTCAGAAAGAGGTCAGGCCTGAAGCAATATCCAGCTGGATATGTGCTCCCCCGCCCCTGGGAACCCCAACGTTTGGGAATCCTGATGCTTTGATGCCCGGGCCAGGAATCACTTCCTGGGAGACAAGCTGCGTACGAAGAGCAGTGCCCAGGGCCATGGCCGAGGAAGCAGTCGTGACCCAGCCGACCCGAGGAAGGACACTCCAGAGATGCCTCCTCAGGCACAACCCCCTCGTTTCCTTAAACGGCCGCCTTTTATGTGATGTGTTGCAGCCAAGGGCACCAAAGAACCACCTTCCCACCTAACCCCAAACTCAGATCAATGGTTCATGAGCAAATTCAAAGAAAGTTCAGCTCATTTAAAACAGAGCTGGGTCTCTGAAAAGGTAAAAGCTCTGAAAGTTGAATTTGGGAAAACTGCCCAGAGCTCAAGAGCAGGCCTGAACTTGGCAGGACCTAAGGGCATCGAACAGACCCTGTCTCGGCCCGCGGGCCACCCCAGCAGGTATCCCCGACTGGCCCGAGCGAGCCGCCTGCCCTCCTGGCCCGTATCTTTGGCCAGCGGAGAGCTGGGAGTCTCACTCCAGAGCAGCCAAGTTTCTAACAAACCCCCTTTCACTTTAACTAAACTGGAAACCACGGGATCTTGGGAGCCCCTCCCAGAACCACCTCGTGATGGAGAAGCACCCAGGGCGGGGCTGGATGGGACCCACCTTACCCATTTGGTCATTCTATCTGAGAACTGAAATCACTGTGACCGTGAGGACAGCAAGGCCGGGCTGCCATGCACGGGCTCGTGTACCCCGTGGCCGCGCTGCGTGTCAAGCCCCGGGAAGGCACCTCCTCCCTGAAGCCTCCCCTTAGGGCCAAGGGCCAAGAGCGACCCTCCCCATGACCGAGGAGGGAACAGAAGCTCTGAGACATGGTGACATCCCTCAGTGAGGACAAACCTCACCCTCCCCCCAAGCCTGTTACTCTAAGAGCCGTGTTCCCAGCAGTTCCCTGATCCTTCGCCCGGGGCCGGAGCCCCTGTGCCCACCGGGGCCCTTCTGTGCAGTGGACTCAGCAGGCTGTGAGCGTCTGGGTGACCCTCTGTGCAAATGTGCCAGCCTCAGTGACCGCCACGTCCAACAGTGTGTAGTAACCCTCACGATGAAGGAAGCTCACACCGCAGGTCATATTGGGGAGTTTGGGATTGACACATACACACTGCTATATTTAAAATAGACAACCCAGGGCTTCCCTGGTGGCGCAGTGGTTGAGAATCTGCCTGCCAATGCAGGGGACACGGGTTCGAGCCCTGGTCTGGGAAGATCCCACATGCCGCGGAGCAACTGGGCCCGTGAGCCACAATTACTGAGCCTGCGCGTCTGGAGCCTGTGCTCCGCAACAAGAGAGGCCGCCAAGAGTGAGAGGCCCGTGCACCGCGATGAAGAGAGGCCCCCGCTCGCCGCAACTAGAGAAAGCCCTCGCACAGAAACGAAGACCCAACACAGCCAAAAATAAATAAATAAGTAAATAAAATGTAAAAAAATAAAAATAAAATAGATAACCCACAAGGATCTACTGTATAGCACAGGGAACTCTGCTCAATATTCTGTAATAACCTAAATGGGAAAAGAATTCAAAAAAGAATAGATACATGTATATGTATAACTGAATCACTTTGCTGCACACCTGAAACCAATACAACATTGTTAATCAACTATACTTCAATATAAAATAAAAATTTAAAAAATACACATGACACAAAATTTATCATTTCAATCACTTTCAAGTGTACAGTTCAGTAGTGTTTAGTATATTCACATTGTTGTGCAATATGCAAGATGAACTTTTACATTTTGCAAAACAAACTCTGTACCCATTAAACAACAACAACAAAAAGATCTTCCCTAACATTTCAGTTCCGTGTGACATACAGGCAGGCCCTCTGCGTGGGACAAAGGACACAGCGGCCTTTGCTGCTTGCTGTGTGTTAGACAGGCAGCCCTCTGGTTCCGTCACAGATATGGGTCGGGATAATGACCCAGTTGACTTTGCTGTGTCAACTAATTTTAATGGCAGAGAAGCCTTTCTGTCCAACCACTAGCCCCAGATAAATTTCACCTGGGGGGATGGGTTATTTTTAAAATGACTAATCGTTCATAATTAAAACAAAATGGCCTCTCTCCAATAAATGGTTCTTATGACTTGAGTAGGAATATTATCCACCTAAAATCTTCAACATGGAGGGAAACATCAGGTTATTCATTCATTCATGAATGCAGCTGTAATGAAAACTTTAGAGTCCGTTAGTAAACTTAGACCGCTGTAGGATTAATGAAAGAATCGTCAAAATTTTCAAGCTTCAGAGTTTAGAATAATAATTTTATAAAGTATTTTTAGGAGGTTGTAGGATTGTTCCATCTGTGGCTATAACATGTAATCAATTGACCAGCACATACTTCTCGAATGCCTACCATGTTTGAAGCATCTGATGAGATGCTTTGGGCTACACAAAAAACTACAACAGATGAGTTGTCAACAGTGGTGAAGGAAGGGTCCCCCCCAACCCCCGGGACAGGCAACGAGGGAGGAGAGACGGGCTGCCTCTAAGGACAGGAATCTGGACTCTGGTCCTGGGCGGGAGGAGGGCAGGAGGAGGGCGCTCCAGGCCTGTAGCTCTGATTCCAGCTAATTCTGCAAATGCAGACCTTTCACCTGCAAAGCTGTGGCTACAGTGATAAGGCCCCTCACTGCCCTTCCCTGGCTTGGTCAGCTCCGAGGTCTAAGGCACGCTCGCTGTCACAGAGCAGCTCTGTTCTCGAGGCCCTGGGAGGACAGGGTCCCCAAGAACCTCGCTGTGCAGTGGCCCCTACCTTTCCCAGCCCCCTCACCTCTGCCTCTCTTGGTCCAGAGTCTGCATGTGTGTGTGGTGGGCTCCCAGGCCACTGCAGGCCAGGGAAACACCTTGGTTACACACTATTCTGTGTGTGTGTGTGTGTGTGTGTGTGTGTGTGTAAGTTCCTCTAGGAGAAAAACAAAGAACTCGACTGCAATGTTTTGGGCAAAGGAATCCAAATTCTTGAGCTGCCGGGCAGGGGAGGGAGACACCCACGCTTCCCTCTGCAAGGCTCCTTGCCCTGGACCCGGTGCCCGTGAGCCCGGGGAGCAGAGCCCACCACAGGCACCAGCACATCCAAAAATGCTGAGGACGGTGGCAGCCGCTCACCCCGGTCTTGACTAACTAGTTTACACTCGCTATGATGCTACAGACCCCTAGTGCGATTGGCTCCTGTACAGATGCTGATGCCAAGAGACCACCAGGCGCGGGTACGGATGTCACCTCCTTCACCCTCACGGTGACCCTGGAAGGCTCCAGAGCACTGGGTGAACGCAGGGTCCCCTCTAGTTCCTCCAGACTTTACGTTCTTTTGCTTTATGTTATTATCGTAAGATTCCACGAAAAAGCGACGGTGAAAGAAATGGAGAAACAGAACTTACTTAATCCTATGCCAAGGTATTAGCTTTCCAGACTTAATTTAGTACTATACCCTCAGATCAGTATTTCTTAAATTAAGGGATTAATACATGCTGTGGAGATAGAACGGGGATTTCTCCATCTTCTGGAGGAAAAAAATCATTGTTGCAAACACCATCAACTGAATGACTCAGGCTTTCAAAATAAAGCTGTCTTAGAATCCAGCACCAGGAAAGTGTTGATGCTTCCTGAAAAACTGGGAACATTCTTTTAATCAGACTAGAACAATACGAGCCATTGTGTTTCCGTTTTTGCCATGTCAGCCAGGAAGCTTAGGACCGAATTTAAGGTACAACTGCAATCACAACTTATCTCCAGGGAAAGGGAGCTGGCATTTGTGGAATGCCTACTTGTGCAGGGTGCTTCCACCAAATATTTTTAACTGAATTCCTGCAACTGCCTGGTTATTATTCCAGCTTCACAGGGTGGAAACACAGAGTTAGAGACGCAGACTCAGGAGCTCAAGGCGAAGGCAGCACGCAGACCCAAACCCACCGAATTACGACCATCCTGACACAGTGCAGCCTCCCTTCCCTAAGGTGCCCCAAACCCTTCTTGGGGGTAAAGAGCACAGATTACCAAGATGACACAACGGTAACGCCCGCCCCCAGGATGGAATCGATGGGCATTTCCTGCCCCGGGCTCTGAACCACAGCTCTCTGGTTGTTAGAGACAACCCCTGTGGGTGGCCAGGGTGGGCAAACGTTTTGCTGGGTAGAGCCGGGGTTGGCCGGGGACGGTCTGTCGAGATGGCTGTGCCTTCACTGGACATCAGGTCTGTGGTAGCTGCCCTGTAAGATGACGTCTGAAGGCTCCTCCCCTCCCTCCTCCACCCCTCCCTAGCGGCTGCCACTCTTCCTCCTCCCAACTTGCCGGCTCCAGCCCAGAACGCAGGTGACTGCAACATTCCGAAACCTTCCCAGCAACACAGAGCCCAAAGTACTCTGCCGAATTCACAGTTATGCCGAATGCTAAACCATCGATTCACGTGGTGGCGACGCCTTCCTGAACACACACAGTCTGTGAGCTGGTCATCGGTGAGCATGGCCTTTGAGGACTGGCCGCTAAGACGACTCTGTGACCTACACAGGGACACACGCGTCCATAAGAGCCAACTGGGATGCCGTCAAAGCCAAGTCATGGGGACTCACTGAGAAACTGCGCAGTGCCTTGCACATCGTAGGTTTTCACAAAACATGAGAAAAAGGTGTTACATACTCTATGATTCTATTTACATAAAGTTCAAAAGCAAGTCAAACGAATGGAGGGCTTAGAAGTGGGGAGAGTGGTTGCCCCGGAAGGAGGAGAGGAAGCGGGGATAAAGCAGCAGGAGGCTTGCGTGGCAGCTGGTCCCGGTGTTGTCCCTCGGCCCTGCTGGTTACTCAGCGGCTCGCTTTGTGAGTATACCCACGTCGGGAAGGACGCTCAATAGTAGTAATTTGAGCTACTATTTTGGATCATTGCTGGTATTGCTTTTTACCTTGTATAAATAAGCAAACAAATTAACTAATGTGTCTTTAGATGAATGGATAAAGAAGATGTGGCACATATATACAGTGGAATACTACTCAGCCATAAAAAGAAATGAAATTGAGTTATTTGTAGTGAGGTGGATGGACCTAGAGTCTGTCCTACAGAGTGAAGCAAGTCAGAAAGAGAAAAACAAATACCGTATGCTAACATATATATGGAATCTAAAAAAAGAAATGGTTATGAAGAACCTAGGGGCGGGACAGGAATAAAGCCACTGACATAGAGAATGGACTTGAGGACATGGGAAGGGGGAAGGGTAAGCTGGGACGAAGTAAGAGAGTGTTATGGACTTATATACACTACCAAATGTAAAATAGCTAGCTAGTGCGAAGCAGCTGCATGGCACAGGGAGATCATCTCGGTGCTCTGCGACCACCTAGAGGGGTGGGATGGGGAGGGTGGGAGGGAGATGCAAGAGGGAGGGGATATGGGGATATACATATGCATATAGCTGATTCACTTTGTTATACAGCAGAAACTAACACAACACTGTAAAGCAATTATGCTCCAATAAAGACATTAAAAAAACAAAAAGCAATTCGCAAATGTGGTCAACTAAGAAATATCCTCACTTTACCTGCTCCTCAGCCAACAGGGCGACAGATGACTATTAGCATCAAGAGACTTAAAGGGTCGAAGGGCGCAGTACCTCTGGCCTGACTGTGCCCTTGGCGTGTTTGCTTGTTCGCCATCAGAAGCCTGATTTCTTATGGAAAAAGCTTGTTTACCTTTAGGCACGAACTTTATTTGAAATGACTTTCTGACTTTTATTTGTTTTCAAAAGGACAGGAATCTTCAATCTGCATGTAAATCTTTTTATGATGTTGACTATACGGATGACCTTGACCCTTCAGTGGTGGGAGGGATTGCCTTTCAGGGGCTGATCGGGTGCTGTGGTCAAAGCACATGGATTCGGATCTGTCCTTCTGCCGGGGGAGAAAGGCTCCCCTTTCTGAGCTGTGGGGTTTCCATTTACAAAATGAGGGGAGTCCCCCTTTACCCTGGGAAAGTTGGAGATGTAGTGACCGACTAGCCCAGCCTTGCCCCGGACCTTCTTGTTGCATACTGAAAATCCCACGGGCCGGTGAACCCCTCACTCCCTGGAAAACTGAGTGGCTGGCCACCTTGTAAACATGTGGCATGTGCCGGGTAACGTTCATAATGGAACTTCTACGGTGTCTGGCTCAGGCCACAGGCTTAATAAATACTGACTTTTTATCATAACTAGGACCACAACCTTCTCCCAAAAGTTTCCCTCTGTGTGTATTTCGACTGTAATATCTGTTGACATATTATACCTGAGACACCCCCCGCTAGTCCTACCTTTCCTTCAGTTTCCTGACACACTTGAAAACATAAATGATGAGTAACCTTCTAGCAGTTCCTATCAGAACATGGACATCCAGCCAGAGACAGCGAACCCTGCTGACCCAAGATGCAGCACCTGGACTGCTGAGTTCCACTCCTTGTGTTAAAATGAGGATGAAATGCCCGTCCACTTGTTCAGGTGTCTGGATGCGTAGTGGAGACCCGACGCACCTGCTCATTGCCCTGTTCAGTGGGTGTGGGAGCTGGCACTGCACTCAGCCGGGGCCACCTGTGGACCAGCGACCATGCAGAGGCATCCAGGGGCCGGGCGGTGCAGGCCAAGGGGCCAGTGAGGAAAGACAGGAGACCTCAGTGTCCAGGGGTGCGGTTCACAGCCAGTGAACAAGGTGAGAGATGGGCCCAACCCCAAGCTGGCCATGGTCTAAATGCTCCACAGTGGGTACCAGACAGAGACAAGGTTTCTGGGCTCAGACCCTCACTGTACCCAACGAGGGGGTCCCCCTGCTCAGCTCAAATTAAGCCAGTTTTATCATCTAATGTCTGGCCACTAAAACACATTTATATTTATGTTTTCATATAAACTGTAAGAGATATACAAAATGAAATTGGTTATGTACTTATGTTTTAATATAAACAGTGGAAGAAATACAAAGGGAAATCGTGACTTCTTCCTAATTAAAGGAAACGTAAACATTTCTGATTGGGATCTGGCTCTTACCTTCTACTGCAAATACCTAGGGAAGAATGAAAAGAACATGGTGTATAACAGAAAAACTCCCAAACTCCCAGCGGAGTGGACAAACTCAATCCATGCTTTTTTCACATTTCCACAGGGATGTAAATCAATTTAAGTACTTAAAATAGCCACAGAAAGGGTAAAAAAAAGATCAACCTCTATTAGTTACCATGGGAATTACTAATTGAAGCACTTCTTTTGTCTTTTCAACATCCTTGCCATTCCTGTGACATTTAGAATGATAAAAATTAAGGGAGCCGGCATCTATTTCCTTCCATTTGATGACTATAAAAATATCGTTATGGAAGTTCAAATTAAAGAAGCTTCTTCAGAAGTAAAACTCACTTATTGTTGTAGTGACATGCTTATTAAGGAAATCCATCTTGGACTGAATTTCACAAGTCAAGTGCAGGATCTTCATAGGTTTATGAGATTTGGGGAAAGAGACATTTAAAACCCAAATGCTTCCAGGACATTTCAGTGGGAGAAGACATGAAAGGCTGGCTGGTTGGACCCTGTCGCTCACCCAGACCGCAGTTTCCTGCAATCCAGATAACTCGCCAATCTCCCAGCAAAACGCCGACATTTACAAGATTGCTGCTGAGCCCGTGTTCTGAAAATTAGACATCTGACCGCAAGTGCTTATTGAAAATGAAACTCTTCATGGCATTCATTGGTGCAGAGTGCTTTTTGGGTTTGTTTGTTAAATCATTACTTGCACAGAATTTGCATTCCCCAAAGTATTCAGTAATATTCCCGAATGTTACCAACCTGTGTCTTTGCAGGAAGGATTGCCATGTAATGCAAGCGCCCTTGGAATATGAAAACCGTTGCTGTGGCACTTAGGTTTATGAATAAAGAAGTAAATCTTTCCCTTAAAATTGAGAATTGTCTACTGTTAGCCACGGGAAAGAGGCATTTCATTAATTCTTATAGATGGCTAGAAGTATCACCTATTAAAATAAATCCCTAAAAGTTTAAATTTAATAAAGGAAAAGGATACCCTGCCAGCCAGGAGGAGGTAATGGACCGCAATTACACTGGGTTCAACTTCAAATGCATTTAGCTTTGCAAGGAGTGGCCTCGACAGGAAAGAGGCTAGACAACACCGGGAGGAAGATTTTAAAACCTGGGGGCCAGCCCTAACCCTGGTGCTTGCTTTACGAAAATAAGCCTGAACCCCTGGACCGAAGGATGAGCAATAAGAGAGATGGAAGGTACGGGGCCTGCTTTCTCCTCCAGGAGGGAGAAACCATCTTTCCATCTCAGCACAGAGGGCAAGGCAGCTGGGGCACAGGGGCTGGAGACCCTCGGCCGGAGCAGACTCTGCTTCTTCTCTCTCGCAGAGGACCTGGTACCCAGGGCCCCGGGCTTTCCCAGAAGGTGAGCATGTGCTGTGGCCTCAGACTGCTGGAGAACACCCCCGGCCCAGCGGCTTCTGCACACATACACACACACACACACACACACACACACACACACACACGCACACATGCTGCCCCTCTAGGTGAGGCGGGGGTTGGGGGAGACCTCTCCAGGATTGGAAGCGCTCCCCCTGACCACTTTGGATTTGTCAACTCGATTTTGCCATACAAGTGATGCAAAGAAGACTCTTTCTCAGTTATCAAGGACAAAGTGCACTCATTTATGAAACATTTTCTGAGTGCCTACTATGTGCTGGGCTCTGAAGATATCACGAGGGGCCAACTCAGAAGCCCCTCTGGCTCTCAGCCAGCTCACGGGGGGTCGGGGGGGAGACAGATGGGAATCATGTGTTTACATTAACAAACAGTTCTTTGAGAGGATGCACCTGACCCAGACTAGTAGTCAGGGAGGCCTTCCTGTAGGAAGCGACCTTGGCTGAGAGCTAAAGGAGGTGAGGGAGTTAATTAGATGCAAGGGTGGTGGGAGAGAGCATTCCAGACATCGCATCCAGCCAGCGCATGGAGAAAGGGCCCACACCACAGGCCTTCGGCTGAGTCTGCTCACCCCCACCCCTCAGGGGCAGGCGAAGGACCCTCGGTATGTGGGTATCTGGGTTATCTGGACTTTCACGTGCCTCGGTGGGGGTGGTGCCTAGCTGCCACCTCAGTGGCTGTCCCCCATGGACCCCCTTCCTCAGGCACATCCTTCCTCCAGCCCCAGCCAAGGTTTCTCAGCCCAGGCCTCCCCAGCCAAGGTCTCTGGATGCACATTTCCACTTCCATAGAGGAATCTGAAAGTACCCTGACTAGGCAATACAGAGGCCCCAACCTAGCTCCTCTCCCAGGCCCTGGTTTCTGCGGATGGTAAGATCCCTTCCTACCCACCTAGACATTGCCTTAGCCTGGAGGTTCTCTGCTTTGGCAAGATGACACTTTGGACCAGAGAACCCTGTGTCACAGGCATCGTAGGATGTTTAGCAGCGTCCCTGCCTCTATCCACTAAACGCCAGTAACACCCTTCCCCCCACCTTTCCAGTCATGACAGTCAAACACGTCTCCAGCAAATGCCCTGGGCTGGGGGGCGAGCGAGAACCACTGCTGCACTCCTAACCCACGCAGGGCATCCTCGGCTTCATCCACCGCCTGTGAGGCTGCTGAGAGCTACCTGTTCTCTACCACCTCTGGTCTCAGTTCAGCTCTGGCTGCTTTTGTCTGGATTCAGTCAGAGGCGTCACCATTTCCAATTCATCCTCCCAGCGCTCAGCACAAGCCTTGGTACGTAATTCGTGTTTAACACACGTCCGTTTGTGTGATGAACAGCCTCCTGCAATAGTGTCCCAAACAGTCTCCAAGCCTCTTCTCCTCTTGGCCAGTTGTTATCTTTTAAGGGGCAGGTCTGACCATGCCATGACCTTGCTCGAAAACATTCTGTGGCTCCCCACGGACGTCTCAAATTATCAGGCTGGCAAATTACTTTTCCAAACCACCTCTGACTCATCCCCATGTTTACCCTGAACTGATCTTAAGCCAAATGAGGCACTGCTTTTTCACAAATACACCTTGTCTTTCTCCCAGTGGTAAATGCTTGAGACCCCAGAGAGAGCTCAGGCAGTGGCCTGGAACATACTGACGGAGGGGATGGATGGGAGAATGGGAGAGTGTCTGGGAACTCCCTAGGATAAAGCTTCGAGGTCCTTTTGAGGCCAGGAAGATAATCCTTCATCTGTGGGACTGACCCCAGTGATGAAAGCTTCACCCATCCTAACCAGCCACGTAAGGGAAACACTTGCCAAGAACACTCTTTCTGCCTGGACCTATTAAATGGTCCAGCTTAGGCTAACCCTGAGCGCACACCCCCCTGGGCGCTGGGGTGGGCAGGGACCCCAGAGACGGAGCCTCCCATGTCTGCCCCAGAGCACCCACTGCTGTGCCTTGAACGGGGCATTTGTTCTATCAACACTGAAAGTTGTTTGACTGCAGCTGATGAAAAATGCACGGGTCTCATTCCGACAGTGAGCTGACGATGCAGGGGACGTGGAAGTGCTGGTGAGAACTGCAGGGATGCCTGTGGGCTCGGCCCGTCCCCAGCCCCGCAGACGCTGCACGTCAGGGCACAACCCTTCCCCTCCAGATGACGGTGGCCTCTATGCACGGGCGCGGGTCTGTGCCCGGCAAAGTAGAGCAGCCGCAGGCAGAGGATGTAGCAGTGGACCTGGGCTCACTGTCTGGTGAGCAGAGACAAGTCACCTGACCCTTTGGCCTGGGCTCCCTGACCGGCCTCCCTTTCTCTCTGAGAAGGACACACGACCAGGCACGGGGCCTGTGCTCCGCTGGTGTCAGCCTTCCTGCAGGTTTAGGAGCAGTACCTGGGGGAAGCGTCTCCTGCTGGGGGCCAGAGCCGTGTGCCCCGGGGGGCCAGACTTCCCTTGACCCCGGGCCCTGGCGAGGAGGACCGACTGGATGTTTACTGTGTTTCCCTGTCATCACCTAAAACTTAAAAAAAGGAAAGATAATGAAGGTTTATTGTTCAGTGAAATTAAAACCACCCAGTAATCCATGAAGGAAAGTGCGAGTCTCTCTCCCATCCACCAGAACGTGCATCTCCTGGGTGGTCATTACATGCCAGGCATCGTCCGAGGTGTATTTCATGGCTTCTTTCATCCGTTCATGCATTCATTCATTCATTCTCATTCATTCCACAAGCACCTGCCAAGTACCCGCACTCATGCCTGGACCTGCCCCACCTGGGCACGGCATGTGAGCAAGAGGGTCCTGGCCCTGCTCAGCGCTGCCTGCAGTCAGGTGGCATTGGGGGTGGAGGGCAGGAATGAGAACATTAACACACAAAGACGCACACGACTACCAAGGGCGGGAAGGGACAGATGCCGGCGGAGAGGGTCACACAGCTGTAAACGGCGGCCACCCGATGAAGGGGTGCCCGCCTTAGTCAAGATGCCTCTACCCTGTGCGCCCGCCTCGTTCGTTCTCGGGTGCCAGGCCACCCCACAGCCTCCTGGGAGAGCCCCCCCGCCCACCTGATCACTGTCGTGCTGCACCGTCCCCAGTCCTGGGCAGGAAGAGGGGCATCTTCCCGGAGGGAAACGCCAAGGCTGCTGTTGGCCTGTACCAAGCTTCCCCCCCCTTCCAAACACACCCTCGCCCCACCCAGCCCCAAAGGGAGGCCTCTAAGGAAGCATTTTCAATTCTCCACGCCGGGCGCCCTACAAACAGCTCCCCAACAAGCCAACACTGTTCCCACTCCCCTCCCACCATCCCAGCTCCAAAAAGCGGAGGCTGTCACTGATAATGATATGAAATAATTAGACTGCAGCTGGGATATTTTGCTGAATGTCTAATCGTTTTCATTTGTGGGAGCTGAAAAAAGCACTTATATGCCCCGGAGAAGGCCATATACATGCGGGACACGTTGGGGAGGAGGAGAGGCCCCTCTTAAACCCAAGGCTCTGCCTTGACCAGCCGAGTCGCTGGCATCATCTGAATGTGCGCTCACAGCCAAGAGGAGGGGCCAGTGGGAACCACCTGTTCCCGTAGAAGAAAAAGTCTCACATTTGGGGGCTAATGGAACTATGGGCTCATAAATTCCAGCAAGGTCTGGGTGATGGTAAATTCACACACTGATTGAGTTAGGGGTCCAAACATGACTTGGACCCATTCCAGGCTGCAGGGACACAAAGCTACAGTTGTGAAAAGATGTGTGTGTGTGTGTGTGTGTGTGTGTGCGCGCGCGCGCGTGTCTGTGTCCCTAGGAGCTCAGGGTCACAGGGGACCAGGTGAAGTCACAAGTGAGACCCGACCCCAAGGAGACTGGAGCTGGATGCAGATGAACAAGAATGAATCCTGCAAGGCCTAAGTTATAGCAGGGAAATCATCCAAGGGCCCAAGGCCAGGAGAAGTTAATAAAGGAGCTTTTAAATGTGCAGATAGGAAATCATGGCTCTTAGCAAACAGTGGAGGCTCTCCCCTCTGTGCTTTTCCTTAAACTGTTCTCTCTCTGTGAAATCCAACTCAGTGCCCACATGCTATGTGTCTGCTCCATGCAGAGCACAGTGTAGAGGCTGTGGGCTGCAGGGGGGGACGGTCCGCTCTCCCATGCACATCCCACCTTGCCCTCCAAAGGCCACCATCTGACCATCCAGCGCCAGGCACCCTGAGTCCACCAGGTACCACGCACACCAGCAAGCCTCGACCACACCGGGGGAGGGGGTCTCCTTTCTGACCAGCTGCTGCCATGCATTCATTTCCCCTCATCTCTTATCACTTTCCATCTTCTATAGTAATAATCTTCACTCTGTCCTAGCTTCCCGAGCAACTGTATTCTCCGTGAGGACAGGTGCTTTGCATCCCCTGCAGCACCGAGGAGAATCTCCATACAGCTCCCCTCAATACAGCTCCCCTCAATACAGCTCCCCTCCCTTTAATAAGTACAAGAGCTACCACTGGCAGCCTGCCAAGCCTCGGGCTAGAAGCTCTGTAGCATTATTCCATCTATCCTCACAAGCGGCCTGCAAGGTTGGTATTATTACTTGCATTTTACAAGAGAGAAGGGAGGATTAAAGAGGTAAGGAGACTATCCTAGGTCTCCCTCCTGGCAAGTGGCTGAGCCAGGGTCACTCCAAGTGGGTCTGACTCTAGCGATGTCCTAAACCCCTACGGAGAACGTGCTGAACTCCATCTGAACAGCATGTGGCTTAAGCACAAACACCTTCCCAGCAATGGACTTAACGCTTCTGTCTTGCCTGGCAATCACTTTGTTTGCAAATTCAGGAAGACTGCCTTTTATCAAGCTAATTTCAATGGTTATTACAAAATATAGACTAATTAAATCTAAATTATTGAAGATGTGCAGTTACACTTTAGAAACAAAAAAAGGTAAGGAATTCAAGAAAAAGCAGAGGAAGACCTAAGAAATGCCTAGGCTGTCATCTTGACGCAGGGTTTGTTCCTATTAAACAGGTTCAGTAGGTGGCTGTTAAATGAATGAATGTGAAAATGAATGATGAATGAGTGAGTATGCATGAAGTGGGTGGCCTTTTAGGATGCACATGCACTGTACTTCACTCCCCTCAAGCCCTGACCTGTAATTAACCTGGATTTCTCTTTTTTAAAAAATAAAGGAATAGACCAGTTGAACAGGACTGTATCTATTAAAGGAATTGAGACAATAATTAATAACCTTCCAAAGCGGAAAGCACCAGGCACAGATGGGTCACTGGTATATTCTACCAAACATTTAAGAAGTTGTACCAACTCTTTACGATGTCTTCCAGAAGACTGAAGCAGAGGAAATACTTCCTAACTCATTCTATGAGGCCAGCATTACCCTAACACCAAAGACAGACAAAGACATTACAAGAAAACCACAGACCCATATCCCTTATGAACATAGATACAAAAATCCTCAATGACATATCAGCAAATAGAATCTAACACTGTATAAAAAGAATTATATACCATGACTAAGTAGGATTTATCCTAGGTATGTAAGGCTAGGTATGTTCAACATTTGAAAATCAATGAATGTAATCCATCATATGAACAGGCAAAAGAGGAAACATCCCATGATCATATCAATTGAAACAGAAAAAACCATCTGACAAAACACAACACCCATAAATGATAAAAATTCTCAGCAAACTAATAGAGGGGAACTTCCTTAACTTGATAAAGAACATCTACTAAAAAATCTACAGCTAACAATACTTAATGGTGAGAAACTAGAAGCATTCCCACTAAGATCAGGAACAAGGCAAGGATGTCCCCTCTCATCACTCTTTTTCAACATCATACTGGAAGTCCTAGCTAATGCAATAAGACAAGAAAAGGAAATAAAAGGTATACTGAAAGGGAATAAGAAGTAAAACTGTTTTTGTTCACAGATAATAGTAATTATTTATGTAGAAAATCTGAAAGAATTGACAGCGGGAAAAAAAAAGAATTCCTGGAACTAATAAGCAATTATAGCAAAGGTGCAATACACAAAGTTAATATAAAAAAAGTCATTGCTCTTCTATATACCAGCAATGAACAAATGAAATTTGAAATTACAAACGCAATACCGTTTATACCAGCACCCCCCAAAATGAAATAGGTACAAATCAAAAGAATAAATTTCAAAATCTCTATGAGGAAAACTACAAAACTATGATGAATGGGCTCAAAGAAGAGCTAAATAAATAGAGAGATATTCCATGTTCATGTATAGGAAAACTCAATATTGTCAAGATGCTAGTTCTTCGCAACTTGATCTATTGATTCAATGCAGTTCCAATTGAAATATAAGCAAATTATTTGTGAATATTGACAAACTGATGCTACTTTTATAGAGAGAAGCAAAAGACTGACAAGAGCCAGCACAATACTAAAAGAGAAGAAAAGTTGGAAGACTGACATTACCTGGACTTCAAGATTTACTGTAAAACTATGGTAATCAAGACAATGTGGTATTGGCAGAAGAACAGACAAATGGATTAATGGAACATATCAGAGAGCCCACAAAGAGACCCACATCAATATAGTCAACTGATTTTTGACAGAGGAACAAAGGCAATACAATAGAGCAAAGACAGTCTTTTCAACAAATGGTGCTTGAACAACTGGACATCCACAAGCAAAGAAATGAATGTAGGCACAGATCTTACACCCTTCACAAAAATTAACTCCAAATAGATCACAGTCTTAAATGTAAAACTGAAAACTATAAAACTCCTAGAAGATAACATAAGAGAAAATCTAGATGACCTTGGGTATGGTGATGACTTCTTAGCTGCAACCCTGGAGGCATGATCCATTAAAGAAGTAATTGATAATCTGGACTTCATTAAAATTAAAAACTTCTGCTTTGTGAAAGACAGTGTCAAGAGAATGAGAAGACAAGCCACACACTGGGGGAAACTATTTGCAAAAGGCATACCTGATAAAGGACTGTTATCAATAATATACAAAGAATTCTCGAAACTCAACAATAAGAAAATAAACAGCCTGATTAAAAATTGGGCAAAAGAGCCAAAAAGATACCTCAGGGAAGAAATATACAGATGACAAGCATATGAAAAAAATGTTCTACATACATGCCACCCTTCCCTACATCATTCCCCTGAGCTCCAGGAACACTGAACTTTGGTGATCCGCCGCCAACCATGTTTTCCCCATCCCGGTTACAGGGTAAGGCCGTTTTAGTTTGTATACCAAATTTTAAAAGTCAGGGACTTTTCCTGAGTGTATGTGGTCCGGTACAGATACGTAATAACCTGCACACCTTTGTCCTTGCCCACAATTAGAGTCAGACAAGTGCTCACAGGTGCAGGCTTTGGGGAGATGACAACACATTGGTGTATCTTGTTCTTTTCATTTATGAAGCGTTGCAGACACCCCACCCTGTCAGCCCCTAGAGGCCCAACGCACGCCTCTGAAGGGCAACATTTTGGCCCATGATGCAGAAGTGGAAACAATCTTTTATCGACCTTTCCCTATTGATGGGCCTTCACATTTTTAATTTAATTTAATTTTTTGCCACAGTAAACATCTTTGTGCATGTGTTCTTACTCACTGGCCCTGAAATGAGGGCAGAGAGTCTGATTTTTCATCTCTTTCCTCCTACGGCCTTGAGCAGGTTTGGTCACTTAGGAGGTGATCGGTACCCATCAAACAATATAGGCACAAATGGCCATTCATCCGCCATGAATTTTGACACGTTTTTTTCTTCGTGTTTAGGCCCTGTGGCAGAGTCTCCCATCAAATAAATAAATTATTTAATTTGATAATGAAACTAAATTGATACATACATTTATTTTTAATCACTTGAGGATTTCAACGCATTCTACGTATCTATCTTTCAACATAAATGTGGAATCATTTAGAGGAGAACCATCATTTCATTCACACCACTACAATTTGTCCCAGGGACAATTTTCCCAACATAGAGCACTAACTATGTTACCGTATCTTTGGGACAGGATATCGAGAAAATTGAAATTACTCTGAAGCAAGATAAGGAAAGTTCAAAAAATAAAAGTGTTATGGTGTGGGTTTTCTCAGAATGAGCTGAGCTTGTGGAATCTTTCCTTTTTTTAACTTTTTATATTGGAGTATAGTTGATTTACAGTGTTGTGTTAGCTTTAGGTGTACAGCAAAGTGATTCAGTTATACATATACATATATTGATCCTTTTTCAGATTCTTTTCCCCCATAGGTTATTACACAGTACTGAGTAGAGTTCCTTATGCTATACAGTAGGTCCTTGTCGATTATCTATTTTATACATAGTAGTTTGTATCTTCTAATCCCAAACTCCTAATTTATCCCTCCCCCCACTCCTTTCCCCTTTGGTAACCCTAAATTTGTTTTCTGCCTCTGTGTGTTTCTGTTCTGTCAATAAGTTCATTTGTATCTGGTTTTAGATTCCACAGGTAAGTGATATCTTATGGCACTTGTCCTTCTCTGTCTGACTAGTAAGTCAGTATCACTTAGCATGATCATCTCTAGGTCCATCCACGTGGCTGCAAATGGCATTATTTCGTTCCCTTTTATGGCTGAGTGGCGTTGCGTTGTGTAGATGTCCCACATCTTCTTTATCCACTCCTCTGTCGATGGGCACTTAGGTTGCTTCCACGTCCTGGCTCATCTTTCTAACTGGACCTTGACAAGAGAAGCCCACCAAGCGCAGCTCAACTACTTCGTTTGGAAGGTCAGCTGGGGACCCTGGAAGTCGTCTCTGACTGTCTCAGAAGTGCTGAGGGAAGCAAACATATTCCTGGAATCACGGTGAGAAACAAGGAGCTCCCTCTCTCTTCTGTCACTGCAGTGAATCATCAGCGTAACTCGGGCTGTTGGAGAAGCCCCACCCCCGACCCTGGAAGGAGGACGCCTCGCCTGGCCTGTCAGACCTCACCAGCCTCCCCACAGGATCTGCCGTCCTTCTCCAGCCTGCTCCCTGCCCCGTCCCAGCCATCGGGGCCGCCCTGGCCTCCAGGTGAAGCCGCCGCACAGCAGGCCTCTCTCAGAAGCCCGAGGAGACACCCCAGGTCAGCACGTGGGCCCCAGAGGTGACCCACCGCACTCTCTTCTTCAACTCCAGCGTCGGGCCAGGGGAGAACGCAGGGGTCAGGAGGGAAGACGGATAAAGCAGACAATGCATTTCTGTGCAAGCACACGAGGAGGGGGTGATGAATCTCGGGAAGGAAATGCCTCACCCACAGGAAAACAAAATGGTCACGGCCTCCACCCTCGGAGCTCTGAGGGAAAGCCCGGCTCAGCCCAAGCATGTCACCCTCGATGGCCTCTGTGACTGCCTTGGGCACCCAGGACCTACTTCCTGGAGGATGTGTCAGGACCGCGAGTCTTTGGTTAACTGCCAAGCCCTGCTCTTGCGGAGGGAGAGGCACACGCTCCATCCACAGTAGCTACCCCCGCCTTCAGTGCTGGCGACATTTGTCGTGAGCAAGGGGCCTCCTCACGCAGGTGCCCAGAGCAGGGAGCGAGGCGGGGGCCTCAGGGCGAGGAGCCGAGAGTCTGGCTGGCCCACGGCCCGGGCTTGAGGCAGGCGGCCAGACACGGCCACTTGGCCCTGGAGGCTTCTCCGTGGTGACCCGCCAGCTCCTCAAGTGACCACGCTCTGCCCCACGGATGTGTCACAGGAGTGGCATGGGTCACAGGGGAAGGCTTTTAGAGATGGTCTGATCCCAGCTCCACATTCACGAGGGAGCCCACCTGCAAACGCCCTGAGTTAGGCTCTGGGGAGGCAGGGAAGGAGCGAGGACAATGCGGGGCCTGCCGTCAGGGTCCTGGAGAGGAGGCGGCTGCCAAAGATCAAGGCCATCAAGTCCGCAGCGCTGTGACCGTCACCATAATCCCTCCTCTCCCCAAACCGGACCCTCCCCCTTTCCTGCTGCCCCCGTGGAAGGTGCCGCTGTCCGCCCAGCTGTCTAATCAACTGGGGGTCATCCTGGTGTCTCCCGCTCTTACCCCAAACATCTAAGGCACTGTTATCTGAGAATTGTGCTTCCTGAAATTTGTGGAATTGGCCCACTTTCTCCATCCGTTGTCACTGACTTAACTGCGGGGCGCTATTATCTCTTACTGCATCAACCTTCCAAGTGGTCTTTGCTTGCATCAGCCTCTTATGCACATGGAGCCAGCAGCACTTTTCATATACTCAGATCTCCTGCTTACACTCTGTAAATGGCTTTCAGACTATCCTCAAGCTCCTTATAAGGCCTTCATGATCTGACCTTTGCTACTTTTCTAGCTTCATCAACCTATGCATCCAGGGGTAATTCACTCACCTACCTATTCATCTACCCATCCAATCAATGTCTACCTCCCAGGGCTGCTCATCTGGCCCTGACCTCATAGTGACCATACTGTCATTATGACACAGCAGCTAAGGTTTTACTCTTAATCCGAAGTCCCGCTTTATCCCCCAGTGTGGTTCCTGAATCCCCACCAGGCCCTCTGCCCCGCTGGACCTCAGCCTTCCCGGCAGGAGGGCCCTGATCTCCTGCCGCCCTCCACCCCGTCCACTGGCTGATGGGTTTCCCTGATGGGAACACCTTCGCCTGCTCGTGAGTTCCACAGCGCTGAGCTCGCCAGCTTGCGGGGACAGCCCCGGTGCCCACGCGGACCCCTTCTCCTCCTTCCCCAAAGTCTAAAGCCAGAGAAGCACTGCCCCTCCACCTGCGCACCGCCCCCCAGCCCCACTGCCCAGCTCCGGCACGGTCAGCGCCAGGCCAGTCCGCCTGCCCAGCTGCTGCAGAGCAGGCCTCCCCAGCTCTGTTCTGGCAGATGTGAGCGCTGGGAACGCCCGGAACTAGCAGACATGGGAGAACAGACAAAACCCCTGTGGCAAGTGCTGGCCAACTGCAGAATAAAGTGGTACAAGTCTCTCCAACCCCATCTGTCTGAGAAAACGATAGCGGGTGCAGCTCTCCCGCCGCCGCCGGGGAGGCCTCCAGACCACTCCCGGCAGCGAGACTCCGGATGCCTGGGGCCTCAGTCGGGGGGTGGGAGCGGGGGTCCTCGCGTGCCTGCAGCCTGGCCCCGTGTGGGAGGGGCCTGCCCCGCGCTTCCTCCGAACTGGGACTCGGAGGTGGGCTGCTCCCAATCCCTGCCCGCCCTTCCGTGTGGGAGAAGACAGGGCAGGGAACTTCAGGAATCGACGGAACCGCAGCCGGAACCGGAGGGATCCCCAGGCCCTTGGGCCTAATGGGGGAGAGCGGCTAAGAAGGGACCAGCAAGGCGTTATTCCTCAATACAGATGTCCCAGAGGAGCCGAGACTGAACAGGAGAAAGAACGTAAGCATCTTGATACGGTCTCGATTTTTAGAGATGAGCACATACCACTGCAGTATTCAGAAATAATACATTTCTCAAAAGTTGATAGAGACATGACCGCATTTTGCCTGGAATGGCACACATAGGGAAGGTTTCCTTAAAAGACCTCTTTCTAGTTTAAAGAACCTGATTGTTTTCGTTAGGACAGGATGTGGTGATACCTGGCAGAGTAACAAGAGAAGGATAAAACTGAGAAAAAAAAAAATCATTGAGGTTTCTGTTAGACCGAAGAGGGAAGAAGAAAATCACTCAAGAATCCTGGCCTGTGTGATCAAAATGACTTCCAAGTCCCAAAGACGTCTTGGCCTCGTGATCACAGACGCCACCCTCAGGTTCCTGCTCTTGCAGGATTCTTTTCAAAATTGTGGTAACATATACTTAACATAAAAGTTACCATTTTAACCCCTTTTGAGTGTACAGTTCAGTGGCATTAAGTCCGTTCACAGGGCGACCTTCACCACTAGCATCTCCAGAATTTTTCCCAAGGTGAAACTCCACACCCATTAAACAACTCCCATTCCCCTCCCCCAGCCCCTGGGAACCTCTCTTCTACTTTCCATCTCTGTGAATCTGACATTCTAGGGACCTCGCTTGAAGGGAATCACACAGTATTTGTTCTCTGGCTTATCTCACTGAGCACAGTGCCCTCAAGGTCCATCCCAGCTGCAGCTGTGTCGGAACTTCCTTCCTTTTCAAGGCTGAATAATACTCCACTGTATGGATAGACTTTGTTTTGTTTATCTCTTCATCCATCCATTGATGGACACTTTGTATGCATTGGCTTTCAGGTCTAAAGACAAAGGGTCAAACTGAATTCGATCAAGTTGACCTATCAAAGGCATGGGCTTGTTAGTTAATTCAACTTTTAAAATCAAAGCTATCATATAAGTTAAAGAAAAATCTTTATTTTATAAAATTTCACTTCAGACAGGCAGATACACAGCACCCAACCCCCTGACTTCCTCTTTTCCCCAATTCTCTTCCATCCCTAGTGGTTTTTACAGCCTCTGAGCTGCTAGTGAGTAGACGGAGTGAGATTCCTTGGTTCCCTTTCCTGAAAAGGCCTTCCTGGAACGTAAGGCTCTCTCTTCATTTCCGCTCACTCTCATTACTTCTGGAACGCTGATCCCTGGCACGTCAAGTGGAGCACCTACACACTCTTGATTGGACTGCAGGAGAAGTGGCCTGCATTGGGGGATGCTGACCTACTTTCTCCCCATGAGATATCATAAAAAGACACTCAGCTTTGCAGATTAGTGTCAACATTTTGCCCATTTCCTTTGCCTTTTTTCCCACTGGTGACACAGTGCACAATCTCGCCGTGGCTCTCTGCACTTGGCCCAGGGGGAGGAGTGGGCTGCCTTACCAGCTTACCTGTTCCCCGCTCTGCAAATCACCTGTCTGTAGGTAAGGGCCCCCGGGCCTGTGTCCATGAACCAAAGGAGCCTGGATGTAAAGGCAGAGCCTTCAAGGATGCCCACGGGGACGTGGCTCGAGTGGTTTTAGCAAGATGGAGGAGGCAGAGTTAGATTGTGGAAAGGGCAGAGGAATGGATTTCCGGAGGTAAAGAAATGAATGAAGAATGCATCAGTTGGGGTGGAAAGTTGACTGCCCAGAGACCAAATGCAGGCAGGAAACAGCCTGTTTAGCTCACCTGGTGTAAAAGAATATTTTATTCAGTTGTCCACATTTTTATTTTTTTTTTTATTTTTTTTTAATTTATTTAAATTTATTTATTTTATTTATTTATTTTTGGCTGAGTTGGGTCTTCGTTGCTGCGCACGGGCTTTCTCTAGTTGCGGTGAGCGGGGGCTACTCTTCGGTGCGGTGCGCGGGCTTCTCACTGCGGTGGCTTCTCTTGTTGCGGAGCACGGGCTCTAGGCGCGTGGGCTTCAGGAGTTGTGGCACGCGGGCTCAACAGTTGTGGCTCGAGGGCTCTAGAGCGCAGGCTCAGTAGTTGTGGCGCACGGGCATAGGTGCTCCACGGCATGTGGGATCTTCCCAGACCAGGGATCGAACCCGTGTCCCCTGCATTGGCAGGTGGATTCTTAATCACTGCGCCACCAGGGAAGCCCTGTCCACATTTTTAAATTGTAGCATGTCACACAAAAAAGATGTCCAGCATCTCTTGAAAAATCAGACGTGCCCACCCGGGCTGCACTGGGCTGAACCTGAGTGGGGCGGCCCCTGTGAGTGGGGCGGCCCCTGTGACCGGGGCAGCCTGGCTCCTCCCAGCCTGGCTCTGCCGGTCCCTGGACCACACCTGCCTGGCCTGTGCCCGGTGACCCTCCTGCGGCTACGGGGCCGGGCACAGAACAGAATGGGCACACAGGAAATCTGTGCTGTTCCCGCTGAATGGTGGCTGTCCAGGAATCCGGGGATGGAGAAGAAGGAGATTCTAGTTGGAAAGAAAGTTTAATCTGAAGTTCTTGACTTTAACATTTGGAGACATTCAGAGTCAGTGCACCCGCCACAGCCTGGTGCAAGCACAGCCTTTTCAGTGGTCCTGACCTTGACCTTGACCTCACAGACACCGCAGGCCCTCCTGTTTACACCAACCCTACTGCTCTTTCCCATCTCGGCCAGCCTTGTTCCGGGAGCGCCTACGGACAGATGTCTGCCATGGCCAGCTCAGTGCCTCCTTCCGGCCGATGTTCTGCTCTGCACGGGCTCACGTGGGAAGCCCTTCATCTGTCCATTCCCAAGCACACGCTGGGCCCCTTCTGAGTACCAGAGCGCGCCTGGGGGGACGGCGGGGTGGGAGGTGTCTGAGGCCAGCAGGGGCCTGGTAGGGAACTTGCCCCTGGGACTAAGCAGATGGGATTCTTGCATGAAGATGACCAGGAGCCTCCAGGGTGTTTAGTCAAGGAAGCACCAAGGTCAGGGCAGAGTTTTCAGAAAGATGTTCTGGGGATGGGTGTACGGGATAGACCAGAAGCCTGGGTGGGCTGCAGTGCCCGCCACCCCGGTGGCCTGCTCCCAGCTGCCTCGCCTTTGGGGTCCATCTCTTCTCTCTGCTCCTCCAGGAGCTGCCCCCTCCCAGGCTGTGTGGAATACGTCTCCATGGTTGTTCTTCCTGCTTCTCATGTATCTGAACTGCCTTCCCATCTGGACTGGAATCCCAGTGAGGGCCGGGCCATGCTTTCCCTCCCCTCGTATCCCCTACGTGGAGATACAGTGACCTGTGCTCAGCTGAACCTTCAAAATGTGTGCTGCAATCGCCAGTGATCACAAACAATTCTGCGCTTGGGCCTCTTGTTTTTTTTTTTTTCTGGAATAACTAGACCTAAAATGTAAGATTCCTTTTTTTGGAAAATCACACACTGCAGTCATCTTCCAAAGATAAAGTTTAACATGTCCTGGGTGTTTTTGCTACAGGAGGCTAGGATGTTTGAAAAATAAAGAAAGATGAAAGAATTTTTTAAAAAAGATACCAAGAAGAATTCTATAATTGATGGAATGAGTCCCTTTTGTTCGCAGGAGTGAAAAGTTCTAAAGTCATATTTTACTGAAAAAGCTATAATGTGAAGCACAAGCAAGTGATTTCACTTGCCGAAACACCAGGAAAAGCGTTTTACTGGAATGTTATTATGCTATTTAAAGATAATGAACGATGGGGATTAGTTCATAGCCTTTGTTCAGAAAGGCATTCATACAATTTTGTTCCAAGAGAGGGAAACATCCCTCTGCGGCAGTAGGCTTTTGCATGTCGGGTTCCTCGAGTTCTTCACGGAAGGTCTGATAACATGACATCCTAACTCACATCAACATGGAGCGCCCTGGGATGTGCAGGTCCAGGCAGGGTCAGAGAGCACATATTTGGGGCTTGAGGATGGACATAATGCCTTGACAAAGGTGACTGGCTCTGTTTCTGTTTTTCCAATTCCAAATGCAGAAGCAATGATACTAATTTTTATCAATTTACATACTTCCCATCAGTAGCAAAAAAGAATATTAAGAGGTAATATCATGTGAAATGTATCATAAAGCTGTGAAAAAATTTAAAAAGTTATATCTATCTAGCAACCCCAGTTCTGGGTAAATATCCAACAGGAATGAAATCGTTATCTCAAAGAAATATCTGCTCCTCCATGTTCACTGCAGCATTATGACCAAGATACGGAAACAAACTAAGTGCCAACTGATGGACAAATGGTTAAAGAAAATGTGAGACACACACACAATATATTATATATATATATATAGAGAGAGAGAGAGAGAGAGAGAAAGAGAGAGAAAGAGAGAGAAAGAGAGATGATGGAATACTACTCAGCCTTAAAAAAGACAGAAATCTTCCCGTCTGCAAAAACATGGGTGAAACTGGAGGGCAGTACACTGAGTGGAATAAGTCAGACACAGAAAAACAAATACTGTATGATCTCACTTATATGTGGAATCTAAAAAGTGTCAAATTCATAGAAGCGAATAGTAGACTGGTGGTTGCCAGGGACTGTGGGTGGGGAAATGGGGAGACGTCGTTTCATAGAAACTTTCAGTTATAAGATAAATAAGTTCTAGGGATCTAATGCACAGCACGGTGACTGTAGTTAATAACACTGTATCGTATACTTAAAATTTGCTAAGAGAGTAGATCTTAAGTGTTCTCACCACACAAAAGGTAATTACTTGAGGTGAGGTGTATGTTAATTAGCTGGATTGTGGTAATCATTTCATAATGTATACATATCAAATCATGTTCTACACCTTATACATATACAACAAAAAAGTAATATCGACTCTAAAAATGTTCTGGATTGAAGAAAGTGTAAGATTACTTTAAAAATGTCCATTTAACCAACAATTAGTCATGACTGAGCTGTGCTCCATGATTAGAACTTAGAGGATTCCAGTTCGATGGCACACCCCCCCCTAATTAAGGGGCTGCCATGCTGGCTTGTTCACAACTATTATTTCATTGAGAGATTTTGTTTGTCAATTCCCTTCACAGTGAAGAAACTGAGGCCCAACACGAAAGCAATTTTGCACACAACAGTCATGGCGGGACTTGGCGAGTATACCGGGGCTCCTGACTTTTAACCAGCTTTGCACCCTACTAGGCTGCTATTCGGAGACATAGGGGAATGAAAGCTTTTTTAAAAGAATATGAGATAGTATCATCTACTTGAATATTAGTCATACATCTTTATTAATATCTGTAAGTAAGAGCCATGGAGTTTCCACACACATATGTATACACACAAACTTACAAGCAGCTTATTTTAAAAAGGCATACGCCAAACTATTATATATAGAATGGATAAACAACAAGGACCTACTGTATAGCACAGGGAACTATATTCAATATCTTGTAATAAACCACAATGGAAAAGCATATGAAAAATAATATATATATATATGTATAACTGAATCACTTTGCTGTACACCAGAAACTAACACAACATTGTAAATCAACTATACTTCAATTTTTTTTAAAAAGCCATACTCAAGGAATTCCCCCTTTTTTCCCAACTGAGATATTGATTCTACCTAGGTGAGAAACGACCCCAGGACCTCTGTTTCCTCATCAGCAAAATGCCATCCCTGGTTGGGCAACTGCTAGAACCTCCTTTCAGCTCGGAAAGTCCAGGATTCTAATTACAAATTACACTCGTGGTTTAATTTGGGCAAGTGCAGAGTTGCAAATCACCCGATTTTCACCAATTCCGATATGAGTGAACTGTACAGGGTGCTGGAGAGGCATTTTAGCCAAATGATTCATGACAAAGTGCCTTTGATTTCTTCCCGAGGTGGGGAAAAGTGCAGATTTTTTTTCAAAAGGCATTGCCATCTGAATAAATACAATTTAAATCACATATTTAAAACCTGAATCCCATTAATAAACATTTTGCAGCCAGATCACTGGAATCGGCACCTTTACTTTTGCATTGTGTTTGCTTGCCAAGCCTCTTCAGGAATAAAAATATCAGAGTTCTGTCTGCAGGAGAACAGAATTGCCTATGGAGGGCGGAGGAGGTAGATGTAGGGATTACGAGTCTCAGCTTTCAACACCCCTATCACTTCCTACACAGGCCGCCTTCACTGTTTCAAGAATCATTATTCATGCCTTTTACAGGATGACAACAACACTTGGTCATCTTTAAGCTGAATTGGAATTAGAAATTCTCAGCTAATTGCAACTAGATCAGCCAGGGAATGATTCCGCACAGTCAGCAATTTGAGTAAGCGGTTCGGGGGTTACGACACCCACCCGCCTGGGTGTCAGAATCAGTTATCTCTTCAATAGGGTTAATGGTCCAGGCAAACTCAGACATGTGTGTGTGTGTGTGTACATATATATACACACTGGCCGCTATTAAATACCACAAATATTGAATAAACAGCTCAAATAATGTCGTTTCAAACTACATTTTTTAAAAAGCTAAACCCCAAATCCGTACCCATTTATGAAACAGTCCTGACATGAACTTCACTATGGGATCACCTCTACCGTGCTGTGATTGGTGAGGTTTGTAAAATTGTTTTTAAGTATCACGGAGGATACAGTACTGTCACCATTTAAAAGATGACACCAGATACCCCTGGGTTATCTTACAGAGAGTAATTTTCAAATTTAAGTAAGAAATAAGAGGTGGGTTGTGAAACGTGAAGGGCTGGGCTGCAGTCTGGGAAGCTGAGGAAAGAGCGTCCCCACACACACACACACACACAATGCTCTGTCACACCAGGACAGTGTGCCCCAGAGGCCACATACCTGAGGCTCAGAGGCCTCTGCCACCTGCACATCAAGGAGGAGGGTTACTGCCTGAGTAAGAAATCATGTGGTTTCAAGGCTTAATGACCGACACCAGGTGCTCCTTCCAGGAGGCCCTTGCGGGAAGTCTCTGTGACCCTCTGGACTCTTAGGAGACCCTGTCTTGGGCACTGCAGGGAGACCACAGCCCCCGAACGCCTCCAGCCTGACCCTGCCAGGGAGCTAGACCCATCTCCAAGCCAGGGTGCCCTGCAGAATGGGTCAGAGAAAGGTGCCCTTGGGTGGAGACGGGGTGGGTCCTGTGGGAGAAGGGGGGATCCCCAGGGACAGAACTGGGAGCAAAGAACAGAGCGGCAGGTTTTAGGCACCAGCTTGGGGGGCAGGGCCTGTGTCATAAAGCTTTGTATGGGGGCGGGGGAGGAGGAGGGGAGCCTCACCCCCGACAGCACCCAGAGCGCTACTCCAGGGGAAGGGCGGCACCGTCAGTCACGTGTCCCTACTGCCGGCCTCTCCATGGAAACCGGAGGAGAGAAGGGCAGATGAAGATGGGGGCACCCGCTAATTAGAGGGTTTGCATGAGGTACATGGGGGCCGGGGCGGGGATGGGGAGGGCAGCGGGGGGAGGGGGGGCAGGGCTGGCAGGAAATTCCCTCTCAGGAAGGATGCTCATCGCGGGGCCCCAGATGCCAGCCCCACGCTCAGCGCTGCCAGTGAAGGACAGAGCAGTCTCAGGTCTAAAGAAGGAGGCCTCCAGCGGGTGCTGCCCTGGGCCACAGCCTCAGAGACACCTGGCTCCCTCCCGAGCCTGGGTCCCTAGAGGACAAGTGTCTCCTTCCCCATGAAAGCAAACATAGGACGGAGGTGTCTTGTTCATGCTGCATGGCGTCAGCTTCTGAGTTTCCTAAACCAAGGCTGAGCTAGGGAGGTGAGGAAGGGCCAGCACGTTTCCTACAGACGTGCTTAGCCCTGGGAAAAGATGCGGAATTCCGGGAAACTCAAACCATCCCCAGGCTAGCCACGGAGTAGATTAGGGTTCCCAGTTTGGAGAGATAGCCAAGCTCAGTTTGCAGACAGTATCCTATTTCTTGAGGATGGATTTCAAAGACATGTCCCAAAAGGCAAATGTGTGTGACTCTCTCTCCAAAGCAAGTAAAATTCTAACACATTAAAGGACAGGAATATCCTCTTAACGTAAGAGCTTCACACTCGTGCTCTCAACAGGGAAGCAATGACATGGAGACCAGGGAGCTGAGGATGGACCTGGTACCCTTCCCCTCAATGAACCCACTCTAGTGCTGAGAAAAAGGGAAGGCGAACCCCAGCGTTTTTGTTTTTGATTCCAAGATTATCCCCTGCCAAGAGCCTTCCTTTGAGAAACGCCACCTCCTCTATACTGGTTCCAGAATCTGTCAGAACGAGTGTGAGAAAGAAAGCTGAGTGACTTTCAATCACTTGCGTTCTCTCTCTCTTTGGTTGCTTAACTAGTAGGTGTCTAACTCTTCCTAATTCACAAATTGTTTTCTTAGACGTCACTTCATTAAAGTCTAGTCAGGATTATTATTCCCAGATGGTTAATACTGAGGCTTGAGAACACAGAACTTGCCCCAAATAGCCCAGCCAGGAGGGGTGGGGGAAGAAAACAGAACCCAAATTCTCTGACCCCCGCCCCCGTCCTCCACCACATGGGGTAGATCCGTCCTTCCCAGGTGATAGAGGTTGTCCTGGGCAACCCCATGTAGGAAAACAATGTGTGTTTAGGATTACTTTCTCTGTTAAATGCCAGGGGACCTCAGATACATATTAGGATATTAGATGATATTATAATTAAATAGCTTTGTAATATTAATTTGCGATTATACTTGAAAGGAAATTCCTAGGAAACCTAAAATATGCCACACATTCGAACACATTTCCATGTATCCTACTTCAGAATTCTCCCAGAGTTTAATTTGGCCCATGATGTAAACAATCCCTCATTTTCATCCAGAATGTGTGGCATGTTGCTATGTTTTCAGGAAATAGACAAATCATCTTAATTTATGTAAAGAGTATTCCTAAAGATATGATAATGGCATCTGCGAGGCGTAAACACCGAATGTGTAAATATCACAGAATTATCTCCGCACATATTGTCTCCGAAACGGAAACGAATCCCTTTGCTGCAACAGTCCCTCAGGAGAACCTGACATTTTGTTATTTTGATGTTAATGTGCACGTGCAGGGGGCTGGGAGGCAGAATTCTAAAAATATCCCCCAGATTCCAACCCATCAAACACTAGTCTAGGTGCTGCTCGGAAAGGACTTGGCAGGGGGGTTACCGTTCCTAACCAGGAACCAGCCGACTTTACAATAGGGAGCACATCCGGGATTATCCGGATGGGTCCAGTGCAGTCATGCGAGCCCTTAAAGGCAGGAAAGGAGCAGAGAGGGTGGGCACAGATAGTGGGAGCAGGGGAGGGACTCCCCCCACCCTGATGGCTCTGAGGATGGGGGAAGGGGGCCAGGAGCCAAGGAGCCCCTAGAACCTGAGGCCCACCCTCCACCTTCAGCCAGCATGGAAACGGGACCTCTTCTAAATGACCTTGGAAGCGGACACACCCCAGAGTCTCCAGCAAGGAGCACAGCCCTGCCGACACACGGATCTCATCCTGTGAGACTCCAAGCAGTGAACCAGCCAGAGAGAAGCTGCGCCCTGGGCTCCTGACCCATGGAAACTGTGGGATCAGAAGTGGGTATTGCTTTAACCTGCTAAATTGGCGGGAACTTATCACATCAGCAATAGGAAACTGATAAGCACGAGTGGGAGAGTGGCCGTGGGCACACACGTGTGCAAATGAGCAAAAGCGCCTTTTCCCACCCTCCTTTCTCTAAGAGAAAAACAGAGAAGTGACACTAAAAACTGCAGTGGTGACTGTCCTTGTCACTTTACCTGTGTGGCTCTTCATTTTCCCAGAGGGACTGTGCACAGCTGGAAGGTCAGAATGTATTTTTATGTCTCTGACTTCCCAAACGATAAGCACTTAACATATATATATTTGCATATGCTAAGTGTGCCAAATATAAAATGTAGGGCATCTATTTATCACTAAAACTCACTCTAAAGCAATAACTAACACATGGCAGAGCTCTTCACCATGGCACGATTTTTTGCGTGTTGCCAAATTTTCAGCACATACAGTGCATTTACTTTTCTTTTCCAATTTTTTTTCCTTCCAACGGGGAAGAAGAGAATCCTACGTAAGGCCTTTCATTGAATTAAAATAAAAGATTATGGCACAAATTTCTGTACCTTGTATCTTCCTTATATTCCTTACTAGGAGAACCATAAAACAGATATATTGATCATAAATAAGCATATGGTTCCTAAAAACTTTAGCCACTGAAGATGATATTGACCCATAGATTCAGATAGGAATGAGTCAGTATTTAGCTGCCCACTTAAAGAGTCCACAGAGGCTTTAAAAAAATAGCTCCACTAGATAAAAAAACATTTTTACTGGGAGATGAGTTCTGTTGTGATGAAAAAGACAGAGATCAAGGCAGAAAAATATGTCAGCCCGCGGTGCCGCGGAGATAATCACAAACAGTGATGAAACACACACACTTGTGTCCTGCCTTAAGAAAGAGCTCTTAACTTAAAAGGTGGAATAGGACCATTCTCCTGGAATATGTTGGTTCACATTTTTCCTGCAATTTAGGATTCCTTCCTTTTGGGTAAAGAATCAAGGACGGCTAAGGAATTTCATAAATAAAAACAGAAGAAATGCTTTACAGTTCACCAAAGAGGAGGGAGGCATAGGGGATCCCACCCACAGTTGAGAGTGATTTTGTGAAATCCTATTTAATGTACTCAGAACAGAAAGAAAGAATGATGGCATGGTGGTGTATTCTATTGTGGGCAAGCCACTACCTTGGAAACGGTGTGGCAGTCAGTCTTTGAGCAAGGTAGCTCTACCACAAGAAAATGCAAAAATGTAAATAATAAAGATATTTTAAAGCCAGTGTGTCTCCCAAGGGTTCTTAATCTTTTTGGTGACATGGATCCCTTTGGCCATCTAGTGAAGCTTATTCTCAGAATAATGTTTTTAATTGCATAAAATAAAATATATACGACTAACAACCCAATATTTTTAATGGGCGAATTATTTGAACAGACACTACCAAAGAAGATGTACAGTTTGGCAAATAAGCACAGGAGAAGTTGCTCAAAACCATTGGTCATTAGGGAAATGAAAATTAAAACTGCAATGAGCTACTACTACTCACCTATAAGAATGGCAAAATTAGAAAAGTAAACAGACAACAGCAAATGTTGGCAAGGATGCAGAGCAACTGGAACGCTCAAACACTGCTGATGGAAAAGCAAATAGTACAACACTGTGGAAAATAGTTTGAAAGTTTCTTATAAAGTTAAACATACATGTGGTTCAGCGACCCCATCCTACTTACTTATCCAAGTGTAACGAAACTAGATTCACACAGAAACTTATACGCACATGTTATAGCCATTTTATTCATAAGTGTCCCCAATGGAAACAACCCAAATTCTCCCCATCTGGAGAATGGTTAGCCACAAGTGAGTACTTCCACACATGGAATACTACTCAGCAATATTGATACACACCACAGCAAGAATGAGTCTTAAACCCATATGCTAAGTGAAAGAAGCCAGACTCAAAAGGCTACATATTGTACGATTCTATTTATAGAACATTCTAGAAAAGGCAAACACTCTAGGAATGGAGAACAGATCAATCGCTGCCAGGAGTTAGGGGTGGAGTTGGAGGGTCTGACTGTAAAGGAACAGCATAAGAGTAGTTTCAGTTGGGGAAGCAAAGACTGTGTCTTGCTTGTGCTGGTGGTGACGCATCTCTATGCACTTGTCAAAACTCATGGAGCTGGACACCAAAAAGAGTGACTTTTAAATCCTGAAAAAACTTTTTTTTAATTGTTCCTAAGCGAAGTAAGCCAGGCAGAGAAAGACAAATATCATATGATATCACTTATGTGTGGAATCTAAAACAAAAGATACAAATGAACTTATATACAAAATAGAAATAGACCCACAGACATAACAAATTTATGGTTACCAAACAGGAAAGGTGGGGGGAGGGATAAATTAGGAGTTTGAGATAAACATACACATCACAGTACTATATATAAAATAGATAACCAACAAGGACCTACTGCACAGCATAGGGAACTCTAATCAATATTGTGTAATAACCTATAAGGGAAAAGAATCTGTAAAACAATAATTATATATGTATAACTGAATCACTTTGTTGTACACCTGAAACTAACACAACGTTGTAAATCGACTAGACTTCAGTAAAAAAATAAGTAGAAACTAACCATAAAGTAAAAAATATATATATATATTGTTCCCACCATAAAAAAGTGTTTTAAGGGATGAGGAATATAGGATGACAAAGGAAGCCCGTTATATGAAAAAAAAAGTGTAAATTTTTTCCCCATCTAAATTTCCAGACCCTCTGAATTCTATCCATAGACTCCCATGAAATCCCAGGTTAAGAATCCCCTAGTGCAGACCAACATGATCAGCGATATTACGGGGAGAAGAGTCTCTGTGGCCAAAAGAGTTTGGAAATGCTGGTGTCCTCACACCTTCTCAAGTGGCACCTGATGCAGCTATAGCTCTCAGCGCACCTGACCACACATGGCACTTGGGGAGGGGATACATGTCCCAGAGAACCCTTTGGAAATACCATGTTAGATTAGCAGATTCTTGAGGGTGGTGCCCACGGTTTCCTGACCTTTGGGTCCCCAGCACCTGGCCCAGGTAGAGACTCAATAAACACCTGTATTTGTTAAACAAATAAAATATCCATCTTTGCTTACTTCTAAAAACAAAAAACAATCAATTTTACCTATTTACCATACAACTCAAACTTCCAAGTAATTTACTTAAAATACTTTACTGCTTTAATACTAAGGATTTATATAATAATTTTAACATGAATCGGGATTGATAACTTTATTATTTACACAGCACACATCATGGAAGAAATTAACCTGAAAAATTACAGTTGACAGAATCTAATTACATAAGCCACCATGAATGCAAGGCACCTCCTAATTTTATTTTACAATGCATATTAAACTCCTTCCCCCCAAATACAATGGCTTAATGTTGTAACCTGAAATGTATGCCAATCCAAGGTTTAATTTTGCTTTTAAGATTAAGTAGCACATGTGTAATTTAAAAGTGATTTGAAACAGCAAACAGTGTCATTGGGCTTACAATTAATGTGCTTTTGACAACTGCAAACAAATTGAATACATAAATCTATTCACAACAATCTCTGTATTTAACAGACATGTCACTTTGCATGACTATACAGTTAATTTTCGTTCTCCAGCGTGAAAGCTGATTTATGGTGACCTTGACCTCCAACACTGCTCTCAGCATTTTGTTCAGCTATAAAAGTTGGGCTGGACAAAAAACACTATGAAACCAAATGTTACGATTTTTTCTAAAAATTTTTTTGCCGCACCACACGGCATGTGGGATCTTAGTTCCCCGACCAGGGATCGAACCCGCGCCCTCTGCATTGGAAGCACAGAGTCTTAACCACTGGACTCCCCGGGGAAGTCCCATTATTTTTTTCTCTGATGTGACATCGGTGCAGTCCTTATCTACCTAACACTGTGCTTTCCAAAATGTTATTTCAAAGATAGATACACATTTCCAGTATACACCTCCAAGTCTGTACTGAGGGTAGGATGTTTCCTATTCACTCAGCCTTGTAGGTGGATTCAGCGTCAGAAGAGCATGCTGTCTAACCCAGCACAGCAACTGTGTCACACACCCAGAACAAATGGTTCTAGGCACACAGAGAAAAATCAGTAAAGACGTAAAAAAAGGCAACGGATTGGCACTGGAAAACTTCCAAAAGGAGGCCGGATAGAATCAATACAAACGGATAGTAACATGTGCATTTAAGAACAGAGAATTGCTGTATCTGCACTAAGTTTTCTACTATTTCCTTCCCGCTCAGAAATTCCAAGCTCTAAGGAAACAAACAGACTTGTCAATAACAAACACGATTTACTGAAAGGGGGAGCAGGCCAGGAAGCCAGCACCCGATGACAACTGGATAAACAAAACAAGAGCAACTCAGAGGATCGTTTCTCTGTTAAATGAAAGGAATTTTAAAGTCTGTTCAGATATTGCATGAGACTGGTTGGAAAATGAGTGAAAAACAGCCAATATCCCAAATAAATCTTCTTTGACGTTTTGCTTTAACTATAAATCTGAAGGCTACCATTAATGCAATTTACGAATCTTGAGAAAAAAAGTAATTCGGGGTTATCGTACCTAGGAAATCAATATTCCCTCTGATAGTTTTTGCAGAGTGCATTAATTTTCTTGGCCAAAAAATGATGGCGCTTTTTGTATTTTATACCGAAATACAATATAAAATACGGAAAAATCCATTTAAATAATAATAGTAATATAATAATCATAATAAATAACACATTAAAATGCACCAGATAAATGGATATTACTATTCACTGCTAAAAGTAAAATTAAATCAGGAAAGTAATTCACTCTATGTCCCACCACGGAATCAGAATCACCTGTATTCTGATATAAAGGACCAAAATAACCCACTCACAAGTGTTACTTATTGTATTTTCTTTAGCCACACATTTTATTCAGAGATGTGGCCATCTCAGAATCATGGTCTGGAATTGCAGAAAGAGGGTCAAAACAAGCTGCCTGGATTTCCAGGCCCATCCCCGCCAAGCTGTTCTTCTCATCACAACCCAGTGTGCAGGTCTGGCGACAGGCCCTGCTTAGAAAGCGGACAGACCCCGGTTGGAAGCCCAGCTCTGCCACCTTCTAGGGACATGGCCCTGAACAACTCACGTCACTTGTCCAAGCCTCAGTTTTGCCAACCATAAGATGGCCTGACATCTTACACACATTCAACTTAAGAACATTCAGCCACACGAAGTGAATCCGCTGTGTCCTCCTGTGCCTTCTCAGAGGGGGGCATCCTGTCACAATGAGTATGATTCCAGTAGCTAAAGGAATGTATTTTTTAATAACACGGCCTCTGAAAATAGAAGTCAGTATTTCCTTTAGTGTCAACCAATGACACCTACGGGTTCCAACACTGGAGGAAAAGGTAGCTGAATTAGTCTTACTGACATAGTAACACACGTGCCACCTTCCTGGAGGTGTGTGACCTGCTCTGGGGTGGAGGCCACTCCAGTAAACCCGCCTGTTCCTGTAACTCCGTGAGGAAAGAGACAAGAGCTATGCGCACGCCTGACACGTGGAGGCCCCTGAATGGCAGCTGTTATTAGTCCCTCTGTCTCTCTCTGTCTCTGTCTCTCTCTTTCTGTCTCTGTCTCTCTCTTTCTGTCTCTGTCTCTCTGTGTCTCACTCTCGCCTCTCTGTGTCTCTCTCTCATCTCTGTCTCTCTAGCTCTCTGTCTCTCTGTCCCTCTCTGTGTCTCACTCTCGCCTCTCTGTGTCTCTCTCTCATCTCTGTCTCTCTAGCTCTCTGTCTCTCTCTGTCTCTGTCTCTCTCTTTCTGTCTCTGTTTCTGTGTCTCACTCTCGCCTCTCTGTGTCTCTCTCTCATCTCTGTCTCTCTCTGTCTCTGTCTCTCTTGTCTCCCTATTAGATCACGACAGCCGCTTCCCGGCTGCTTCCCGTTCCCCACCTGCTGGTTCTCCTGCCCCTGTACCACCAGGATTACTCTGCACACACGCAACCTGTGACCAGTCCACAAGGAGCAGAGCCCATGTCTCTGTCTTGCTTCCCACGTCCCTGCTGTCCAGGCTCCTGCACTCAGTTAACCAGGAAACGTGAAAGCAGCTCTAGGAAATGGAACCAAATATTCCTGCTGTGATGTGAAAGCTTCCCACAGAGAGAAAAAAACTAATATTAAAGGTGAATTTTCCAAATCTGACTTCCCAGACAGAACAACTATAAACGCTTGTTTCTTTACTCGTTCATGGCTAAACATGCTCATATTAAAACAGCCTCATGGGTGAGAACAAAATAAAAACAAGCTCTTTAAAAATTTTAATAGCCTCTACTTCCTTCCAGAAGACAATCAATTACAGTAGAGAAGGAGAAAAGGAAAAAAAAAACAAAAACTCAGTGTTTTTTTTTTCCCACGGCACGAGACGCTGCAAACAGTTATCTATAAAGCTGTAACATTTCCTCACTATGAGCAAAGGAGGAAACCTAAAAGTTGCATACTCTGCCTTGAGAAAACACAATATATAGAGTCTTGACCTTAAAAAAAATTGTTAAGAAGTGATTATTTGTCCCCTAAAAGGATTAGCTGCTTTACAAAAGGATTATCTACAGACTTCTAGAAGGTATTAAGCTTAGCCAGTGTATATAAACCACGATTCAAATTAACATAACTTTTCAGGAATATATTAATATGTAATACTGGGTTTACTTGGAGACAAAAATAGCCCTTGAGTTCAGTACGAACCAGGCAGCATGAATGCCTGTGTTTGGGGGCTGCCCTTAGCAGCCTCAACTCTCGTCCTACTTTCTCCACCTCCCAGTGCAGGATCCTACCTGGCCCTCCCTGCCACGCACTGGCAGCCAAACTCTGGCAGGGAGGTGACACAGGCTCCAACAATCGATCCTACCCAGGACTGACTCTTGCGGGTGAGTTGTGTATCCAGGGATGTTCTGGAGCTGCTTGCAGAGGCCACAGCTGCCGAGGGCCCAGTGGCAGCAATGTCCAGCAGACCCAGCAGCCACAGACCACAGGCCACATCCGCATCAAAACCTCCTGTGGCCTGGCCTTGACTGTGGTTCAGGCTGTGAGCCTCCTGGCTTCCTGCCCCTTTTCTGAAACTGGTTCTCCAGTCTTCCATCTGATTCTAAGGACTATTCAGTAACCTTCTGTCCAGTTTATTTTCTCAATTCTGTGGTGTACAGCTAAAAGCCACAACTAATACACCCAGGATAATAAGCGAATGAAGGCTCCTCACCAACACCTACTCTGTGGAAAGGGCTGGTCATCCTTCTCTGCATAAGTGGGGCTAACCTGTGTGACCAGTAGAATATTGCAGAAGAGACCTTGTGACTTCTGAGGCTAAGATGCTGCAACTTCTGCCTTGTTTTCTCTGGGACCACTCTCTCTGGGGGAAGCCAGCTGACAGTCGTAAGGATGCTCACGCTGTCCTATGGATATGTGTCCACACGGGGAGGCACTGAGGCCTCCTGCCCACAGCCGACATCAGCTCGGCAGCCATGGAAGTGGATCAGCCAAGCCTCATACGTACTAGCTTCAGACAGGTGAGCTGAGACAAAACTGCCGAAGGCTGCATTTGCTTAGTCCACAGAGCAACCTCTTCGGTGCCTGGGAATGTGCCTTGCAAAGTATCCCAGGGACTCCTCCAAATGCCTCTGCTTAAAATAGAAATGGTACTGAGGGCTGAGCTTTTCTCACTTTGCTCATTCATTAAAGCAGCTACTTTCTAGCGAGCTCAGCTACAGTGGTACTAGATAACTTCTAGATTTAAAAATTATATATTATCAATAGTTTTTAGGAAAGATGAAAGCACTAAGATATGGGGGTCCGTGCCAATGTTTCCATGTTCTGTAACCAAATGGGACCTTACTGAACATCTCACCCACGTTGTCCTGGTTAATCTTGCAGTTTTTATTGCTTGGGTCATTAAATACCCCCTGAACACAGGAAGGGACGTTGGGCAGAGAGGAACATACCGACCGTAGGCCAATGGTGAAATCCTGCTGACAAACATACATCTGCCCAATCCCGCATCTTGAAAACATCCCCTTGTCCTTCCTGATGAAGAAGCAGGCCTGTGACCCCATAACTCAACCCCATTTCCAGCTCAAACTCTTTCTCGATAAAAACACTTGGCAGAGTTTGTTCTCACGTGCTCCTCTGATTTGTTCAGACACTCAGTTTCCCAGAGACATGGTCCACCTCACACCGTGGTTAATTGTATTTTTTATGCATTTTGACACAGCATTTAAACCTCCACACAAACACTCCTTGTACTCGTCATGGATATTTTCCAGCTTAGGCCTCCTGCAGGGAAATAGTTCCCTGCCAGACAGGCCGGACAGTGCAGCGATCGCACGGGTTTCATCAGGATCCGCGCTGCTCGTTTAAGGGGCTGAGCTCCCACCGACCAGAAATCAGGCGGCGGGAGATGAGTGCAAGGGAGTGGGCACCCCACCTGAAGGTCAGCTCCAATCCCGGGTTCATCCAGATCCTGCCAGAGGTAACAAGAAGTAACATGTGTGTGGTTTGGACACTGCATTAAAGAAAGACTGTGACTCCGATGCTAGGGTATCTCGATAGAATTTTTCCCAAAGTAGAAACTCTCCATGGAGCCCTTAAAACGAATCCAAAATGATTTTCGAATCAGGAGCGGCTGGGCAAAATCATTCTGTTATTCAGTTCTGCCAGGCTGGCAGCACTTAGCCCTGGGTATCTGTGGTTCCTCAGGCCTGAGTCAGGGTCTCTCCTGCAGCCCCTGGGGCGGCCCCTGTTTCCGGAAGGCTGTCCCCCTGGCCTCCTCATGTGATGAGGCAATCGGATCTTTTCATTTTTTGGAGACTGGGCAATAGGAGGGAGGAAACAATGGGCATTTCTTGAACTAGCTTTGCTATTACTCGTTTCAAAAGAATGGCACGCCAGCCATTCTGAAGGTGAAGTGCCAGCTCTCAGGGCCACTGGTCGGCAGGCATGCAGCGGGCAGGAAAGCTGCCAGAGGCACGAGGCCACAGCCGCTGACATGGCCACTGCCACCAGCGGGGCCGGTGCCTGGGGTCAGGGCCCTCACTCCACAGCGCGAGTGTCCCCACCGCGGGAGGGTGAGCTCAGCGGGGTCTGGGGTTCTGGAAGAAGCAGCCCCAGGGGTGGAGCTGAGACTGGGGAAACACAAGAGAGCAGAGTGGGGAAGTGGCGAGCAGGAGGGGAGCCTGGGGGGGACAAGCCCGGCCACAGCCAATGGGTGGCCCTGCCGCCCACTTTGGCCTTAGAGTCCGACCTCCTTTGAATGTTAAGGTTAGGAAGAGAGTCGCAGGAGTCCGTATTCACTACAAGATAGATGGGCTCTTTAAAGAGAAGCTGGCAACATTTCAGTCCCGGGTGGTAGCCACTCAGCCATCAACACCCACGTGGAAATGGGGCCCCTAATGAACACACGCCGCTCCGGATCCACGGGGAAGGGACGCGGGCACGGTTCCCGGCCCAGGAGAGCCTCTCAGTCCCACGTGGATGACACCAGGACCTTGGGGCGGCCCCCTCGCCACACACGGTCCCCAGAGCAAGGCTGAGCTGGGCGCCACCGGCCTCTTAGGGGAACCCTGGGGGCAGACAGACAGACAGACATGGAAGCCCAGGCGCCAGGTAGAGGATGCAGGGGCAGAACCCATGGATTCTGTTCAGCGCCGGAGCCCCAGCACAGAGTAGGTCTCCCGTTCATACTTGCTGACCGCATGAGTGAATGGACGTACGTACATAACTACAAGTCTCCTGGGGCTTCAGGGCCGCGGGCAGGAGCCTCCACCATCACCAGCACGCTGCTGGGAATCCCACCCTCCACTGTTTATTCTGTTTAGGCCTCGGCTTTCCCGAGCTGTCGTCTTATAAAAAGCAACACTTGAAACTGGCCCCGAATGAGTCCCTAACACCTTGTCATGGGTTAGTGTATCCAAGAGCTCTCATTTAGGACAGAAGCGGCCGGACTGAAAGGGGAGCAGAGCACGAACAAAGGGGATTCGCCCGGGATACAAGTCTCCCTCGGTGCAGGCACTCAGGACTGGCCCCCTCCCGACGATGGTCGCATTTCAGTCCTGAGAGCCATGAGTACCAGGTACCATCTCAATCCCGCTGTCGGCCCTGCGAGGAATCGGTGCCTCTTCTCCACCTGCCCAGGCAGCCACGGGGCCGCCTATACCTCCGGGGCACCCTCTGCCCTCTGTCACTGTGGAGAGGCCTGACCTCATTCCTGGGCCCCTGCAAAAAGCCCCTGACGTCTTCCACCTGGCCACACATCGGGATTCCCTGGGGAGCTTTGTGAAAAATGCAGCTGCCGACCTCACGGCATGCAGGATGCTCTGGGACCTGCCCTCTGGGACCTGCCTGATGCACGGCCCACTGGAGGCGACCACTGAGAGCCACCCGGGCCCCCAGCCCACCCCTCATCAGCCACCTCCCCCATCAGCACTCCCCTTCCTCAGAACTCCCCTTCACCTCCCCCAGCCCAAGATGGAGCCCAAGTCCCTCCTCTGATTCCAAGACCCTTCCCAGGAGGCCCAGGGGTCCTCGCATCCTGCTCCCTGAGTGGTCCAGCCTCTTCCCCTCCCCTGAAGGCCCCAGCCACCCCGCCCCAAGGTGATCTGGAGGGAGCTGCTCCACCCCCGACCCCTGGCAGGACACGGGGCCCAGGCCTGGACAGTCAGAATAGGGCGAGCCCTGGCCACGGTGCAAGCTTTGGGGACGGCAAGTGGCCGAGGCCTGGCTCATCAGAGCCAAGGAGACCCACCTGGCAGCCTACGGCTGCACCTGCTGGAAAGGCTCTCTCCTGGGGGAATGAGAGGCTGCTGGGGAAAGAGCCTGTCCAGGCGAAGGGGAAAGGACGGCGGACCTTGACGGCAACGCTGAGCCACTGGATCCCGCTGTTCCCGAACCTTCGGTTACGTAAGTCAAGGAGGCCTCCTGTGAACCCGAGTGGAATGAACCGTGTCTCCACCTCTGACACCCTCAGATCCCTGACAATACACAGCCCGCCTCTCCCAGTCTGCGGGGCGACGTCACACCTTCCTCTGCACTGGGGCCCCCTGGGAAGGCCAGGGGAGTCGTGGAAGAAGGGTCAGCCCACACCCAGGTACAGACCCTCCAGCAGACCCTCCCACAGACGGGCCTGGGAGGCTACAGCCACGTCAGTAATGGGAGCTGCTCCTTCTGCCCCGCCACCGGGACCCCCACCAACTAGCACCGGTGATCAGAGGGGAGTGTGGTGACCTCAGGGCAGCTGCACACCCACCAGCTCCCTGGGGATACGTACCCTGGCTGGGGGTGGGGAACAGAGTGGACCCTCAGCCAGACTCAGAGTGGAGGCAGCAAGGGACTCCTCCCAGAAGGCAGGCCCCCCTCAGGCTCCAGGGGCTGCCCCTTTCCAGGGGGGGCCAAGGGACTCTCCTCATGGGCGCCTAACCGATGTCTCGTATCATTGGCAACAGGGGTCGAGCCCCAGGGTACCAGATACCAATCACCCCACACGTTTCAATGCATATAGTTGCCATCAATCAAGCCCATTACATCCACACAGCCAGGCAATTCCCACCCAACATCGTTCAGGCCATCGGCTCAGAAGTCACTCTGGGAAGCATGGCCACGCTCCCTGCCTGCCAGGTCTGAAAATGGACACAGCACATCGAGCCTGGCTGCTCCAATCTCCAAGCTGCCAGTCACTAAAGAAAGCATAATCTCTGTAAAACACTTACAAATCACTGCTATACTGACACAAAACAAAACAACAACAAAAAATCCATTGCAAAGTAAAATAACCAGGATTGATGTCATTGATTTCTGCCCAGCACAGCCTGCCCATTCAGGATGTGCATTTTACTATAACAAACAATCAATCGTTTGCTAAACAAAAGCATGCCACGTGCAAGAAACACACGTGACTGCCTTCTAAAATACCGCCTGGACGCAGCTGGCCGGGCCGAAACCACACCCAGAGGAACAGGCTGGCGAGACTCAGGCCAAGCAGACACAAGATGGAGGCCCAGCAGTGAGGCCACAGCTCCTCACCTCCAGACTCTGCTCGAGGGTGGAACGTTCAACTCCTGTCGAAACAGACAGAGATAAGCTAGGCTTTCGTGTGATGGAAGCAGATGAGGGGCCTCCATTTCCCGAAGCCCCAAAACTGAACAGGGGGTCAGACACAGGAGGGAGGATAAAGGGGTCAGCCCACCAGGGTGGTGAGAACAGGAAAAGGATGCTCGGTTGGCCTTGTTCTCCGCTTTTCTGTTTTTCTTTTTGCAGACGCCGCCCTGCTCTCATCAGCCTCTGGCCTGCCGTCTCCCTGAGTCCTAACACCATGCCTTCAATTACGTTGCAGAGTTCTGATGGAGAGATGTTTGAAGTTGATGTTGAAACTGTGAAACAATCTGTGACGATTAAGACCATGTTGGAAGATCTGGGAATGGATGATGAAGGAGAAGATCCAGTCCCCTTGCCAAATGTTAATGCAGCAAATATTAAAAAAGGTCATTCAGTGGTGCACCCACCACAAGGTTGATCCTTGTCCTCCTGAGGATGATGAGAACAAAGAAAAGTGACAGATGACATCCCTGCTTGGGATCAAGAATTCCTGAGAGTTGACCAAGGAGCACTTTTTTTTTTTTTTTTTAAGATTGATTGATTGATTGATTGATTGCTATGTTGGGTCTTCGTGTCTGTGCTAAGGCTTTCTCTAGCTGCGGCAAGTGGGGGCCACTCTTCATCGCGGTGTGCGGGCCTCTCACCATCGCGGCCTCTCTTGCTGCGGAGCACAGGCTCCAGACGCGCAGGCTCGGTAGTTGTGGCTCACGGGCTTAGTTGCTCCGCGGCATGTGGGATCTTCCCAGACCGGGGCTCGAACCCGTGTCCCCTGCACTGGCAGGCAGATTCTCAACCACTGCGCCACCAGGGAAGCCCAAGGAGCACTTTTTGAGCTTATACTGGCAGCAAACTACTTAGACATCAAAGGTTTGCTTGATGTTACCTGCAAGACTGTTGCCAATATGATCAAGGGGAAAACTCCTGAGGAGATTCGAAGGACATTCAATATCAAAAATGATTTTACTGAAGAAGAGGAAGCCCAGGTACGCAAAGAGAACCAGTGGTGTGAGGAGAAGTGAAATTTTGTGTCTGATGCTGTAACACTGTAAGGATTGTTCCAAATACTAGTCACACTGCTTTGTTTATAATTGTTGATATTAGAAAAACAGTCCACAAATGCAGCAGCAAATCAGTTGTATTAGCAGAATGTTGTCCTCATTGCATGTGTAGTTTCAGTACAGACTCCAAACTTATGGCTCAGTTTCTTCTAGTATGATCAAAAGTTCTTTTTTCTTTGCTCTGAATAAAACTGAACTGTGGGTTCTCTATAGAAAGTGGCATTTCGGGCTTTCCCTCTTTTTGTAAAGCAATTTCTGCCTAGTTTACTGTCCGGTTAACTTCAGTTTAGTGACTTTTAAAAGTTGGCATTGTAAATAAAACAACTTGCAAAAAATTTTCTGAAATAGAATTAACAACGTATTATCTTTATTCATGAGTTGGAAACTGGAAAAAGGCTACTTGAGGTAAATGTTATCAGAGTGGGGTTATCAGAATGTCTTCCAGCTTCCTGGACTCCACTGGTATTGATTAGCCTGTATGTAGCAGGGCTCCCTTAATTGGATCTGAGGACGTGTTTTTGCATTTTGAATCCTCTCAGCTTTGAATATGTTGGCTAGAGGCTCAGTTACTACTCAGTTTGTGGTTTGAGAGGAAACAGAATTAGACAGTTTGCTGGCTTTTCAATTAAAAAAGACACTTGACCCATGTGGTGTGTCATCTTTTTATAATCAGTAATCCTATGTGGGGAAACCCATAAACACTACTTGCATGTAAAAAATAATTTAACCTTTAATGTTAAAATGTGTGGTGTAACGCAGAAAGCATCAGTCACGAATGCAAGATACTTTCAATAAAAAGTAAGTTACATTAAAAAAAAAAACAAACAAAAAAAACAAAAACGGGCTTCCCTGGTGGCGCAGTGGTTGAGAATCTGCCTGCCAATGCAGGGAACACGGGTTCGAGCCCTGGTCTGGGAAGATCCCACAAGCCGTGGAGCAACTAGGCCCGTGAGCCACAACTACTGAGCCTGCGCGTCTGGAGCCTGTGCTCCGCAACAAGAGAGGCCGCGACAGTGAGAGGCCCGCGCACCGCGATGAAGAGTGGCCCCCGCTCGCCACAACTAGAGAAAGCCCTAGCACAGACACGAAGACCCAACACAGCCAAAAATAAATAAATAAATAAATTAAAAAAAAAAAAAAAAAAAAAGATGCTCAGTCCGGGTCAGGACATGGTACCAGGAACAGGCATTGTGACCCCGGCAAGTCTCAGGCTGCTCACCTAGGGCGGGCATTGTCCTCAGACTCTAAACAGGGAGCTCACACGGTTCCCCAAACTTCTCAAAGAGAAAATGTCTAAAGCAAAAAGGTAGACTTGGTTTTGGTATTTATTCATTTATTTTCTTTTCCATTACAGTTTATCCCAGGATATTGAATATGGTTCCCTGTGCTATACATTAGGACCTTGTTGTTTATCCATTCTATATATAATAGTTTGCATCTGCTAATCCCAAACTCCCAATCCATCCCTCCCACACCCCCACCCACCCTTGGCAACCACAGTCTGTTCTCTATGTCTGTCAGCCTGTTTCTGTTTCGTGGATAAGTTCATTTGTGTCATATTTTAGATGCCACACATAAGTGATATCAGATGATATTTGTCTTTCTCTTTCTGACTTACTTCGCTTAGTATGATAATCTCTAAGTCCATCCATGTAGCTGCAAATGTCATTATTTCACAGAACTGGCTTTGGTTTTTGGTAAACTGAAGGATTTATATGGAAAACGTATTTCTAGTTACCTAAAAACAAATGAGGAAGGTTACCGAGAAAATAACTAGAAATGAGTAAAAGTGTTTTCTTTTTTATTTGATGAAAATCAGTGGGAGGGGTGCCTCTTTAGTGTGCAGTGAATTCAGTTTCCTGAGCACAAAACCATGGTTGCGTTGAGCCAGGTCGTATGTCCATCCTGGGCACTGTTCTGCACACAAAGGTACCTGGACCTGGCTCCATTTGTAAAATGAAGGGAGAAAATGAATTTTTTTTTTTTTTTTTGGCCGCACGGCACGCAGGATCTTAGTTCCCCGACCAGGGATCGAACCCACGCCCCCTGCAGTGGAAGCGTGGAGTCTTAACTGCTGGACCGCCAGGGAAGTCCTGAGAAAATGAATTTTTAATGCAATGCAACTGGGGGCCTCACCATCATTCCTGACCTCCGTGACTTTGAAGGGTGTTTTACAGCCCAAGGAGCCCTCAGGAAAACTCCCCTCCCTCGGCATGGAAGACAGAACTTGAGTTTCCCAGTTGGGCCAGTTCATGGAAATCTACAGGGAAGGTTCTCACTCCGGCTGGCTGAGAAATCGGCAAAGGCGCTCAACCTCTGTCAGAAGCTCTTCCTCGGGGGCAGCCGGCCTTCTTCGCTCTTGGAAGCGAGCGTCTTTCCTCTCTTACAACTGCCAGGATGCTGACCAGCTGGGGCGGGCCAGCTGCATTAAGCACCCCTCAGATTTGGTTTGCGTAAGTGACCATGATTCTTTGAGCCTCTCCCCCAGCTGCTGTGTTCCACTCCTTTAATAAACGTCATTGCTTCAAATCTGGCTTTTCTCCACTTAAAACAGGAAACTTAAAATGTGATGCAGCAAGCTAGACTGAGGTCTGCAAGGCAAGAGTCCTGGGTGCAGGGAGAGAGTGGGGTGACTCCCAGTCTATACCTGTCAGAGGCCAACGGTGGCCACATGCAGGTTCATGAGCCCTTCCTACCACAATTCCTCTGAGCCGGCTTCTCTGATGACAACAGCCACCATTAAATGACCTATTTCATGTTATTTTATTAGGAATACTGTCCAGTCCCCCACGTACAATGTATGCTGTAACCAAATTTCTCATAAAAAGAAAGATAAACAGTTAGCAGGGTGATGCCCAAACATTGTCATTACCAGTTTCAAGATGGAAAACTGTCCTCAAGCCGCGCTGGGCAGACTCTCCCTAGTAGAATCACCTGCCTCTAGTCACCAAATTCCTTGGCTCCCCGCCAAAGGCACCTCCAACTCAGCCTACAATCTGGTCTTATCGTCGTCCCTTAATCTGGCCCAGGTGCAAAGCAGTCTTCCTAGCCAAAAACCTCAGGGCCTTGGTCAGGCAAGACTCGTGAAACTGTAAAAACAAACAAACTGTCGACACATGCATTTTTCTGCAGGATGAGTCTATAGTCTTCCTCAGAATCTCAAAGGAGGACATGAGCTCAAACAGGTTGAGAACTGCTGGGCCATCACACAGAACCCAGACTCTTAGAAGTGTCTGGAGAATCCCAAGCTTTTCCATCTGTCTTGTCCCAGTCTCATCATCCCTGGGCTTTAGCTGCACTCAGATACCCGCTGTTCCTCAGACAGGTCACGTTACTTTTCACCGCTGGGCAAGCACACGGAGGCCCCTCTGTCTGGAATGTTCTAGCCCTGTTGGCTGCCAAGAAAACATCCTTGAAAACGAAGCCTGCTCTATTTGGTGAAGCCCTTCCAGGCCCCTGCTTCAAATGCCCGTCTTGACGGCTCTGTTCTACCTCTGCATCCACCTTTGCATTATATATGCCCTGGAAATGATAGAACAGGCACTGTGACTTTTTGTAACACCAGTGTTAAGCCCAGTGCAAGTATATCGTAGATACACAATAAATGTTTCAATCCCCATTTGTCCCTTCTATACGACCTTACAGACTCTTTTAAATACAACCCACATTTTGATTAAAACCAAGAAATATCCTTTGAAAGAATATCACTGGCTGGCTAAGAATAGGCCTAGCTTGGCCCAATTCTGTGCAAAATTATTAAATTTCTGGCTCTTGCATTTTTATATTATGTTGGGCCAAAATCAGGACTTTGCTCAAAGGAATTTAAATGAGCAGACTGATACCATCTCCAATAGATGACTGAACTTTAGCTGATGTTCGCAACACTGGCGAAAAGTAATTTATGGAATTACTGATGCACTTAATGAAGTGCTGCCAGAAGCTCAGGAGGAGACAGTGCTGAGCCAACTGTATTTGAACTTGAAGGACGGGGTGACTGTTTCAAAGCATTTTGATGTCCAGGACTTAAATGTTGGGCTGTTTATAAAACTAAGGCCACTTTCAGAGCCAGAAAAACCACCTACTGAAGAAAAGCGTTCATTACAAGGAATACTTTTATTAGTAACCAGGCAGGTTTTGAGATGACTTGAAATAATGTGGTTGCAAAGGAGAGTTTCTTTTGATTAGCCAATGTCATAGTGCAACTGAGATGGGTTTATTTTTACATGTTTAAGAAGCTGAAGTATTTTAATCTCTTTGAAAGAGCATTTATGTGTTTTCTAGTCATTAAAGCAAGTGCCCTAAGGCAACATTTTGTGAGCCCAGACTGAGTTACTGTAAATCCCTGAATGTCATAAAAGGATACAAATATCCTGACTTTTCGTTAATTCATACTGATTCCCTACCCCTGTTCCCCTGGAATTGTTGAGAGAGCTTCTGCTTCTGAGATGCAGTGTCTCTGGGTCTAAATGTTAGCTCCGTGCCCTAATGGAAGTGACAGGTCACCCCCTTGCTCTCTGAAATCGTCTCAGGCTATGCCTTGGTCCTTAACTCTTGCCTACAGGTACTAGGATCCAGGGCTCCCATTCTGGAATGAAAAATTTGGAGGCCTCCTCAGATGACAATCATTAGAAGATAAAAAGCTTAGTATCTTGATAGTCTCCCTGTTTTGTAACAAGTGGATTAGTATAAAATGGCTAAGAGCAGGCCAGCCCTGGGAAAAATTGTGACGTAGGAAAAACTGACCACTGGTGTCCTCAAAGCCCTCAAAGCCCCTCCTGAGCCATAGCATATCTCAAACGACCAGAGAAAAGTTTTATCCCGTGACAAGAATCCAGCCAGACTGGTGAGTGAGGGAGGGGAGGCCCCAGGGCTGTGACATCAAATCATGTAAGTGGGTGTCCCCCTTTGAGGCCAGCCTTTTGAACCAGAGAGGAAGAAAGGGAGGCCGGAGCGCCCACGGTTTAACGGGGTACCTGCTGGGACAGGAGGTGGCACCAGCCGGGCTCTGCCCCAGCGGGCTCCCACCCCCGGCACTCGTGCATATTGACAAAGGAGCCAAGGCCAAGTCTGCTGAACTCAGCGGAGCAGACCCACGGAAGCACCGTCCCTGGGACACAGCCTGAAAACGCCAAGTCCTTTTGGGGTCAGAAACAAAATGACAAGGCTGAGTACAAAGGTCACTCAGAATAACATATTGTAACCAAGTAGCTAGGCGACAGGACATTCAAAAATCTTAGCTGAGAAGAAAAATGGAAGTAATTTGCTCCCTAGTACAAAAATCGTTGACTAACGTTCAGCTGGAAACGACCAAATAGATTTAAGGACATTAATAACCAAAACTGCCTGTGTTTACAGAATGGAAATGGAGTGACTTGCTTTGAGGACAAAGCAAGTGTAGCTGAGCAGAAATCAGAGCTCAGATCATCTCGAGCCTTTGATGCCGGTCCTGTCGCCCCTGGACTCCTGGACATGATAGCTGTACCAGTGACCGTCTGGTAAGCAGGAGGCCGTGCTCTCTATACGTGACCTCAATCCATCCACATAACAGCCCTGTTTGGGAAGTGTCATTGTCCCCATCAGAAAGAGGAGGGATCACACTGGGAGACAGTAAGTCACTTGCCCAGAGCCTCAGTGTCAAGAGCCCCAGCCTGACCCCATCCCTCTGCTCCAAAGTCTGTGCTCTGAGTCCTGGGCTGGGCACCTGCCAGTGAAAAGCAAAGCCCGGGGCTTAGATCCACTGCTGGTTCTCAGACAGAGTAAAATCACTGCTGGGGAAGCCCTATGCATACAGCCTCCTCCACTGCCCGGGACAGACAGCTCACACTCGGGTCTGTCACTTCCTCCCCTCCCTCCACTCCTCCACTTTCCACTTCTCTTGGAAGCCTGGATGCCCTGTGAGCTCCAGGCACCTGGCGAGCAACCCAGCATCCCTGGAGAGGATGACGCAGCCAGTGCACCTGCTGGGGAGCGTGGCTGAACGCTGAACACTCGTTCCGGCATGAGCCTTTCTGCCAGATCATATTTAGCGTTGCTGGAACCCAGGCTTGGGGTCCAGACAAGTTTTCCTATCAATTCTTCATTCCCCAGCCAATAAACAGAACAGCAAAACACCTGCCCAAAACGCTTCAGGTTTTTAGCACATAACCAAGGATCATTTTTTTCCTTCAAACTCTCCTCTGTCCCCTGCTGGAGTTTATATTTGTTTCAGGGAGAAAGAAAACGTTGTCACCTTTTTGGATCTCGCATCCAATATACTCTTGATTATATATGAAACCTATTTAAAAACACACATTAAAAAATATATATTTACTTGCTTATTTCGCTGGGAATCAATATAAAAGGGTATGTTTGTTTTTCTGAAAGATATTGCTAACATCTTTTATTTCGTAAGCTTTGACAACTCCTTTGAAGTATTTGCACAACTGAAAGAAAGACATCAGGCTCACATTTCTGGCTCTGGGCCGGGAGCCGTGTGAGTTCAAAGAGGCTGCGAACCACATCAAAACTCCCCAGGTAGAACACCTGGGGCGGCCCTTGATGGACGAGGTTTGGGGAACAGCAGCCAGACGGAGAGAAGAAAAGGAAGCCAGCTTGGTAATCCCCAAACTAGGGGTCTCCCAGCCTGACTCCGGCAGACGCTCCCCCAGCCCCACAACTGTACACCTGCGTATCTGTTGGAGGATTTAGTAAAACTCAAGGAAACCTGTTTTCCTCCGGTGCAGCTGATCTAAAACTCCAACCATCTAGAATGTTATCCAGCACTCTGCTTTTGGAGAAAAACCCAAGTGACAGTACAGTGAGAAGTTAACTCTCCAAAAAAAGCCTTTCGGTATGTCTGGGGTCAGCATGTAAAACTAACACCATTCTGAATATACCCATGAGCCTAATCCTACTCTGGGTAGATCTGGTACCCAGCGCAGAGAGGATGTGGCCCCTGTGATGAACCGGGAACGGGAGGCCGCCCAGCTGTGGATGCAGCCGGGCGTGCGGTCGGCAGCACCGCCTGGACCAGCGTGGATGGGTGAAATCGATCAGCACACTGGGGTTAGGAGGGGCTCAGAGACGGCCCGGTGCCACACGTCTCTCTTTGGAGGTAAGAAAAGTGAAGTTCTGAGGGTTTGGGGGGCAGTCCACAGTTTCATAGCCTTTGTTTTCTAGTCTAGAAGCCATTCTCTTGACCCTGGGGCCACGCTGGTTCTAGACCACACCACTTCTCGATGCCGGTTTGGCTCACTTGCATCTGGCACACAGCCTGGTTTAATCCAGCCCATGAACCCAGGCTAATGCACATAAAACACTGCATCTCCGCCTACCAGATCATTCGAACATTGAAGAGTCAATGGCGTGTGTTAAAGAATGGATTTGTTCATGGAGCACAGATTGAAATACTTAATCACGCAAATTTTACATCATCTTTCAAATTATCATGCAAAAAATAAAGTTAACTGGCATGTCCCACCATATTGATTTGATCTAGCATAGTGGAAGGCACACAAAAGGTATCTATCATCTACTCATGTGGATTCTGAGCTTATTCATTTATTCATTCAAACATCACTGTTTCTTACTGCATACAATACACAGCCTCGGGTATTGGAGGGGACTAATAACCACAATTTACGGAGCGCCAGCCATGTGCCTGGTACTTTATATGCATCAACCGTCACTCTCACAACAGTCCTGTGAAGTAGAGATTACCATTCCCATTCTAGGGGAGAGAACACTGAGGCATGAATCTTGAAAAACTCAGCCAAGGTCATACCAGGACCAGGATTTGAATCCATACCTGAACCCAAAGTCCAGGCTCTCAGAGACATACCTTCCACCCTGAAAACACAAATGACCTGGTAGAGGAGATAAACAAGTCAACTGGAAATCAAAATAGATTCTCATAGCTGCTTCAGGACAGGTAACCTTCTGCAGAACTAAAAGGAAGAGAGATATCTCTTATGGAGAGGGGTTAGGAAGGCTTTGTGGAGACAGGCATTTGTGGGCCTTGAGGTATGAGTAGGAGTCCCGAAGATGGAGATAAAGGGGAAGGAGATTCAGAGTAGGGGGCTGAGCAGGCTCCATCTCTGAGACTCTGGAAAGCATAGGGGTGCCTTCAGGGAGCACAGAGCCATCGCTTCACTAGGAGATGGCACGCCAAGAGAAGTGCTGAAGGCAATCTTGGAACACGCAGTTTCTTCCTAGTGATAATCAAATGTTAAGAAGGCCAGTCTTTATCCTAATGGATATATTTGTTCTTGTTTTGACAGCAGAACCTCTGTAAGTGTAACTCAAACATTATAAATGAAAAAGACATGTCAAATAAAGGAACGGAGGGTGGCGTCCATGGGGCTCCTGACTGATCTCCAACCCGCCTCCTTGGGAGGTCATCTGGGGTCGCTCTGGTCCAGGTCAGACAGTCATTTTAGCAAGTATGTCGGGCATCTCCAGAAGCACTGTCAATGTGGTCCCTAGACAGACCTCTCTTATCCCTCCAGGATCCAGTTCAATTACATAAAAAAAAAAAAAAAATGAGTGGCTCTGCCTATCAACCACAACGGACATCCCCTAAAGAGACACAGAGTCCCCTACATCCGCAGATGCGCTCCTAAAATGTTTCGATTCGTCCAATGATAGCTATCAGAGCCTCCTGTCAGGTACCTGCCTGGCTGGGCACGGAGGACACAGTATGGGCCTCGGGGAAACGACAAGCCAGCCTGTCTTTCCACAGCAGGGTGGAGGCTGGTGTGATCAGACGGATAAAGAAAACATCAGGAAAGTGTTGGGCTGGGTCAGGGGAGTTCACAAGTTTGATTTGGGACATGTTGAGTTGGGGGCATTTGACATCCCAGAAGAAAGGCAGAGTGGGCACCTGAGCCTGGGAATCGCAGAGGACTGGTCTGGGCTAGGACGTGCCTCTGACCTGGAAGGAGGGAGTTTTGCTAAAAGGGGGATGGCTTGGACTGGGATGATGGCAGCAGAAGGAGAGACAAGTGTACCAACGGGGGCACAGTTCAAAGGAGACCCACCTTCACATTCCAGCTTCACTGCTAACCAACCATCGAGCGCTGTCAACCCCTCACACATCCACCTTCAATACGCCCCCTCTGCGGACCCCGGACCCCCATCCTACGGCTGCTGCAGCCGCTCTCAGGGGTGGATGATTTGCACACACACACATCCCTGGAGGGGAAGGGGTAAAGCGCGAGGACACAGCGCTCCGGGGGGCTTCTGCAGGCTTCCTTGGAGGCACTGACCCAGGCCATCTCGGGGCCAGGTGTCCCTCCACAGCAGTGAGAAGTGGCCCCCGTGCAGGGCTTGTGGACCTGGCCACAACGCTTCGCATTCCCTCTGTGCCTCCACAGGGGCCCCGGGAGGCCTCACAGTGACAGTAAAGTGAACTTCCTCAACCACTGCCCACAACTCACTTGGCTGGGGGCGCTAAGTAGGTATGGCTTTAAATCTAAAACCGTCTGGATCCATCTAACGACCTGGCCTTCTACAGGGACAAATCCAGCTCTTAGGTCTCGCTGACACATGGAAAGTCTGGGGATTTTGGGGGGAGGGGAGGGGCAGTTGCTGGTTCACAGGCATCACTAACACCGATGAACAAAGACCTCAGCCCCTGAGGTCACGGTCAGAGGCAGTGTCATGTCGGGGAAGGGCCTGTTTCATGTCACCACCTGGCCCTTTGCTCCCCGAAGGCTTAGAGCCTGTGGTCAGAAAGCCCAGACCTCAGTCCTATTCGCACACAGAGCTCTGCCCCATACCATGAAGGATGAGTGACCATGGCAGTCAGGAGCCAGCCTGGGCCACCGACACCCACCCTTTCACACCCTCCTTTGGCTGAGAGCTCTGGTTCTGAAAAGGCACGGCCCTCCCTTTACCCACTCCCTGCCACAGTTTATATGAGCATGAGTCTACTTTGCAGAGGCAGGATTTCACTGACCTTTCAGACACAAAGACCTCCAGGGACCCTGGGTCAAGAGGCACCGGGGGTCAGGAGCTGGCTGGACGTGGGCCCAGGGACTTCTGAAACATGTGACCAGCCTTTGCCGGTTTTGATCCAGTTCTACCACCTTTCACTCTAGAATACAAGCACACACAGAGCCGGATTCCTCTTTCCTTGAGTTTCCTGGGTTGAAACTCTGGTAGAGAGGTCCTCTTCCGAGACAGATCGATATCACAATTCTGCCAGTATAATTGTTTCACCTTTCTAGAAGGGTTTGCCACGCCAGGAAGGAATTTAGGTCAAGTCCAGCACAATCACTCAGGGCTTGGCTATGCCTCTCCATCCTAGGGGTTGTCCGGCCTTTCCCAGATGGTCCCGGGGAGCCCGCGGGCTTGGCGTTGCGCTGCCCTCTGGCCCAGGAACTCTGACAGGTCACCCTGCTGACGCCGCGGGCCGGCCTGGGCCAGCGGGGCCTGCCCACGTCCCCCGCACTCCCTGCCGCATCTCTGAGCCCCCAGCGGCATCCCACTCCGCTCCCCTCCCTGGGAAGGCAAGGGGCGCCTGGACAGCAGCCCACGCCCCTCCCGGAGTTGGTGCAACTCGGAGTCGCTTCCTCCAAAGGCGCCCGTCTCGTCTCGACCCCCTGCGTGCGGCAGCCCCCAACACACCCGCTTGGCACCCGCTCTCGGTCTCGCCTGCTTTCACACGCGTGCTCCCTGTCGCCGTCCCCCCAGCGCCGTCGCCACCCGCAGACACACACGCTCCTCCGGTCCGTTTACCCAGAGGGAGCGCGAGAGCTGCCAACCTGGTCGCCAAGTTGGGCTGGGGGGGCCCGGGGCCCGAGGGCCGGGGTCGCGCGTTCCCTTGACGCTGGCGCCGGGCGCGCCGCGGGCCGGCAGGGACCGGGCTCGGGGACCCGGCACCCCGGCGCGGCCCCTCCCGCGGCGGCGGCCGAGGCGGCGTCCCCGGCCTGCTCCGGCCGCCCCGGGCGCGCGGCCCCCGGCCCGCACCCCGCGCGCACTCACCTCGGGGGCGCCGGTCCGGTCGCGCCGATCCCGCCGCCGCCGCGGCGGCTCCGCATCTCCCGGGCGCCGGCCCGCCGCCCTCCGGGGCGCCCCGCCGTCCCCGCCGGGCGCGCAGGAGGGTCGTGGGGACGCGCGGAGGCCGCGGGGTCCGGGCGCCGCCGCACCCGCGCCGCCCGCAGCCGAGCAGGAAATTTGGCCGGCCGCTCCCGCTGCTCCTCCGCGCCGCTCGGCTCGGGCTCCGCGGCGGGGGCGGGGGCGGGCCCGGCGCCGCGAGGAGCGGGGGCGACGCCTGGTGTCCGGCGCGGGGAGCGCACCCGGCGCCCGCCCCACCTGAGGCCGCGGCTCCGCCCCGCAGGGTTGGCCGGCGCCCGGCCGGGACCCGGCCTGCCTGGACGTTGTTAACCCAGGCTGGAGCCCCACGCGGAGACCCTGGCCGGGACCCAGGCATCATGTAGGGGGTCAGGGTGTGACAGCCACTTTTACGAGCGGGAAAGGCCCTTGCTACCCAGCCTTGGCCCTGGACACCAGGAAGCGGCGTGGCTGGGCGCCAGCTCTGGGCCATGCAATCGGTCCAGGAGAGCAGAGGGCAGGCACCCTGTACTGCCTCTGGTTCGGAGAAGTAGGGAGAGCCGGGAAATCTCCTGAGCTGGTATCTTCCTCTGTAAAGCGGGAATAAGGGTGGCCACTTGGTGGATGTTGAGAAGGGCTTACTTGTCGTCAGGGCAACATCCAGCACACGCAGGAGGAAGAGCGACTGCCAGAGGGGTCTGGACCGGCTGTTCTGGGGGACAGCTTTCCAGGTGACCTCTTGCAATCTGTTTAGGGAGGTTTCAGAGTAAAGGAGATTCCATGGGGAAGGGCAGAAAGGATACATGTTGTCTCATCTTGGTTCTGAGCCTTCCTGCTGTGCCCTCCACGTTGGTCCAAGGCCCCCGCCCTCATGAAGGATAGTGCATCCCTGTTGCAGGGACCTCACTCATTATGGCTTGTGAATGAAGGAGCCAATGGTGAGAAGCTGATAATTCAGGGTATGTTACCCCACCTTGTATCAGTAGCCAGCAGACCACCTTCTGGGACACTTGGGACCTGTTCTGGACAGAGCTGTAGACCCCAAAGGCTGAGGAGGATGGCCACCTATTGGCTGAGACCATCCACAATGCAACTTCCCTTCCACAGGGTGTAAAGAGGGCTCAAAAAGTGGAGAACCTGAACTCAGCTTTCTTGCCTTGCCCTGTCCATGCTGTCCCTGGGGGATCTTGTCCAGCGCCAGGACTTTAAATACCATGTCTATGCAGGGAGCTCCAGAAAAGCACAGCTCGTCTGGTGGTCTCCTCCAGGCTCTGATCCTCCTGGTTGTCTACCATGGCAGACCCAACTCTTGCTCTGACTCTACTTCTCGGCAGGCATCCTGTCTCCACCTCCCCTCCCACCTCTAATCCATCCCTATGTCTACTTCATGTCTAGCTCCAAAGCGCCTCTTGAATGTGCCCCTCCTCCCCACTCCACTGCCTTCATCTGGTGGCTGCAGTGGTCCGCCAACTTCTGACTCACTGTTTTTTAGGCAATCCTTTCTGAGCACACCATCCAGGGGGACCCCTACAAATGAAACCAGGTCCTGCCTGTCCTCTGCTTAAAAGCCTCTGTTCCGAATAAAATCCAAACTCGTGGGAGGCTCTGCCTGACGTCTCAGCTGCTCCTGAGCCCCTCACCCCGTTCCCTGGGCTCCAGCCCCCAGGTCCTTCTCTCAGGGTCAGAGCCCAGCTCTTCCCACCTGAGACTCCCCTCGTTGGTACCTGGCCTGCACCTTCTTCCTGACTGCCTCTGGAAAATCACCCTGCACCCCTCCCCTCGGCTCCTCTCTCACCAGGTGTATTCACTTGTAAGGTGTCAGTCATAGCCCCCTCCTTCCCCCTCTCTCAGGGCTGTGAGCTCCAAGACAGTCCGCGCTATGCCTCTCCCCATCACCTCTCCATCTTCAGCTCCTGACGCAACAGGATAGCCAGGAGGTGCCCAATAAAAGCCTGTGGGCTGACAGAACAGAGGAGGGGCGCCAGCCCCAGCGCCAGGCAACCCGGTCACCCTGGAGACCAGCAGGTGGGCGGCTCCCTCCTGAGCGCGCCCTGGGGGAACAGCCCCGGTCAGGTGGGGCTTAGGTAGCCCAGTGACTCCAGCCAGCTGTCAATATCCCTGCGTGGTGGCCTCCAGAGCCAGCCTTCTGTACAGGAGGCGATCACTTCAAACTCTGATGAGCACAGCTTTGCTTGTTAACCCTGCAGGGCTGCAGAGGCAGAGACTGTGATGCAAGAAGAGAGAAACAAGTTGCCCTTGTCAGACATCTGCTGTTGGAAAGTCAGCAGCTGGGGGAACATGATGAGGGGCAGATGGTGCCTCTCTCCGGGTGAGATCCTCTCTGCTGGACCCCGCGATTCTTCCCAGAATTAAGCAATATCCCTCAACCTCTGAAGTCTAAAGACATTCATCATCATCGTACAAGAGTGTGTTGTCGGAGACATCGATCCAGGGTTGTGCTGATTCCCATTCGGAAGCCCCTGGATCCTCCACATCCATCTTCCCTCCACCTCTCATGGGCTCAAGGCCCCTCCTGACGTCAGAATCAATTCCCTTATTCCCCTCCTAGGCTCTGAGGACCACCCCCAGCCTCTTGCCATCCTGAACACCTACGTACTCTCATCTTTTATGACCCCAGGACATGGCCCTTCTTACCTCCACAGCTTCCTCTTTAGCCCCGACGCACTTCCTATTTAAACCACCATCGGTTTCACATACGCCATCCTCCCACCTGTCTCTCACCTCCTCCTCTTCACCAAGCCATGCAGCTCCTTTCCTTTAAAACACAGCTGGAGGCAGTTTTCCTGTGACTGGTAATGTTAACTGTAGTTATGTGTCTCGTCTTCCATTTTACTGGAGGACTGGGCCTTTGGATTTCTCTGCAGTAACCCAGATAATGCCCATCATGCTTTAAGGGCTCAACAGATGCCAATCAAAGTTAAAATGCTGAGGACAGAAATGGTCTCTAGAAGAATAAGCAAAAAAGGCAAAATTGGTATGTAGAGAGAAATCAGAGTTTGCTTTTAAACATTGTCCAGAAACATTAACATAAAATTGCTCAAATTTAGGAGATAAAATCAGAAGGTCTTGGTGACTGTTGGCTACAGAGCAGGGCAAGGAAGGAAGATTGATTTTTTTTTCCTTTAATTTTTATTTATTTATTTACTTATTTATTTTTGGCTGCATTGGGTCTTCATTGCTGCGCGCGGGCTTTCTCTAGTTGCAGAGAGCGGGGGCTACTCTTCCTTGTGGTGCGTGGGCTTCTCATTGCAGTGGCTTCTCTTGTTGCGGAGCACGGGCTGTAGGCGCGCGGGCTTCAGTAGTTGCGGCTCACGGGCTCTAGAGCGCAGGCTCAGTAGTTGTGGCACACGGGCTTCGTTGCTCCGTGGCATGTGGGATCTTCCCGGACCAGGGATCGAACCCGTGTCCCCTGCATTGGCAGGCAGATTCTTATCCACTGCGCCACCAGGGAAGCCCAGGAAGACTGATTTCAGGACCTGTCCCCACATAGAGAAAACTCAGGATGGATGGCTATTCCAATCTCTAGAATGTGCCAGAATGAGTAACTCTAGTGGATCCAGAACTTTCCATTTTTACATTACCCATCTATCCTTCTCCCTCCTCTTTTCCCAAGTTATGCCCAAGTATTAACATTTACTAACCAGTGAAATCATGAGGACAGACCCTTTGCTGGAATTTTCCTTTACCCTTTTTTTCTTGGATTACTTTTCATTGTTGAATAATATATCATGTATTATAGAGATCCTAAATGTACAGTTTAATAAATAAGGACAAATGCATCTATCAAGATATTGAACATTTACATCACCCCAAAAAGTTCTCTCATGCCTCTTCCCAGAAAATCTCCCAGTCCTGCTAAAGGCAGCACCTGTTCTGATGTCTATTACCATAGATAGTTTAACCTGATCTAGATCTTCATATAAATGGAATCGTACAGAATATACTTTTTTATTTCTAGCTTCTTTCACACAGCAAAACCTCTTTGAGGTTCATGCTTTATTACCTATATCAGTAATTTAGGTAATGTATCTTTTTTCTCTCATTGCTTCAAAGATTTTCTCATTGGTTTTTTTAAAAATTTGATTAAAATATGTCTTAGTGCAGTTTTCTTTGTCTCTATCACACTTGGGATTAGTTGTACTTCTTGGCTCATAAAGTATATAATATAGTTTATAATATCAGTTTATAGTTTTCATCAAATTTGGGAATTTTTCAGCCATTATTTCTTCAAAAATGTTTTCTGCCTGCCCTCATTTCTGGGACTTCATTTATATGTACATGGTATATCTAATATTGTCCCATAAGTCACTGAAGCTCTTTAAACTTTTAAGCCATTTTTTCCCTCTGTATTTCAGTTTGCCTAGTTTTTATTGCTATATATTTAAGCTTGCTAATCTTTTCTTTTACAGAGCTTAATCTTCTCTGAAGTCCACCCAGTGAAATTTTCATTCAGATATTGTATTTTTAGGTCATAGAATTTTTATTTGGTTGTTTTAAAACTAATTTTTATTTCTCTGCCAAGTTTCTTCATATGTTTGTTTATTGTATTCAGCTTTCCCATTAAATCCTTGAATATACTCATTATAGCACTTCTAAGTTCTTGGCTAATTTTAACATCTATATCATCTTTGAATGTGCATCTATTGAGTTTTTTAGTCCTGATTATTTTCCTGCTCCTTTGCAGGTCTAATTTTTTTTTTTTTTTTTATCGTTTGCAGGATGCAACATTCCTGAGAGTTTAGATTGGTTGATCTTTTGTTAGAATAAGTCTGTAGAAATCCTTATAGGTGAGAGTAGCCCCAGTTTTATGACAGACTTCACTGAAGTTTCATCCTGATAATGTACAAGTTAGTATTCTATGGAAGACTTCAGGAATTCTTACACAGACCTCTAGAACTTCTTTTCTGCACAGATTTATTCTGCTTTGGCACCCCGTCTCACACATTCCAGCCTCCCCAGTAGCCACAAACTTTGATTTCTGTTCCTCTACTCAGACACAAAGCTGCTGTCTCTTTGGGCTTTACTTCTCTGTGCTGCCGTTTAGAAAACTTCCCAGGCAGAATGCTGGGGTTAATGTTGTAATCATCTCATATGTTTCCTTTCTTTCAAGGATCACAGCCTTCCATTGATCAAAACAAAACAAAAATGAAAAAACTTTACCATGTGTGTCTTTCTAGTTTTATACACTTTTATATGGCGGGAAGGTAAGTTTGATATCCTTACTCTGTCATGGCTAACACAGGATTTCCTACATTTATTTTAAATATTTATTGCATTGTTTTGTAATTATCTATATGGATGCCTTCCCCCAAGGCTTGGTCTAAGTCATTTTTGCATCTTTAGCCGCTATCAAGCACCTTGAATGGTGCAGAGTGAATGATTTTTGAATGAGTGAACTAATATACATGTGTATGTGTGTGTGTGTGTGTGTGTGTGTGTGTGGCAATTCAAGATTTATGTTATGTGCTGTTTAGAGTTGTAATTAGTTTAGTAAAGTTATGTGGTTATGTTATTTAAATAGCAGTTAACTTTATACTTAAAAAAAATAGGAAACACATATACATGGCTCAAAATGAAAAAGGTTAAAAAAGTGAAATAATGAAAAACATGTCTCCTTGCTTCCTTGTTCCCCAGACAACCAGTTCGCCTTTTTTGAGACTAATTTAGTTACCAGTTTCTTGTCTAATCTTCCAGAGGAATATTAGGCATTTGCAAACATATGTGTATATATATGAATTTTCTGTTAACTAAATTGCAAGATATGGGTATTTTTCCATACTAGTACTTATAGACCTACTTCGTTCATTTTAGCCTCTGGAGTCAATATGTGGTTGCACCAGAATGTATTTAACTCTGCTTCTGTTGTAGACCACATAGGTTATTCCCAGTCATTTTCTAATACAAAAATAGCTATGTGGAATATCCTTGTTCATATGTCATTCAAATGTCATTTCAAGTATATGAGTATATGTGTGAATATAGAATTCTTGGTCACTGGATCCAGGTTGTTTTTTTAAAAATAGATGAGCAATATGTGTGTGTGTGTGTGTGTGTGTGTGTGTGTGTGTGAGTGATTCTTTGGAGATAAGTTTTCACTATGTGAGTATGAGTGCAGTTACCATTCCACCTGTAATGACAAATAGCATTAATTACTTCTCTTCTTATATGATTAAGAAAGTTTGATTCAACCCCTTAAGTAAACTGACATCTAGAAACTGGAGTAAATACCATTGGAAGGCCAGATAATAAAACAATTCAGCACCTTCTAAGATCTGCTTCGAGGGATGCATGGAATTCCCTCCTATTCCCCACTCAAAAAATCATAAATGTTTATGCTTTGGCAAAAGTGTATTTTTTCCTCAACTTCTTTGAGAAACTTGAAGACCTTCAATGGATTTCTGGCAGAATGAAATGACAATTTCTTTATTTTCCACCATGAAATTCGTGTCTGTAATCCACAGAACATTATTACTTGTGGAATGGTTTAGTATCCACCTAGGTTTTGCCTTGTGTATACTTTTGATTTAGTTCAGGAATTGAGGAAAAATGTTGGTAATAGAATATAATACAGCACTGAGATACCAAGGAAAGTCTCTTGGTAAATAGGAGATAGACAGCTATTTCTTATCAGCTATTAAAGCAGGATAGAAATTTAGTTCTTAAATGTTTAATTTCCGGAAGTATTGCAATGTTAAGAAAGGCTTTTATGTATTAAAAGATTGCCTGTTTGGAAGATAAATACCATATGATATCTGTTACATATGGAACCTAAAATACTACACAATGAACTTATCTACAAAACAGAAACAGACTCATAAACATAGAGAACAGACTTGTGGTTGCCAATGGGGAGGGGGTGGGGGAGGGATGGAGTGGGAGTTGGGATTAGCAGATGTAAACTATTATATATAGGATGGATAAACAACAAGGTCCTACTGTATAGCACGGGGAACCATATTCAATATCCTGTAATAAACCATAATGGAAAAGAATATGAAAAAGAATATATATGTGTATAACTGAGTCACTTTGCTGTACAGCAGAAATTAACACAACATTGTAAATCAACTATACTTTAATAAAAAATTTAAAAATTAATAATTAAAAGAATTTTAAATTGCCTCTTTAATGGAAAATTATGAGTATGTCTAGGCAGCTTCTCTATTAAAATGATCCCAAAGTACACACAGTCTACATACATTTTATAACAAAAGTGAAAATGTACATGAATTAATTAAAAATAGTAAAATAAATCCTGTTATATTCTTTAGAGTTCTAGGTGCTGTAAGATGTATACTTGCGATTTAAAAAAAATGTTAACCTTTAATAACCCACATGACAAACAAAAGAAGAAATCAGCAGCCTCAAATTGTAGAAATAAACAAGAAAGCTAACAGCTTGTCCCAGTGCTTTATCAGCTAGACTAGCACTTTCCAAAGCAAGAATCCTTTAGTAACGATATATTGTGGAGGAAGGAAGAGATGATTGTATATGGTAGACAGTACAAAACGGCCATTTTTAAACTTCATATATGAGTTGCATATTTATTTTCATATTGGTACATCATCTGAGATTTTAGTACAAGTAGGCTAATGGAGATAGTATCATAGTCAATTAATTTGTAAACATATGAATATAGAAAAAATATTAAGGAATTAGAGGTGGGAATTCACATCTGTCAAAACTGGCACCAGTGGAGCTGGAATGATGGAATTGTGGGAAGTCTGGAGCCAGGGCCACTGCCCAGGCACTGACATGACCTTCATCCCAGATTTTGGTCTTTTTCTCCAGTCTATGAAGTCTTCGTGTTCTGGACTGTGCTCTATTTGCAGCAGCCTCTATACCACAGGCTCTGACATCACTTTTCTTTTGTCCACCACACCCAGCTCTGTCTATCTCAGCCCATACTTCATGCAGCCCCTGCCCCTGGAGGAGTCCCCGGACATCTTTCACTCTTAACAGAGGGGGAGACGGTCCCCAATGTCAAGCCCTCTGAGATTCCCAAACCTAGTTGGAAAAGGTTCTTGACTTGAAGCAAGATCACAGATTCTGCGCCCCCAAACTCAAATGAATCAAAAGCAAGACCACCTCCCCCCAACTCTAGGAGGTATGTGTGTGACAGCTTTAGAGCTAATAAAATGCCAAGAGATTTCTGGGGTAGAGGCATATAATTGTTTTTTGCAATAACTTAAAGCTGAGAGGATAAAAGTTCTCGACAAGGATGAAAGTCCATGAACTCAGGAGCAGATCCAAAAGAAACATAACCAGGAAAGAGAACAAGACAGGTGACCTCGTTTGAGGCCCTGTACCAGGTTATGCATGGGACTTCGCCTACCTGAAACGTATGTGAGCTTAAGTCAACTTGATTTAGGTATTTTGTCAAAGCTCTGTACATTCTTTCCTCCTGGATGCATTCGGGGGAAAAAGTGAAAGAAAGTCATCCAGCCAAAAACTGAAGCTTGGTGAAGATAAGACAAAGTGAGCCCAGATAAGGTAAGAAGGATATCAGCAGAAATCACTCACAATGTATTAGAACAAAGCAATGGTTGGACAGAACTGCCCAGGTTAAGCATATGCAAGATAAAAAGAAATGCCAAGGGGACTATGTAAACATACAGTCAAAGGAAAGAAAGACAGAGTAAACCCTCTGGGGTTGGGAAAACACAATCCAATGAACAGTTTCCTCTGCATGTATTATGCTATGTAAAGACTTATAATAAGAAGAATTTGTTAAAATAAGAAATGAATAATGAGATAATAAAACAATAGAGATGAACTGAAGCTCCAAACCACACAATTTCAGATTAAATACATAAGCCAGAAAAAGACTTGACTGAAAGACTAGTTATCCCCACAGAGGAAAGTAATGGTGAGTGCAGAGGAAGAAGGTAAAGAGACCAAAGCAATTAGAGAGAGATGGTGGATGTGGAGGTCAAAGATAACCCAACCCAAGAATGACTGATGTGCCTCAAGGTAAGATTTCAGCGAATGGGGCTCACAATTCAGAAATATGATACAGAAAAAATGTATCTGCCATGAATTGAGTGAACAGATTGAAAAGACAATCTAAGAATGAGAAAAAAAATGATACAGAACAATCTATACAAAATGTATTCAGGTCAGCTACTGCATTTCATGAATAAAGGCTTTTATAACTATGCTATCAGAATAAGAAAGTCACAATCAGAGAGAAGAAATAAAGCCGACCTCAGACTCTTCCACAGCAACATTCAATGTCAAAAGACAACAGAGTAACATGCACAAAATTTTGAGGGGAAGAAAATGTAGCAGCCACGTTGTCATTCAAGAATAAAAGCTGACTGCTTCTTCTGACCCTGATGGAGGAACAGGGACCAGATTGGCCCTCCAGTAATAAAACAGAAAATTATATATATAAAAAAAAGGGTTTCTAGACACTGGACATCAGGCAGAATAGGACTTTAATTCCTGAAAGAAAAGAAAAAAATGAGGTTTTACTGACCACTGCACCAGGGAGTTTCCAAGGAGGAATTCACAGGCAATGGTGCAAGAGAAGAAACCAGGAAGAGCCAGTAATCATCTGGAGTCAAAGAGAAAGAGATCAGAGTTTGGGGAAGCAAAAGTGGCTAAAATTGGTGGTGCAGAGTCTTGGAGAGAGCTAGCTGCCCAGGCAAGCTCTAGAGGTCTGCAGGGAGATCCCTCAAATCTTTGGTTGGCTGCTGGTCCAAAAGGGTGAGAGGAAGCCATCTGAGGTCACAGGAAAAGAGCCACTGGAAAGCAGTGTGACAAACAATTCCTGGAGTTGACACAGAGCTGGGAAGAAAGACTTTGTAATAGAGAACCCAGAAAGAGACCCACACAGTGTGGTCATCTGATTTTCAACAAAGATGCCACATGCCAAGACAATCTATCAGGGAAAGGGTAATCTTTTCAAGAAATCAAGCTTAAACAATTGCATACCCACATGTATAAGAATGAATCTCAGCCATTACTTCATACTATATTAAGAAAAAAACCTCAAAATAAGCAAATAACCGTAAATGTAAGAATTAAAATTATAAAACTTCTAGAAGAGAGCATAGGAGAAAAATACCTTTGCAATCTTGGGTTAGGCAAAGATTTCTTAAATATGACATTTAAAGCACAATCCACAAAATGAAAACAATTGGTACTTAGACTTCATGCAAATTAGAAAATTTTTCTCTTCAAAAGATACTACAAAGAATATGAAAAGATAAGCCAGAGACTGGGAGAAAATAGTCGCAAAACATATATCTAGTAAAGGACTTACATGCAGAATGTACCATATAAAAAACTCTTAAGACTAAAATGGCCACCAAGAAGGATATGTATAAATAAATTCTGATTACTTCACACAATGGTAAACCTGATGTATTGGCATGAAAGAGAGTCCTATGACAAACTGTTGAGATTTTTAACAGACGGTTACGAAATAGAACATGGAGTAGAACCTGATTTTAATATAAACGTGTATGGGCATAAGAATATGGGTATAAAAGTCATTGCCCAAATATGAACACAGTTATTTCTTTTAGGATGAATTTTTAAATTATATTTGCTCTCTTCCTTTTTTCTGTGAGTTCCATTTGATATGTTTTCTAATGAGCATGTATAATGCTTGCATCATGATATAAAATTATTTTCAGACTGGAAGAAGGCTAGAAGGACATAACTATGGAAATTCTGTCCTATCTCTAAAAATGTAGTTAAAATGAATAGACTTAAGTAGAAAAAACTAGTTTTCCCCATAATATGCAACGCTGTGAAGATAAAGATGCACATTCACTGTGTTAAGGGTGTGTGGTTAACTTGGCACAACTTCTTCTGATGAGCAACTTAGCAATGCATAGCAACAGCTTCAGAAAACGTTCACATGCTTTGACTCCCATCTAGAAATCTAAGCAAGGAAATATTCAGAGATGCGGATGCAGGTTTATCTAGAAGGATGTTCATGCATTGTTCTTTTTCAATCATAATTTAAAGTTTGGAGCAACATAAATGTCCACAATAGTGGAGTATTTGTGCATATATCCCCGATAACTCATTCAACAAATATTTGCTGAGTGTCTGCTGTGCCAGGCTCTTTGGCAGACCCTGGGTCTAGTGGTGACCCAAACAAACATGTCCACCTCCTGGTCCATAGTCTAGTTATTCTAGTGGGAAAGACAGACATTATCAACTCATTCCGCAAGTAAGTTAGGTGCTATCCAAGAAAAGTACAGGATGAAAATGTGCATATACAATATTACTTTATAGCCAGATAAAGAATATAATAAAAAGAAGTGTACATAATATGCTGTGAATATCTATTTATTATCTCGAGAAATGATCTTCTTGCCAAATGGGGGACTTTCTCTGAGGGCCAGAAATGATCATTTACAAACTATTCACCACTCAACAGGGAGAATGGAGTCACAAAGACTTAAAGCAGGAATGTTCAGAACCACTTCCATCAGAGAACTAAAGAGAAAGAGAGATGAAACCTCTCAAGTTATAATTTAAATAATGTGCAGGTGTCTGTTGGTGGGAATGTAAATTGATACAGCCACTATGGAGAACAGTATGGAAGTTCCTTAAAAAACTAAAAATAGAACTACCATACGACCCAGCAATCCCACTACTGGGCATATACCCTGAGAAAACCGTAATTCAAAAAGAGTCATGTACCAAATTGTTCACTGCAGCTCTATTTACAATAGCCAGGACATGGAAGCAACCTAAGTGTCCATCATCAGATGAATGGATAAAGAAGATGTGGCACATACATACAATGGAATATTACTCAGCCATAAAAAGAAACGAAATGGAGGTATTTGTAGTGAGGTGGATGGACCTAGAGTCTGTCATACAGAGTGAAGTAAGTCAGAAAGAGAAAAACAAATACAGTATGCTAACACATATATATGGAATCTAAGGAAAAAAAAAAAAAAGTCATGAAGAACCTAGTGGCAAGACGGGAATAAAGACACAGACCTACTAGAGAATGGACTTGAGGATATGGGGAGGGGGAAGGGTAAGCTGTGACAAAGTGAGAGAGTGGCATGGACATATATACACTACCAAACGTAAAATAGATAGCTAGTGGGAAGCAACCGCATAGCACAGGGAGATCAGCTCTGTGCTTTGTGACCACCTAGAGGGGTGGAATAGGGAGGGTGGGAGGAAGGGAGATGCAAGAGGGAAGAGATATGGGAACATATGTATATGTATAACTGATTTTTTTTGTTATAAAGCAGAAACTAACACACCATTGTAAAGCAATTATACTCCAATAAAGATGTTAAAAAAAAAATTAATGTGCAGGTGTGATCCAGTTTGAAAGAGGAAATTTGAAAGGTGCACTTCTTTATCAAGGTCTAAAAATAAGGTGTCAACTTTTCTCTTTTCACTCTCCAGTATCTTTAGCAAGGGCTTCATCTCCTTAGGGTTTCCTTTTGGAACACTTGTTAGGGTCAAGTCATTTACCTTGGTAGGTGGGACTCTGTGTTGTCGGCTGCTAGAATCAGCAACATTTGGGGGGTGCGGATCTTTGCTCCCTCATTATTTAGGAATTCTAGTTCTCTCCTGACGTGGTAGGCTGAACTTTCTTCCAAGGCACTTGAAAAAGAGTTATAAATTAATTGTGTGATTGAGGAAGTCTTGGAAAGACCATGCCTACCCCCTTGTTCCTGCTGGTTGGCTGTAACCATAGCAACCTCTTACTCCAGACCAAAGTTCAGCTACTGTAAATCTTTATGACCGTGTTCATAGTCCAATGTTCATTAGTGTGACCCTTCCTCATGGAGAGCAACGTTTTATATCTCACAAGCAAGTGTTAGACTCCATTTCTAAGTACTGGACTCCAAATGAGAAGGTCCAGAAATATTATAAAAAGATCTTTGTTTTTTTACCCTAGGATCCTTATTTTCCTGAGAAGATGCCTACGGCAACGAAAAGTTTGATGTTCTTATCCAGCTTTGTCACAAGCTTGGGGGCTTCCATCGTAATTTGTTCTATTCTTACAACTCAAGAATGGATCCACAGTACACTTGTCATTAGTGACACTTCTTCGAATGGTAGTGTGATTATCACCTACGGACTCTTTCGTGGGAAGAGTATTCAAGAATTGAATCATGGACTTGCAGAATCAGACAAAAATTTTGAAGGTAAATCATAACTCGTTTGAATGGATACAGTGAGATTGAATTAACTGGGTAAGATTCATACCATCCTGTATTTGGGCCGAATAGCCCTTCAAAAGTAATTTCCTTGTGAACTTAGCTGGGCTGTAGATATGAACGCATATTTTTAATTTTGAAAGTTCACTGAATCATTATTTCAGCTTCCTCGGTTCTGGTTGTGTCTATTAGCAAAACAGTCTAAATCATTCTAGCAGAGGCTATGCTTAAACAGTACTACAGAGTGTATTGATAGGTAAATAGTTAAGTAAAAATATGGAGCACAAACATGGTATTCTACAGCCAGTAGGGAGAACATTTTTAACTGTATTGACTATGGATTTTTAGTTGGAGCAAGAACCTCTGTCCAGAACTTCATTACCGGCATCTACGCAAGGAAAAAATAAAGTGGAAAATATGGACAATTTCTTATCCTTATATCTCAAGTTCATTTCTTTCACTGATTTGAATTTGCAGTCTTACCTCCAATATCTCATTGCTGTTGGAATTGATATTAAATTTCCATTAAGTCTATTAATCGAATATTTTACAGGAATTCCTAAATTTTTTTCTGATTTCATACACACTAATGTCCTACTCTCAATGGGTGGAAAACAAAAATTCCTTGAGAATGATAAGTTGAATTTAGCTATTTGTTTGGCATTTGAAGTTTGAATATATACCATTATGTTTTCTAAATTTAAAACCAAATTTGTAACTTGTTTACCACCTTAAACGGACTTTGTTTCAAAGGGTGCTGCGTGTAGCTCACTACACAGGCTTTATCAGGTATTATGCAGTCATTACCTCTTTCCTTATAAACGTACATCATTTTCTGCCTTATACAAATGTAATGTTTAGCCCTCATGCCCTGCATAATGGTGGGACATTAGCTTTTGACATTAGCTCCAAGTTCTAGCTCTCATTTGTGACTTTATTAATGAAATGATTTCCTTAAATCCAGAGCAACATAATTATATTTCCAAATTACAAATTTGCCTTTTAGACCTTAGCAAAAGCAACGTCTCCCCCAGTATTTTAGCAGCGTTACACGTCTCCTCTGGTACCAGCCTCAGGTCCTCAGGAAAATGAGGAATATTCTCTTTGCGGCGACTAGAAAAGAAGACTTTCAAAGATTCACTCCCATTTTCAGTTCTGTGAATAGCATTTGCGAAACCAAAACTTGTTCTACTTCCTGAATTTCCAGACACTTGTAAAATTTTTAAAATACGAGAAAACAGCCTGTGAATTTTTTGATTTTCATACAGTGTCTGTTTGGAACCAGTTGGCTCCAATTTGAGATAACTGGCTTCAATGAGATCCCTGACTCCCTACATCCAGAGAAGCGCCGAAGAGGCCCAGGTGGGTCAGCACCTGGTTCTAGAACCCCATGGGAGTGATGTGAGCACGGTGGCTTTGGGAGGGCAGGGACAGCTGTGGTCAAGGATAGCTCTGAAGGTGGCAGGGCAGCCCAGTGGGCCCACAGAGGAGGTGAAATATTTGCATTTGCTTTGCCTGGCTCTCTATTTTTACTCTTTTTTCTTTTTCCTACTTTTACTCTTTTCCCCAGAGAGCCACATTCCAACTTCAAGTCACTGTATCCAGTCACCCCAGGGGCTGTAGAAGATAAACGACCTCCCAGGCACTGAGATGCTGCACAATTTCAGGGCGTTAAAATCGTCTAGGGACACCTCAGAGCCCAGGGGGTCTTCAGTGTTGATGGTTTTAGCAGTCGTTGAACTGGGAACACTTGCAAACAGTCCTCTCGGAGAGGGAAAAGTCACGTAACCCGAATGTAGATGGTGGTTCAGCTGGTGCAGGTGTGTGGACATGGTCCCCCGGGAGCAGAACTGCAAACGCGCAGTGAGACAGGTTCTTTAGGACCCCACGGGCTTATTTCCAATCAGAAACCAACCATTGGCAGTACGACAAAATCATCGTATAAATGCCACTTTCCTGCCCTGCCGTGGTGGATTGCCTTTTCGTATGAGAAGTTAACCATGTCAGTTTCTTAGCTAGGATGAGGTCACACTGAAATCTCCAAAGAGCTATGAATGTTGCAAAGCTCTGCTATATTTCTACATAGGATTTATCACATGGTGCCGATTTGGGGCTGTAGATTTTGAAATGAAGTGATGATGGCTGAGTTCAACTTGCCAAAATAATTCAGCCTACAATATGCCAATTGGTGAGGAAAAGAATCAGTCCAACCTGGGGAGGAAACTCTCCGTGGTGTAGCTAGATTGTTCGGGCAGCTCAGGCTCACCAGGAGCTCTACTAGCCTCATCCAGAGGCATCCCAGCTTGTCCAACACCCAGATGAGAAGTGCCAGGTGTCCACCAGTGAGCACGTTGCCTTGCTACTCCAAAGATTCTGGATATTTAATTTTGGTTCAAAAAAACCTTCCTGAGCAGCTACTATGTGAGTGAGGGGCTTGGATCCCAAGCGGAACTGCACAGAGCTGGGGGGACTCACCACCTAGTCTTTCTAGAGAGAGGCCCCGACCCCATCAGTTAAATCCATCAGCCCACACTACTTGTAGGACAAAGGTGTGTGCAGGTCACTATGAGAACAAGGGGGAGTTTCACCCCCAGTGTGCCTCCCCCTGCCCACCACTCTCTTTTCACTACCTACCCCTTTTGTTCTGGGGGAACTCAAAGTTGTACTATTGGCTCAAGCTAAAAATAATGAGGAGAGTGAGTCGGCTGCCAAAATCAATTAACTGCAAGAATGACTGAACTGAAGAAATGAGGTTTGTATCTCCAGAATTTACAAAAAGCCCCTTCTTACTACTCCTAAGTGTCCTCCCATACACATCCCATACTTTCCCCCCGGGGTGGGAGCGACATATCATTTGCCCCCAGAGACATGACCACACTGGGAGGTGGAACATAAAGGGGCAGAAAAAGCTTTCCCCCATCCTTCTTTCTGAGACAACCCTCGTCAATTTCCTCGAGGCTGAAGCCATCAGCTGGGATGTCCTGGCAGAGCTCCTAGGCCACACTCTGGGATCCATGGAGTTAATGAGCCCTTCCAGGGATACACTGTGGTCCAGGGACTGAGAAGCTCCACTGGGTCAGGCCCCCTGGTGACCAGGTGCTTGAGGAGGGGGTGGAGGCCATTCCTCCACACAAAAGAGCCACCGGCTCTCCCTCAATTTCCGAGGACTTCCTGAAAACCAGAGCTAGAAGGGCCAGATGGCCAGTGGGGCTTGAGTATCAATGTCCATGCACAGGAAGCCCGGATGTCCGGATGACCCCCATGTGTGCACTGCCCACCACCCAGTACATTTCGGCCTCCCAGCTGCGGGAGCCGTGGCCTCTTTCCCCGGGGCTGCCAGAATCCGAGCGATTAGTTTCAATTGTGAGGTGGCTTTCTCGATTCCGACGCTTGACCCCTCAAAGGAAGGAAAAAGAACAGAATGTATTTGCTAATTTTGTAGGCAGAGAGCAGCTGTCAGATGCTGTGGGGGTTGATTGTGATTTCATTCTTGCCAACTTTCACTGAACTTCCAGCTTTCATTGTCTGAGTTCTGAGCCAGGAAGGGGAGGGGAGATACAGCTGTCATACCTGTGTGGCAGGGAATTCAGAAGGCCGAAATAGAATTTGGAAATATGGCAGTTAAAATTAAGATAAATTGTCACCTTAATTCATAGAAAAGTGTGAGTCAGTAGGTTCCAAATGGACTCCCTTTTGAGAACTGATGTCTAGTAGATCTTACCAACAGTCAAAAAGAAAGCCAAACCTGACTGTCACTTTCTAATATACTCTGAAAAGGTGGAATGTTCACCATTTGCAAATGAACACCCATTTACAGCTTTTAATAAGAAAGCTTCCCCAGGGCAACTTGGTGCCTTGGACACAGGACGTTTTTCCCACGCTGAAATTTTTATTTTCTAGTTAAGTACCCAAATTTTGTCTTATTGGCTAAGGATAGAGGTCATTTAGTTCCCAGCAAACTTCTGATTCGATGCTGGAGTTTCCTCCTTCATGCTCAGGCAGAGGCTGTGGGAGTGTGGTACAAACAGGAGCAGTTCTTGCCGGTGGTGACTAAGTTTGGAAACATCTGCAGCATTTGACCCTGCACCTCTGAGCAGGTGTGTCCTGCTTCTTGTTTTTCCTATTCTGGTGTCATCTTCCACGAGCTGCAAAATAGGTGTGTGCTACATCACAGCCATGCCAAGCCCTCACCACTGCATCTCCGGGGTGAGCCAGGCAAAGGAGCTAGAGCCTCGGGCTTGAGGGCAGGGCCTTCGGAACTGTCCCAGCCCAGGCGGCTTCCCGGAGGGCAGGGGGCCCATCGGGCACCACCCATCCCCATGCAGGCAACAGGGGGTGGCAGAGAGGACCGCATTCTCAGTTTGATCAATGCCTTTCAGAGTTCTTACCTGGAGTGCATAACAGAGGGGGCTGCGCTGAGAACTTAGCCCTTCCCATGGGTTAATAACAGAAACAGTGACAAGGGCTGGGCACTGCTAGGGACGAGCAGACTGGACGTGTGTGCGCTGAACTTTGCACCCAGGCCCGTCTCACTGAGTGGTGAACTCATGGCCTCTGTGTTGCTGAACTGGTATTTCCTTCTTCTGTCCTCTCTGGTCTCCCGTGGGGTTTGAAGGGCTGGAGCTGTGCTCACGGGAGGCCATACCCACATTTCTTTTCTCCCGCCCTTTGTCTTTCCTGGCTCCTTTCTTGTCTGCTGGCCACACCCTCCTGCCTGCCGGACAGCCCTGTGCTCTTGGCATTCTATCCCTGCTCTGTCTGGAGACACTTCCAGCTCTGGGCCTGGCCACGTGACACGGCCATCAGGATGAATTCTCTCACACACGAGGGTCTTTACAACCAGATCCCCAACGTCCAGATGTCTGAAGGCAGATTTGCTGGCCAAATCTCTTTCATGTCCACCCTCTGTCCGATGACAGGAAATTTACCTCCCTCGCAAAGTACCGCTGATTTAAAAAGAAAAACATCTGAACTAATAACATGTGGGTATTCAGAGATGGAGAGAGGATGGACCCCGCACAAGTATCGTCACATCTTATCGGGAGAGTTGAGCCCGTCTGGCCAGCACGGGTAGGGAGGTAAAGTCAGACTAAATGTGTGCGGAGTCGGGACCAGGCTGGCAGGACCTTTGGAATCACATCTTATGAAGAACACATTGGGGTTTATACCCCTTTTCAAATACTGGGAAAGGCTCCAGGCAGGAGAGGAGGGAGTGGATTCTGCGTCACTCCAAAAGAGGATTAGGATCCAGGGTAAATGTTGTAGAGACACAGAATGAAAAACCTTTAAATGACTAAGGAGACGCAGCGATGGAAAAGGCCACCTTGCAAAGAGAGGACTCCTTGCTGCCAGGACACGTTTCAGGAGGAGGCTGCAGATCTCCTCTGGCTCCCAGGGCCCCTTTCTTGAAAATGCGCCATCCACAGCGGAACAAGAAGGTTTCCATGGCCGTTCTGGTTTCTGTTCTTTAAAGCTGCTCTGGGGTGAAGATGTGAGAGGCTCCTGCTCTCTCCCAGGGGACCTGAAAAACAGGAATGGAAAGAAGGAACCTTTTACTTTTTCTTTCCCACCCCCATCATGGTTCTAACACCTTGTAATTCCCAATGATGGTGTTAGTAAATTACCAAGGACTCTGAAATCTTTTTCCCAATTTACTTTTTTCCTTCTGTCGCTGTGACTTTCACAGAACCTCTTGGTAAACACTTTATTGAATGTGCTGGCAATCTCCTAAGGGCCTAAAACACACTGGCTGTTCTTGGAGATGTTTATAAACGCATGGCTGGGTTTCCAGGTAAGTGGTGGGGGTGGGGGAGAGCGCATCTCTGGTGTCTGCTCATTTTGTAAACAAAGGACAGAGCGGAGGAAACAGATGCCTGGGGAGGCTGGCTGCTGGTGGTTAGAAAGAGGAGAACGGCAAAAGCAGGAACTGATGGCAAATGGCCCAGGGCACCTGTGTTTCATGTTACACAAGTGCATATCCACGTCTGGAGCTCCCCTACACTTAAGAAGTATGCAAATTTTATGAAAAGACTGACAGTTTCTAACCCCAGTGCCTAAGCGGGTAGAATGGGGAAGGAGGTAGAATGGGGTGCGTGAGGGTGGACCTGCCCTCCGGTCCAGAGCTGGTCTTTGCATTTGGTGCCACGTGCTTACCAAACATTGCTTTAGTTTTAGGGACATTGAACAATTCTTCCCCGAAGACTCTGCACTTGGTGGTCATCCTGTTCCTGGTCCTCAGTTTGTTGACTTCGCTGTTGAGCTCTGGGTTCACCTTCTACAACACCGTCAGCAACCCCTATCAGACGTTCTTGGGACCGATGGGGGTGTACACCTGGAGCGGACTCAGCGGTGAGTATCGGCCGAGACGACGTGCTCTCTGCCTCCGTCCCCCTGCTTCCCTCTCACACACGTGGACACACACGGTCACGGTCGAGCCATGGGCATTAAGAGGGCCCCCTGTGTGCTGAGTTGCGTGCTGGGGGCTGAAGTTTATTTTTGTAAACTTACAGCATTTATTCAGTATCTTTGGAAATAAAATTCTGTTTTAGGTGCCCAGGTAAGAGACCAGAGTGAGGTGAGGAAGGCGTGTTAGGTGTTAAAATATATGACATACCCAGTCTTTGCTTTGGAGTATCTGGTGTAAGGAGTTGAACGAAAAACACATGCATCCACAAAACATTCACTGGGCTCCTGCGGTGTGCTTGACTCCAAATGAGGCTCCACGTGATGTGTGGAAGTCAACACGTGAACACACATGCATGTGTGTTATTTAGTCTCCTTCTTGCCCCCATAGAGCAGCAGTCAACTTGGCTTAAAATCTAAACCTGAGCGTGGCACAGAGAGCCACCAAGAATGCCATTTTGGAGAATCTGGGGCCAATGCCCTTCTTGTGGGCAACCTGTGAGTCCCGGATGTTGCTGGGCGGTGCTGCTAGGTTGCGTGACTTGTTTGCTGGGAAAGGTATGGGGTGGGGGATGGGAAGTGGAGCCCAGCTTGAGTCACAGTGTTTTGGACTTTCTCTGGGTCTCTGGACTCTGTGGCCACTGTGTCTGCCCAGGGACGTGGTCACGTGGGAGCCTCGTTGCCCCTGCTGGGCAGCCGGGTTTCTCCTGCTCTTTCCCTCCCTCCACCATGAGAACCTGATCTCGAGATCGGATCAGAAGCAGCCCATCCTACTAACCGGGCGGCTCTGGAGGTGGTCGCGTGTAAGCCACAGGTGGTGCATTTTTTTTTTAAATAAGTTACTTTATTTATTTATTTATTTTTATAAATTTTTTTTAAATTTTATTTTTGGCTGCGTTGGGTGTTCGTTGCTGCGCGCGGGCTTTCTCTAGTTGCGGCGAGCAGGGGCTACTCATCGTTGCGGTGCGCGTGCTTCTCATGGCGGTGGCTTCTCTCGTTGCAGAGCACGGGCTCTAGGCACGTGGGCTTCAGTAGTTGTGACTCTCAGGCTTTGGAGTGCAGGCTCAGTAGTTGTGGCGCACGGGCTTAGTTGCTCCACAGCATGTGGGATCTTCCCGGACCAGGGCTCGAACCCGTGTCCCCTGCAGTGGCAGATTCTTAACCACTGTGCCACCAAGGAAGCCCGGTGGTGCATTTTTAACACAGACCAGGAACGTTCAGGGACAAAGAAAGGTGCCCTGGATACTAGGCTGTAAGGAAGCCTCAGAGGAGGGGCTCTGGGCAGCAGCTCTCTCCCATCCCCCTGCTGAGAGGCCATCCTCACACTGGCCGGTGCAGGTGGCAGGAGGGGCCCCTGTGCTGTGGCTCCCAGCGGTGCGGTGCTGAGAACGAACACCCAGCTCTTGGGGGAGGGAAGCCCTGGCTGCAGCCCTGGCTGGTGCGAGTGTGTAAACACTTCCACTGAGGCCATTTTCAAGCTAATGGTTGAGGAGATGTGTGAGCCAGTCCCAGCCCAGCATGGATACAAGGGAGAGCCATGCAACTCACTGATCAAGCAAGCACAGTTCATAACTATCATGCACCACAATGATGGAAACTTGGGCAGCCCTGGGCAAGCCTGCACCATGGCCACGTCGCACGCTCACCCCCCAGCTCTGAGCGTTTGGTGTCAGGCTGGTATAGCCACATCCACACACAACTAGCCCTTTCCTTTCTTTCTGTCCTTTTATTACCTGGTGGTAAAAACAAACAAATGCCCCAATTTAAAGGGCATCTGCTGTGGGCCAGGCACAACAGTCCTGTGGAATGAGTATTCCTGCTTCCTGGCTCCCAGTGGAGCTGGGGGAATTGGTTCCAAACTCAGAGATCCTCATCCAGATGCCCGGGTTCCTTGCCCCAAGCTGTTTCTAGGACGGTAGTTCACCTCCGTCAACCAAAGCAAAGGCAAGACTCATTGGCACTCATTGCCAGGGTAAAAAATAGATTATTTTAATTTTTGCTCATATGATTAAGAAGCTAAGGGACACTGTGGCTTCAGGTACAGCTGGATCCAGGGTCTCAGCCAGCACCGTCAGAACTCTGTTTTCCTCCAGTGTTCCCTCTATCATTAAGCAGCTGGGCTGGTCCTCTTAAAGGCAAGAGGGCTGCCAGCCCTCCTCACCAATGCAGCAACCCCAGGAGAAAAGACGACTTTTCTCCCCAAATCTGACTCTCACTGGAATTGCCCTTCTGCATTTCTGGAGCAAGCTCCATGGCCGGCAGGGTTGAATTCACTGACTGAGCCCCTTGGCAGAGGACTGACCACCTGGGAGCTGGGGAGGATGGATCCGAGAGGAACATCGGGCTCTCGGACCAGACGGGAAGGTCCGATGTGGGCCCAGCGGGACAAAGCCGGCCCCCGTTCCTCGGTCTACACTTGCAGGGCTCAGAGCGCATCCCTCCATCTCTGCAGGAGGGAGCCCCAGGCTTTCAGCCTCTTTCTCCGTGGTCGAGTCTAAGCTGGCTTTGCACAGGGCACATTTGTGGAGGAAAACATGGAAAACGGGGCCTGCAGCCTCCCTCACCCCGGTCCCCACCTGCTTCTAACAACAAAAAATTGTTTGCCAGGCAGCAAACTCCCGCCACGTTCCCTCCCAGGCTTGGGGCAAGTTCTGACACACAGAGAGGCTGTGAGCTGGGCAGAAACACATTCGGAGACTTTGACTTTGCCTCTATGTTCAGCATTTGGCTTTGCCTCTGAAGGCCCTCACAGCCTCCAGCTTTGATAGGGCAGACTTGGGCCCCGAGTTTGGTCGGAGAACTTAATGAAAACTCAGTTCATGGGAGGCTCAACCTGCAGAGGGTTTTGGCCACAGAGATGCCATCACTGTGTCCTTGCCTTGGGTCACCGTGGGGAGAGGGCAGGGGTCAGGCTGCCCTCAGGGGTCCTGGAGGCAGAGGGAAGGGCCACACACCCCTCTCCAGGCTGGGCTTGGACACCCTCTCTTTGGCTGCAGGGAAGAAGAGGGAGTGGTTCTCTAGTTTGTTTCTGAAGGATCAGGAGGGGGTTCTGCTTTTTTAAAAATTTTATTTATTTATTTGTGGCTGTGTTGGGTCTTTGTTGCTGCGTGCGGGTTTTCTCTAGTTGCAGCAAGCGGGGGCTACTCTTCATTGAGGTACACAGGCTTCTCATTGCGGTGGCTTCTCTTGTGGAGCACGGGCTCTAGGCGAGTGGGCTTCAGTAGTTGTGGCTCGCGTGCTCAGTAGTTGTGGCTCATAAGCTCTAGAGCGCAGGCTCAGTAGTTGTGGTGCACGGGCTTCTCATTGCGGTGGCTTCTCTTGTTGCGGAGCACGGGCTCTAGGCACATGGGCTTCAGTAGTTGTGGCACATGGGCTCAGTAGTTGTGGCACGTGGGCTCTAGGAGCACGGGCTTCAGTAGTTGTGGCACGCGGGCTTAGTTGCTCCGCAGCATGTGGTATCTTCCTGGACCAGGGCTTGAACCCGTGTCCCCTGCGTTGGCAGGTGGATTCTTAACCACTGCGCCACCAGCGGAGCCCTGGGATTCTGCTTGGAGGAGAAAAATACCAGCATCACCTCCCGAGCCCCTGTGCCCTCTGACCCCAGCCTGGAATGGCCCAACCCTGACCCCAGGGGATAGAACTGTAGTCTGAGAGATGACAGAGCCGGAGAGAACCTTGCAGACGGTGTGTCCCAACACATTTGATCCTCAGCCCAGGAACCGAGAGCAGAGCGTAACCCGGCAGCTCACACGGCCCGATGGGGACAGGCTGGGGAGGGAAGCCAGTGTCCCGAGCCTTCAGGGGCTCCTCCTTCTACCAGGGGCTCCCTCCAGGCCCAGTAGATCTTCCGTCCCAGAAGCCGGACGACAGGCTGTGAGAGGCGTGCCCTTTTTCAGGGGGCTCAGGTCAGCATCCGTGTCCCTGGCGGCCCCTCCCAATTCAAATCAAAGCATCCACTTCAGGAAAAAGCATTTAACCCATTTCCATCCTACCCCTTTATGACTAAGCTTTCACTAGAAACTTCCCAAGAGCACAGTGAAGGATAATTAAGGGGTGTGAGACGCATAGCGCAGAGAGCAGGGGGTTTGTATGTACCCACTCCTTTTATGATTAAGAAATAAAACCATTAGGTTGAGGATGAAAGACCGTCATCACGGAGAGTGAGAACTCCTCACGCAGAAGCCCTCTCATTAGGGCCTCTGGAGGGCCGTTCCCTGGGTGTGGGTTACGATCAGGACAAGTTTGATGCCAAAATGTCCTTCTAGTTCTGGGTAAATGTCAGCAGATGACGAGTCACGCAGCCTGGGTCCCAGAGGACCTCCGTCCTGGGGACTCCCGGACAGCCACCCGGCGCGCTCAGGCCCCGCCCCACCCGACGGTGCGCCGGCGGCATCACGAGTCTGGAATGTCTGCGTCCTGACCTTCCTCCTCCCGCCTTTTTAAACAGCTTTATTGAGATATGACTCACATACCATATAGTTCACCCATTTAACCTGTGCCATTCAGTGGTTTTAGTGTGTTCACAGATCTGTGCAACCATCACCACAGTTGATTCTAGAATATTTTCATGGTGTCAAAAGGAAACTCCCCCCCCCCCCCAGCCCATCCCCAGTCCTAGGCAGCCACGAATCTACTTTGTGTCTCTAGCTCGCGCTCTTGGGAAGATGAGGGCTGAGGCTCGGGGAAGCTAAGCTCGTCTCCCGGGGCCAGTAGCCGGAGCCCTTGAGCCCTGCTCTCTCTGACTCCAGAGCTGTGCTCCGTAACTAGGCCAAAGGAGCTTTCCAAAGTCAAAATGGAGGAATGCTCTCTAGTGAAGGACCTTGTGAAGAATAAAAAAGGGAAGGTAAACAATTTAAAAGGCTCTTCTAAAATGAGTTTAGTAAAGAGATCCTTCCTGGTTAAATGCTGTACTCCGTTGTGTGTAGAATGAAATCCCAGCTCCCGAGCCGGCATTCAGGGCTCTCCGGGTGGGCTCATCCTCTGTATCCAGTACTCAGGACCCTCAGGACCCCTCCCCGTCAGATGAGCTTGTGCCTCACAGACCCGAATGCTCTGAGTTCATCATCCACCACGAGTCTCTGTTGGGGCTGCCTTTTCTATCTGTCCTCCCTCGGCCTTCCCATCCCGCTGGCCTCTCTAGATAGTTTCCCCGTTGACCCCCGTGTTCAAGCATTTATTCCTCACTCATTCAGCACACCTGCTATTGCCCAGGGAAGTGGGCAGAGCAGCTCCTTCTGGAAGGACTTGAGCTGAATGCTTGTCCCTGTCCGCAACTGCCCTGCACCAGCTTTCGCATTTGGAGCCTAGAATCTAGCTCGCGTCTTTCATTCCTTTTACATTCTCCCTAATGCTTAAAAGAGAGTGAATCCCAGTGTAGATATTCAGTGAGTACCCATAGAGTACGTGTGGTAAAGGAAAACAGTGACATTAAAAAATGTATCACCGTGTTACCTATGAAACTATTTCTTCCTTTCAGCATCCTTCATATTCATAACCATGGTGCTCTTTGTGGGGAACACACAGTCCAATCACCTCTCAGAAGAGCTGGCCCAGAGGCTCTACCCACTTTACCCGGCAGCCACTCACAGAGGAGCGTCCCACAGTTACGGATACTCGTTCTGGCTCTCCCTGCTCGTCATTCTTCTAAACGTAGTCACCGTGGTCGTCATCATCTTCTACCAGAAGGCCAGACACCAGAGGAAGCGGGAGCAGAAAAAGCCCATGGAATATGCCCCAAGGGATGGAATTTTATTCTGAGTTCTGTACCCGCATTTGGTGGTTAGGTCTACTCTGTTGTGTGCCGGCTCCCCGAGCGGTAACTGGCTGGCTTGTCTGCAGGTAAAGTGCAGCCCTGTTGGACTGTCATTCCGTGACAGTTTTTGTATCTCATGACACTATGTTCTTCATAACTGATGTACCCTTGCAAAAGGATTCTTCCCACGAGGGTGGGGAAGATGAAAGAGAAAGCTCTCCAGTCCTTGTAGTGTTCAAAGCAGCAGAATGATTGTGAGCCTACGGACCCTTCTGACCGGGTCTCAGTCCCTTAGGTAATAAAGCTTTGGGTTACACACCTTCCCTTTGAGTTGCTCAAAGCACTTTGGTACCTACGATCTCATTCACCTCTGGAGAGACCACGCATTCTTCTTCCACTCTATGAAGGAAGACTTCCAGGCACAGAGAGATTCAGAACTTGTTTTTCCTAGACCAGGTGTTGGAAGCAAAAGGAGAGACTTAGGGGTGTACGACCTGGTCCTCTGGACCCTCAACCGCCAATATAACTTAAGCCCAATGGTGAGTAGAAATGCTGATATTCATTTTTGAGTTTCCAAGATGGGTTTTTTTGTAGGGAAAAGATTAGGAAGGAAGAAGATCAAGGAAAGATTAAAATTATAGCCCTACAGCCTCATGCTAAGAAGGTTAAATATATTTTTGCTTTAAAAAGATCGTGGTGAATTCAGTCAAAAGAGAAATGTCATATTGTGGTAAGTTCTAAAAACCCCATCAACCAACCCTCTGCTTAGTTGCTGCAGTGTCCCCGACACAGGTGTAGATGGTCAGGTGGGAGTGTATCACCCATCAGCAGACTCCTGCCCAGCCAGAGGCTAAGAAATGGGTTCCAGCTCTATGGCTTGCAGGCATACCCTGATTCAGGGCCAGGGCAGGTGCACAGCACAGGTGATGGGTTGCCTTCTAAGAACAGGTGGGTGGAACGAGTTCATGGCCTCCTGAGAGGACAATGGGTGACCTGGAATATTTTAAAAGACACCAGATGGATTCGGCCTACTTCGCCAGTAGGATATTCTCCCGGAAAATCACTTTGAGAATCTTTTGGGCTTGACAGAACACTGACAGAATTCTGAAATAATCACCTTTCATGTCTTGATGGAACCAGAGCCAAAAGAAGCAGAATTCCCTTAGTGTAATTTACAAAGCAGCAGCTCTTTGGACAGAAAGATACATCCTTTATGAAACTGGCAGAGACTAACCATCTTCTTACCCATTACTTTTTAACAATCTGTCTTAGAAATAACATTTTTCATTCAAGAAACATGCACTGAATACCTGCGATGTGATTAGTGCCTTGCTAAGCCAGGTACCTGCCCCCGCGGAGATCACAATTGAACAGTCAAGACAGACATTCAAAAAGCAGTCACTAATTCCGTGTGAAATCCGTTCTTAGTCACAAAACTGTGTTCATCCTTTGAAAGGTCAGTTCTCCATAACCTCCCTCCGCCAAATCCTACTAAAGTTAAAATTACTCTAATAAATCAACTTAGTGTGAAACTGAGCATATTAAAAATATGATTACCCACAGTGAAACTGTTCTAAATTCTTTGAAGCTAAAAACATTTATGTTCTTTGGAAGTTTGAATTTTATATCATATTTTGATAATAGGGATGAGTAACAAAGAGGAAACAGATGAGGGTAACAAATTTGCCCTCACATCCTGTATCAGTACGAAGGATTCTGTAGCTGGTGAAGACTGTGTTTACTCATCTCAGCATTGGAGCAGAGCTCGGTTTCTTTAGGGGACAAACTATCTTAATTCTTATATCACAAGTGGTCTTTGAGGAACCATTTAAGACACGGGAAAATCAGGTAAGTGGAACTACAGTTCACAGTTCGGGACATGAAGAGCTTTGCTCTCTTACTACGTCCGAAGGTAGAAAGTAAAGAAGCTGCCTGTGTGTTCAGTGGAAATCTTCTTAAGGGAGGACAGGGCTTGCTGACTATTCACAACTACAGGCAATGTGGCACAACCCAACTCTGACCTCCTGCCCTGGCCCCCGAGACGGGTCTTTTAGTGAATGTCCGTGGGGCAGGGAGGGGGACTGACTTTTTTTCAGGGAAAAAAGTGCCGTTGAATAGTAATTTGCTGTTCTAAAAACTACTAATAAATGTGCATTCTCTTACTTTTCTTGTAATGGAACCACTTGAAACACTATTTTGAAGGGGTCCAAACTGTTCCATGAAATATGAATGTTTCAAGGGTTGTGATATGACCCCTAATCAGTCCACGTGGTCCTGTTATGATGAGCTTAGTTTACCATATAAAATATCATGCTCTTTAGTTTTATAAGAACATAGAGTCTGTGATAATGATTGTAGGGAAAGTCGTACTTTACACTAATGTCAAAGTGATGGGGCTCCTCTAATGGGCTGATGCTTGCAAAGCACGGTGGCAGACAGGGGCCTTAACCTCCAGTTAAGCTTCGCCTTCATCATTACAATTTGATTTGATCATCTCACCAAAGCCGGTGGACCAGGCAGGGCAGGGGGAGTTGTCTCCTTGGATATGCCACTTCTCTGGGTCTAATTAACCATCCTGCAGCCAGCCCCACGTGGCCGTACAGGATTGGTACCCGTGGCACATAGCCATACAGGTGGACGTATCAGCAGCCTCCTGCCTTCTGATTGGCCTCTTGGAAGCCCTAGGAGCCTGCAGTTCTGCAAAGCATAGGCAGGTGCCAAGCAAAGTTCCAGAACAGGTTCTCCCTCTGCCAGCCCATCACCCACCCAGAGTGCATCCTTCTTTTTCACTGAATCCAGCCACTGAGTGCAGACTTGAAGCCAGGTTCTTAGCTGTCTAACCTGATGTCTTTCTACAGCCTGGACCAGGACGCAGAGCAGGCGTGTGTGGGACCGGATGTCTAGGAGTCAGGAGGCTTTCTGATTCTGAAACTCCAGCTTGGAGAGAAGCCAGGCTCCTCGGTCCCTGAGCCCCACGGGGGTCTCCTGACCCTGGGACCCAGATTCCCCCCGAGGGCCTTGGATACATAGGTCCCCCCGCCAGGGGCGTGGAGGACTGATGCCTCCGTAGCAGCTGGGGCTGCAGTCTGCTCTCTGGGCCTCATTCCCTGTCCTCACCCCCAAACACCCCCCGACCCAGGACACAGGACCCAGTTGGAGGCTCCATTTGTACACTGCTCTGACATCTCATAGGAGCCGCAAGAAGCCAGCAGTACCCCCCTTCTCTGAGCTTTTCTCATGATGAAAAAATAAGTAATAAATAATAGAAATGACAACCGGTGTGGGATTGAGCAGGGAACGTCTGCAGTCAGGCTGCCTGGGGTGGAGAAGTTAATCTCAGCAAGCCTCATTCTAATCATCTGTGAAGTGGGATCACAGTACCAGGCTTCGCTCTCAGCAATGTGAGAATGAACTGTGATAAAGGATGTAAAGAACTCGGGGCCTTGATAACTGATGGCCATCCCTCTCCTCAAAGAACTGGGAGCCTGCAGAGAGTGGTGGTGGCAACTTTAAAAGCTAGAGAATGTTGCCCCTTTAGCTACCACATTAATAATTCTTTTGTTCTGTAAATGAGCAACAAACAACTTAAACCCCGGGAGGCTAATAAACTTGCCCAAGTATCCACAACTGGCAAGTAGCAAAGCAGCACGAAAAACAGGTCTCCGGGCCCCTGTTCTTTTTTACTAATGTTTGATTCGGTTCCGTAAACATTTGTCTGCATCTGGCTGAGGGTGGACCGAGGGGACAGAGGAGAAGGTCCCTGCCTGTGAGCTCTGCCCGAGAGGAGGCATGGCCTTCGCGGTATTGCCCGTGGGGCTAAGCCGCACATTTCACCGCATTTGTGTGTCTCACAGTGGATCTGGATCTGGTTCATTCAGAACACAAAAGAGCAGCTTGCTCAGGCAGAAGCACCCAGTTTGTTTCAAATAAATCCTCAGCCGGGCTGGAGAGGGCGGGGTCCCCCGACATGACCCTCCCACACACACTCAGATGAGGCAACGCCCCGTGACCTAAGAACTTTGTGCTTCGTAAAATAGAAAGCGAGGCCCAGCTTACTCATGGTGACCTGGGTCACTGGATTGTTAAAGCCGAGCCCAAGGAGGAACCGAGACCTGGGGAGTCCGTGGAATATTAAATGCCCTGAACGCGACTGCACGGAAGGTCAGCCCAGGCTGTTCTCCCTGCCCTTCCTGCTCTGTGATGTCACGCTGCCCACAGACTCTGAGAATTCTTAGAGCATCACTTAGAATTCCAGACAACGTCCTAGTTACAAAAAAAGAAAAGTGAACCTGTCTTTGTGACAGGCTTCAGACCGTGAAGGTTTCATTTTCAAAATGTTTAAATGTTTAGTTAAACAACAAAATTTTAGCTAGAAATACGTTGTATTTTACGACTATTCCTTTAAATGAACTACTTTAAAAATGAACACCCCTCCTACCTCTGTCTCCCACTCCTCACCCAGAGGCGTAGACTTAATAATTTGTAACCTTGACCCTTTGTAGAATGCTCTGCCCCTCTGGCTGTCCTGGAGCAGGGCACGCCCACAAAACGGTCCCTTCCGCAAGCAGGGGTTTCTGCTTTTCTAATTCACTGCACAGATGGTGGGTCTTCCAGAGAAGAGTGTGGTCACAGCAAACGTCACCATCTCTCAATGTGTGCTTCCCCTAAATGCTCTACAGGCGAGAATCCATTGAATCCTCCTGGCAAAAGCAGGTGCTGGTTTAGAATTAACTCATTTCACAGATGAGGACTGAGGCTTACACTGGTTAAATGGTGTGTCCACAATCCCACAGCAAGGGAGACATTGAGCAGAGATGCCAGCGCAGACTGTCTGCCATGTCTTGGGTGGGGCACATGCCCTGGGGGCCGATAATCTTACGGTGGCCCCTTGTGTCTGTATCAAAGGGTTGTAAAATGTCCCAAGAGCACATCCACGCACTAGACCTTGGCCTCCATCAGGTGTCCTCCTGGTAAGTTGGCTGGATTCCTGAAGTGCTGAATCATTCTCCTTTGGCTTAAAAGTTTAACTATTTTCACCAGACACTACACACTGAGTGTTATCTTTATGTACTTAAGGCAGACTAACCTCTTCTTGATGGCTCCATGACTGTGCTAAATAGAGGTTAAGTATTCTGTTGAAGGCTGGTGAGGAAGTGCAGAAAGCACATGCTTATGTGCTGAGACTTAGGTTTTAGTGAATACACAGTGAACAAATGTTTATTGAGTGCTAAGTCTATTTAAGATGGGTGGCAGAAGGTGGGAACCCAGCTGGACAGACAGACCTTGAGTCCACCCTGACGAGGCTTTCCAGCAGAACCTCTTTGGGAGCATCTTGAAGGTGAACCTAGACTAATTGGGAAGGTTTCCCGAGAAAGACGTGGCCTTTGCTCCACCCCGAATTCTGTGACCTTAGAGAGGATCTAATCCAACCCTCGGGTTACACGGAAAGCAAGGGAAGCTCAGATCTAGGAAGTCGAGGGTTTCTAATCTCTGCTTCCTCATTTGAAAATAAGAAATAAAAGGGTAGAGGAAGATTCAGGATCCTTTAAATTCTTGGTTTTTTCTTCTTAATTTCATTAAGTTTATTGTTTAAAGAAACATTTACATAAACACAAAATGTGAACAGGTCAAGGTTCCAAGTATGCAGGACACATGTGATAAGTGTTTCCCAGGGAACTTCCGTTCCTATAAAAATTTTGTTTTTGCGAATGCTGCTATTATATTCCAGGAGGGGTATAACAAGCCTGCTCTGCAGGGGTCTCACTTTGCTGTATAGTGTTGTTGAAACGTTCCTTTCAGCATTTGCCTCACAAAAGTCAAATAACGCCGTCTGCAGCAACATGGATGGACCTAGAGATGATCATACTAAGTGAAGTAAGTCAGACAGAGAAGGGCAAATATCATCTGATATCACTTATATGTGGCATCTAAGATATGACACAAATGAACTTATCTATGAAACAGAAACAGACTCACAGACATAGAGGACAGACTTGTGGTTGCCAAGGGGGAGGGGAGGTGGGGGAGGGATGGAGGAGGAGTTTGGGGTTAGCAGATGCAAACTATTATGTATAGGATGGATAACCAACAAGGTCCTACAGTATTAGCACAGGGAACTATATTCAATATCCTGTGATAAACCATATTGGAAAAAAGTGTATATATATGTATAACTGAATTGCTTTGCTGTACAGCAGAAATGAACACAACATTTAAAATTAACTATGTTTCAATAAAATAATTAAAAAAAAAATAGCACACACAAGAACCTCAGGAAAAAGGGCAATGAATGAATGATGACGACAATCAGGTACACTTGATAGGATAAGAAAAATTCGCTTCATATTCCAGAATGAGAAATCTTTGAAAAAATGTTCAAATTTCCAGACTCCTCCATGTTTTATTTACAAATGAGTGCCCAGGAGCTTGTGGTGTACTGTTGAGGAAACTCTGAGGTCATGTGTCTGGGAGCTGTGTGGCTTTTTACTGAGCGTACCAACCCACGCATGTTTCACACCCTGCTGTGAATGCAGTGCCTTTGGAAGGTTTTTTGGCTGTACTCCGACCCAAGTCAGTTAATGCCACTCCACCTGATAAACTGCCACCCCCAGTGTGGCTCAATGCAAACATCTAGCTTAATGCCTCCATGAAAACTTGGCTGTCATGGACTCGTTCAATCAAATAAAAACTTGTAGAGAATTTTGATAGCAAGATAAATGATGCATCACTTTTTCAGAGGGTCATAGAGATGGATGGCATTTAAGATGCTCATGGCTAAAGATCAGGAGTTCGTAAACCTTTGGTCTCAGGAGGACTCCTTTGCACTCTACAGATTGCTGGAGGACCCTCAAGAGCTTTTGTTTATGTGGGCTGACTGTACTGATATTTACCACATTAGAAATGAAAACTGGTAAGTTTCCACAATGATCATTTTTTATTTATTAAAAAACCCCAACAAATCCATTACATATTAATACGAACAACATATTTGAAAGAAAAATAACTATATTTTTTAAAACAAGAAATAATTTAGTGAGAAGAGTGGCATTCTTTTGTATTTTTGTGGATCTCTTAAATATCAGGCTTAACAGAAGATGGCTAGATTCTCCCATCTGCTTCTGTCTTCCATCTGTCATCAGTTGTTTGGCTGAAGAAAACTCAACCTCACATGGAGATATGGTTAGAACAGAGAGGAGTGTTTTATGGCCCTTTATGGGTCTTTGCTTTAAGGTCAGTTGCCATGTGGAATCTGAAACTATAGGAGTGAATTTTTCCTTCTCTGTTACATTAACACATTGCATCCTTTGCATTGGTCTCTTTTGTACTGTGACTGGATCATTTAACCATGCATGATTTTGTAGCATCAAATATTGATCACTTGAAAAATACTGGTTCACTGACTTAGGCAGATCTTCCAAATGTTGACACATTAATTATAAACATCGAAAATTCACATTTGTTAATATTGCCACCAATCTCATCAGAAAAGTCTTGAAGGACTGGGAAGCTGGGAAGCTCAGGATGGCAAATACAAGTTTTCCAGAATTCTAATCTTTTGCTTGAAAGCTCAAATTTTATCCTTGGCAACAAATACTGTCAGTTGTTTTCCTTGAAGGGACAGACTCACTTGATTCATTTTTGAGAAAAAGTTTGCCAAATACTCCGGCCTGAATAACCATAGTTTGTCAGTCATTCTTTCAAATAGAAATGGCACTGCATGAAAGAGGCAGTAAGTTTAGCTCACGTTTCAACCAACCTCACAAGTGCTTTCCCTGGAGACGCTCACAGTGCTTGGGTATGCCGCAAACACGCTGTGTGCATATTTTCATTTCGATCAGAGGTGTTCTTAACTAGAACTGGCTTTTTTCCCCACTGCAAGTACATGGTGGTGAAGAGCATGGTAATGTCTGGTGCAGTTTGATGAGTGTCTTCATTTGTGCTAAAAGTGCAGGCAATTTTACCCACCATTGCAAGTACCAGCCCAGTTCAAAAGGCAGATGACATCTTACTATTGTGATGAAGATAGTTTTGACCAGAACCCAGAACTCTATTGCAACGATATTTGAAAAGGAAGGTTAGGATTCCAAGACAGTTTCCAAGATGTAAGTGAGAGTCTGTGTCTTTAAAAAGCCTCAGAACATGGTCCCAACTAACAGAGTAAGACAGCCATGTCTTACTCTGTTTCTCTGGAGAGTGACAGTTACAGGGGATGGAGATGTAGAGAATGTAATTATATCCACATCATGCAACGAGATGAAGCAACTGAAAATGATGATTGAGAAGGAAATATGTACACATAATATTGTGTGAAAAAGGCAGGAGTTCTACTGCTAACGGGGGTATCCCAAGGTGCAGAGAGGCAATGGATTTTATTTTTTCTTACATTCTCCTGTATTTCCTACAATTGGCATGTGTTACGCTCATATTCAGAAATAACGACCAACCTTCTTTCATTCTTTTAAAAAGGCAGAGATCAGGAAATGGGAAAAATCAATCCATTGATCACGAGGTCAGCAGGTCTAAGTGTCGTAGTCAGAATCATAGAAAAAAGGTAAAATTTGAGTTGCAAAGCTTGCTGAGTCTGAGTCCAGCGGCAAAGCTGGGAGAGCAAAAAGACGACATCCACCCCGGCTATAGAGGGGAGTCCCCAGAGTGAGAGCTGATCCAAACTGGTCATTGTCGGGCAGATGCTGGCCACGGCTGCTACAAATGTTTATTGCTAGCATTTGTAGCTGTAAATGGCCTCCCATGTTTACTTGCTACAATCCCCAGTGGCAAGAGGTATCTTCCAGGACGACCTTGAACGTTTCCCACATTCTTTGCGTGAGGTTCTGTTGTGGGCTGAATGTCTGTGTCCCTCCAGGTTCCTATGTTGAAGCCCTAATCCCCAGTGGGATGGTACTTGGAGGTGGGCCTTTGAGGGTGATCAGATTTAGATGAGGTCATGAGCGTGGGGCTCTCCTGATGGGGCTGGGGCCCTTGTAAGAAAATGAAGAGAGGGGCTTCCCTGGTGCCGCAGTGGTTAAGAATCCGCCTGCCAATGTAGGGGACTCGGGTTCGAGCCCTGCTCCGGGAAGATCCCACATGCCGCAGAGCAGCTAAGCCCGTGCGCCACAACTACTGAGCCTGCGCTCTAGAGCCCGCGAGCCACAACTACTGAAGCCCGCGCGCCTAGAGCCCGTGCTCTGCAACAAGAGAAGCCACCGCAATGAGAAGCCCGTGCACCACAACAAAGAGTAGCCCTCGCTCACTGCAACTAGAGAAAGCCTGCACGCAGCAACAAAAACCCAATGCAGCCAAAAATAAATAAAATTTAAAAATAAAAAAATAAAGAGACAGCAGAGCTCTCTGTCCCTCCGTGAGCACCCAGGAAAGGCCACATGAGGACGCGTGAGCAGGTTGCTGTCTGGAAACAAGGAAGTGAGTCCCCATCAGGAACTGAGTCTGCAGGCACCTTGATCTTGGACTTTTCAGCCTCCAGATCTGTGAGAATTAAATGTCTGTTGTTTAAACCACCCCACCCCCAGAATGTGATATTTCATTATAGCAGCCTAAGCTGACCAAGACAGGCTTCTTAGACCCATTCATCTATGGGGGGCATGGTCAACTTGAGCAGACCGGCCTCTCAAAGGTAACTTGTGTTTTGTGATAAGCCCCGCAGAGCGCTGGACAAAGGAAAGCAATGAATTGGGTGCTGGCTCTCAAGTGGGGTAAGAGGAGGCAGCAGGGAGCTAACGTTGGCCACTGCTCACTCCTGTACGTGGTGGGAGTACGGGTGGTGGATGAGCCCACAATCAGGAGCTTGGCTCCAGCCGAGGACTTCCAGCTAACCAGCTGTGTGACCTTGAGCTGCAGCTTTTCCTCTTTGGGCCTCGGTTTCCTCATTCACATGACGGGAGGCCTTCCGTGACCCTGGCTCACTCCTACATCTAAATGTTGATTAGGTCCACTGGGGTCTTTCATGAAGGTTTGAAAAAGGCAATTCTGCAGACTTTTTGTTCCTAACCATGATGTTGCAGGTAGCCTTTGGGTGGGTAAGAGGGTGGGGAGATTGGGCTTAATCTGGGGTCAGGCATGCTGACAGCGAATGGGCAGATATGAGAGGAGGACAGATTTGTATCCTCCAGAGGAGGATGGATTCCAGCAAAGGGGAAGAAGCCCTGTGCTGACAGGCGGTCGGAGGCCCATGCCCTGGATCCACAGGCTGGCACGTGCTCGCCTCCGTCGCTTAGAGGACACCACGGAGCAACCTGTCCCTCTCGAAGGACTCAGCGCAGGCTCGGGAGATGTGGAGATTGAAGAGGCCTTTCACAGGGCACACATCTGAGCTGTGAGCACAAAGCCCAGGGCTGTCCCTGCCTGGGACCCAAGCTGTGAAGAGAGGGAATCTGATGGAAACTTCATGGGAGACTTCGTATCTTGTCCACCATCCGCTGAAGGTGAGAAAAGACAGCCATGATTTTTTTTTTTTTAAAACATCTTTATTGGCGTATAATTGCTTTACAATGGTGTGTTAGTTTCTGCTTTATAACAAAGTAAATCAGTTATACATATACATATGTTCCCATATCTCTTCCCTCTTGCATCTGCCTCCCTCCCACCCTCCCTATCCCACCCCTCTAGGTGGTCACAAAGCACCGACAGCCATGATTTTTAAGGGAGCACCACAGCCAGGGTGATGGTGGAGGGAAGGGAATCAACAGGGAGAGCCTGTTGGCCCCAGATGAGAACGAGAGAATTTACTGAGGCTCCCGCGGTTCCTCCGAGGGACATGCAGACCAGACACCATTGGCGAACAGCCTCCTTTTCTAACCACTGGCACACCTGCTCCCTTGCCTGAGACTTTCTGTTGGGAGCAGAGTTGCCAGTTACACTTCAGAATGTTCACAACGAGCCCAATTTCACCCACACGGTGATGTTTTGATGCTTTTCAACCGGAGAAAGCAAAGAGCCAGCGCTCAGGGGGCAGGTAGAATAATCAGCTCTCAGAGAAATGCAAATCAAACCACAATGAGACACCACTTTGCACCCACTAGCCTGGCCGGAATCAGAGGCAGAGAACAGTAAGCGTGGTTGAGGGTGTGGAGAACTCAGAAGCCGCGTGTACAGCTGCTGGGGATGTGCAGTGGTGCAGCCACTTTGGAAAGCAGTCTGGCAGCTGCTGAAACAGGTAAACAGAGTTACACGCGACCCAGCAATTCCAGTACTAGCTATACACCCAAGGGAATTAAAAGCACATTTCCACATAAAACTTGTACATGAATGTTCATGGCAGCATCATTCATGATAGCCAAAAAGTGGAAACCATCCAAATGCCCATCCACTGATGAATAGATAAACAAAATGTGGTGTAACTATGCAGTGGAATATTGGTCATCCATAGAGAGGAGTGAAGTACTGGCATATGCTACAACATGAATGGGCCTTGAAAACACGATGCTCAGTGAAGAATCCAGACACGAAAGTCCACATATTGCAGAATTCCATTCATATGTGATGTCCAGAATAGAGAGATCAGGAAAAACAGAAAGTAGATCAGTGTGCTTAGAGCTGGGAGGCGGGACACAAGGATCAAGGAGAGACTGATCAAGGGTTCAGGGTTTTGTTTTGAGATGGTGAAAATGTTCTAAAATTGTGGTGATCGTTTCACCTATCTGTGAATATACTAAAAACCATTGAATTGTACATTTTCAATGGGTGTGTTGTATGGTGTGTGAATTATATCTCCATAAAGCTATTTAAAAAGTCTGTTACATTCACTTCTAATATTTTTACATGAAATAAACAAAAAATTGCTAAGACCATGGAAGCCTCCTTTCTACCCCATCCCCGGTTCTGTTCCCCTTCCTCCCTCACCAAGGTAGCCACAATCACAGATTCTGTCCTTCTGTCCATGGTTTAGGTCACTTTTCCATAGCCCCTAAGCATCTTCTATTGTCACCACCACAAAAGCTCTGGGAGACTGAACCATTACTAACCCCATTTGGCAGATGAGCAAACTGAGGCCCAAAAGGTCAAAATTGAGCTGCCCAAGGTCAAAAGTCCTAGCTGACTCCAACTGGATGCTATTGTCCCACCCCTGTGTTAGCAACCTGCTTTTTCATTCCCTGTTTTTCCAACCACCTTCTTTGGTAAAACCTCACAAATGATCCCATTAATCTGTTTCCATGAAGAGAACATTATGAATAACATTATCAGTGAATATGTTACACGCAGAAATCTCAAAACATCTCTGGTATTTTCCAGGACACATCTTTACAGTTCTAAGGTGATTTTATAAATCCTTCTATAAAAGGTGAAAATTGTTATTCTGAACAGCTCGAGCAGACGATCTAGGTTTCTTAAGTAGAACTCAACTAATTCTCACCTGCCGGACCTGCGAATGTCACAAATCTTCCAAGAAGCCTTGAACATTTTATGGCTTTTGTCAGCAAAGGAGGAGAAACAGAGAGAGGTGGTGAGAGCCTTTGCATTTCACACACTTCATCATGGAGAAGATGGATGTGCTGTGAGCCATGAAATATCTGCCAAAAAAGGATGAATGAAACCGGTAAACTCTCCTGGAAGCCCGACATGGGCAGCCCCCGACCACTCCCACCCCAGCACCCCTCTGTGGCTCACCCTAAGAAACCAGCCACTGCACCTCGGACGAGACGCCCTGCCCACTGGCTTTTGTGGGGCCCCCCGGATCTGCGAGGCATCGTGGGCAGACATGGAGATGGACAAGACGTGGCCCTTGCCTTCAGCGCAGTGTTACCTATTAACTGATGTTGACTTGCTTCTTATCAAAAGTTGGCCCATAATAGTGAGAAAGAGCAGCTTTTTAAGGGACCCTTTATATCCAGGAACAGAGATGCACAAATTGGCTGGTGCATCTCAGGCCACGGTGTTTTCAGGTGAGCCGGAGCCCACGGAACCCCAGCTCCACTCGGGCAATCCAGGCGAGAGCCCCACTGTTATGGGCTGAATTGTCCCCCAGAAAGAGATGTTGGAAGTCCTCATCCCGGTGCCTGCGCATGTGACCTTATTTGGAAATAGGATTCTTGCAGATGTAATTAGCTAAGATGAGGTCACACTGGGTTAGGGTGGGCCCTTAATCCAATATGGTAGACTTACAAGAAAAGGGAAATTTGGACAGAGACGCAGACACAGAGGAGAAGGCCAGACGAAGACAGACACAGGGACAAGACAGCCACGTGGAAACGAGGCAGATATTGAAGTGATGCAGACACAGCCATGGAACATCTGGGGCCACCGGGAGCTGGAAGAGGAAGGAAGGATCCCCCCAGATCTCAGAGGGAACCTGACCCTTCCATCACCTTGATTTTGGACTTATGCCCTCCAGGACTCTGAGACAATAAGAGTCTACTGCTTTAAGCCCGCCAGTGCATGGCACTTTGCTGTGGCAGCCCTAGCAAACCAGTACACTCACTCTCTGAAATCCCGAGGTCCACTCCCCCGGGACCCTGTTCCTTCCCTTTGTTGGGCATGGGGTCCTGGACTTGGATCTTTCCCGCTCTCTGCTGTTCTCGGTTGTTGCCACTGCTCCTGAACCCTGAACTATGACCTTCCTGCCTGTCCTTGATGACGCATGGTCCTAGCCTGGCTTCACCCACCAGGGACCCCTCAGGGAGCTGCCGAGACATGCTGGTGGGTTTCAGGACCACAGACCTCTCTGAGAAGCTCTGTCAGTGACAGGACACAGAGCTGAATCCCCTCAGCCTCCTGACTAATCACAGGGTCTCAATCCAGGGTCCAGACAAGTACCCCCAGGGCTGTAGACCCTGGTCTACTATTTCCAGGAACCCAAGAGGAGCTTCACGGAAGATGCCCGTCTCCCGGCCCCGAGGAGCGCCTGGAAAACTCTGCCAGCGCCAGCCCCTACAGGACCATCTCCATGTTTCCAGGTCTCCGGCAGCCTTCTCTTTCTAAGAATCTGGGTCCAGAGTTTGTCCGGGTCCCTGAGACCAGGAGGGTGTGAGGAGCCAGGAAGCTGGGAACTCCCGGCCTCCCGGCCCCTCTGGGAGGTGTGGTTCCCGCCCTTGATGGGTGCCCATCTGGCAGGAGGCCTCCCACCCCGGACCTGGGTCCTCGGTTGCCCAGTGGTGCATAGGCGGCACGTGCGGAGAGCTCCAGCCGGGCTGAGGGTCCCCGTGACCGGGACCCGGAGCCGTACGATGACCCGTGGCCACTCCGGAGGGGATGCTCATCATCAGTGGAGACGCAGCCAGTGACTGCGACGGCAAGGACGGCCACAGCTACAGCCCTTCGGCCGGGACGCGGGGTCCTGGGTCCCAAGGTGCCTCCCGAGCCTGGGTCCCAAGGTGCCTCCCGAGCCCCTCCGTGACAGTCCCCAGACCTCACGAGCCCCTCCTCCCTGCCGGCCGGCTTGGCTGACCCTGGACTAACGCTGCAGCTGGCGTTGCACGGGAGCCAGAGCCCAGGGCTCATTTCAGCCTCGGGTCTGCAGGCTCTTCGTTCCCTGCCCATCAGGAGGCTAGAAGAGAGACCGAAGGCTTAGCAACTGTTATAGACATTCAACACAGTGAACTTATGCCTGTTGAATCTAATAATACATTTTACAGGCCTTTTTATCTTATTTTCTAGGTTTCATGTTTATTGAATTTTACAGAAGTGTCAGTCCAAGACGAACTGAGAAAAAGAAATAAACCTGTCCTTAACCATGGAGAGTTTGGGATGCACTGGTCTGTATCCTGGCCCAGAAGCGAGCAGATCCCAGAGGGCCGGGGACCCTGGTGGTCTTCTTGGGGGTCGGGGCAGCTACTCCCATCAGGCTCCACTCTGTGGTCAAGATGCTGAATGCCTGTCGCTGGACCCAGCCTGGGGACGGGCACCAGAAAGCAGGTGCCCTGGGGAGACACAGAGGCGAATCAGAAAGCCCCAGAGCTGCCCCGTGGGGCTGCTCTGGGAGCTGGGATGGCCTACTGTCTCACTGTGGGGCATTTCTGAGACAATGGCTGTGCCCTGTGGAGGCTGGGAGGAGGGTGGCAGTGGGCAGGCATGGGGTCAGGGGTCACCAAAGGCTGAGTGAGTGAATGAATGAATGAATAAAGGAGTGTTGGCGTGGGATGGAGGGAGACAGGAGGGACCGGAGGTGTCAGAGCTGAACGGGGCTCCCTGCACCCTGCCATCCGCATCCCACCCCCCCACACGCACAGCTGAGGGACAGCGTGGAGGGAGACCCAGGGGGAGGGCGGCGGGGAGGCTCAGGGAACTTGGCTTTGCTCCCACGGGGTCAGGATCTCACTTCCTGGCCTTGGCCACTCTCTGCCTCCTCCCCCCGCCCCTACCAGGGACCCTCCCGCCGAGTTTCCTCGTCCGTAAGCTGCAGCTCTAGGCCAGAGGTCAGCAAACGACTTCCCTTTCGTGGGCCAAGTCCAGCCAGGCCCCAGCTTTTGCGGACACAGTTTTACGGAAGCACAGCCGTGCCCCGGGAGTTAGGCACCGCCCGCAGCTGCTGTGAGGCCCCCGCAGGGTGAGGGGTTGTGAGGACAGCGTATTGCCCTCAAAGCCCTTAACTGACTATTTCGCGTAGCCCCTGCTCTGCCGTTCTCAGTGGGAGCAACACTGCCTCCTAGCGGGCTATTTGGAAACTGTTTCTGGTGAGTCACTGAAACACTCTCATGTAACTTACTTTCAGTTCTTGCAGCTCCGCTTTCTATTAGAGTCAAGCCATTATGTTTATCTTTTTTGAAAGGTGGAGCATAAGCAGGTGATAGTCTCTATGGATTCACTGTGGAGGCATTAGAGACAGCGGGACGACAACATCCTTACAGCCCCCGGGCGGCCCGGGACCCCGCCTCGGCATCCCACGGCCCTTTCAAAGCGGCACCACTAGAGGGCAGTATAAGCCCGCGAGTGCGTGGCTGGAGCCTGGGCCGCCGGCGCCGCTGAGAAGCAAGCGCCCGGGACTGGCAGGGGGTCCTGAGCTCTCAGCAGGAGTCGAGGCACCAGCGGGGCCTGGGTCCGAACCGGGGAAGGGACCATTCCGGTACGTGAGCCATGGGGGAGCCGAAGCCCACCTGCCTTTACTTGGATGTCGCCCCAGCCCCAGTGATTTTGGAAATGCCTTGTCCTCAAAGAGGCTCCTTCAAAGAGGGCTCTGCTTGGTCCTCCCCTGCAGAGTCACATTTACACTCTAAAGTTTCCAGAGGTCGGAGGTCAGACAGTGAAGGAATCCGCCCCTTCAGCTAAACTGACGCCCTCTCCAATTTATTTGACATTAGGGTCTTGTGTGTGTGTGTGTGTGTGTGTGTGTGTGTGTAACACCCACACCATGAAGCGGACCTCGGTGAATGCTGACTGACCCTTTTTGGGAATGCTTGGCTTTTGGTTTGGTTTTGTCTTTAAAGCTGGATCCTTGTTCATTTTCTAGCTGTCTTTGCCAGTAACCCAGGGCTGGTTTCTCGGAGGGGGAAGGGAGCATGCTGGCAGGCAGGGTCCCATCCCCACAGGGCTGGAGGGAGCAGATCCTGTGTTGCTGCGGGAAGGAGCGCTTGCCAAGCGGGAGAGCGGGGCTCACGGATTCTAAGTGCTCTCGGACCACATCCGTCATAACTGTGGGTCAGTTCACTTCTCCTGATTTCTGTGTCTCCCCTTAGGCCCCCTCTTGTCTGGGAAAACGATGGGTGGCTGACAAAAGCAGCAGATAACTAACGAGAGAAAGTTGTGTAAGAAATGTGGAACGACCCCAAACCTCTAACATGGTTGCCCTGTTCCTCCTTGGACCACGGCTCCCGGGATGGACAACGGGAGAGCCGGGAGTGGTGTGATCCTCCTCTCCATCTCCCCCGGCCTGAGAACACAGGCCGGTGCCATAGGACACGGGCGCTGGGTGATGTAGCCGGGAGGAAATGCAGATCCCTGCATCCTGAGACGGATGGGGCTCATGTTGGCAACAGCCACTGAGCAGTTAGACTAACGTCACTCCTCTACGATGCGAAAGGTCAACTGCCGCAACAGAAATCTGGAGATGAGTCTCCGTCACCATTAATGGGTGTCACTGTGCAGTTGATTTTTGCTGAAATCCTTTTAAAATCCCATGCCTGTTACATCCTTGTAGATTCCAAGTGTTGGAAACCCCCCTCCTTCCCTCCTCCCCTTGACCTCACCCACTACCCATGACAATCTAATTCTTAATTCTTCCACAGTATGTTCAAGACCTTGAGACTAGGCCACCTCCTCCAAGAAGCACTCTGGGGCCCCCTTTGCTGTGCACCCTCAGCATTTTATTTGCATCTCTCGGGTGCCCACTGTGATGGGCTGGGAATCCTTCTTGCACAGAGTAAGCTGATTGGATTAAACATGAATCAATGAAATAATTTTCAAGACAGGCATCTCGGAGGTGCGTCATACCCGCCCCTCTCCCACCCCCCCCCTCCTGGGGGACCCCGGCAGCAGTCCTGCCTTCGCCCTGCCTGCACGCTGCCCTGCTCCCGCCCACGGCCCCAGGCCCCCTCACCACCCCATGCAGGGCCATCCCAGCCCCACCTCACAGGACCTCAGCCCCTGCTTCCTCCCGGCCACCTGGGCCCTACTGCCCTTGAGTCCCCAGTGTCGCACCCCAGCCAGGGCGGCCCTCCAGTCCTGTGTGCCTGTTCCTCTCTCCCCCTGAACTTCACTTCAGCCCACGGGGAGCTCCTGGGGCTGGGGGCGCTCTGGAGGCTGCGTCCGATCCGCCCTTGTCTTTCACTTGGACCGGTGGGGCCTGCCCACCACCCTGCCCCCCAGAGCTTTGGCAGTCACCCCCTGCCGACCAGCCCAGCCAAAGTGCATCCTCGGCCCGGCCAAGTCCCATGGTGCCTTGCAGACAGAAGGTGACAGGGCCCGGCCCCAGAGCAGTGGTGGGGGGTTTACAGACCACACTCAGAATTAACTTGGAAACCGCGTGCTCTGAGCACTTGGTGTCACGTGCACACTCAGTTTCGAGTGTTCACTTCGTCCATCTCAGGTAGTGACATTTATAAAAACTCCTTACTTCTCTGCCTGAGGGATGGCGACCACAGCTGGACCTTGACCGTCTGCCCTCCCGTGAAGGGCAGTCGCTGCCAGCAGAGCCCTGGGAGTCCGGGGGGCAGCGGCCAGACCATGGCCTGTGGCCTGTGGCCCGTGGCCCATGGCCCGTGGCCCGTGGCTGTCTCCCTGCCCCCCTGCAGGGCTCACTTCTTTCTAACAGAGGCTCGCGCGGCCCAGGGCGCTGCTTGGAGAAACCAGCTCTCTGGCAGTGGGAACTGAAATGTAAAAGTTAATTGTTTTATTAGACTTTAAAGAGCGAAAGAACAGCCCCCCAACAGCAAGTGCTTAGGAGTTGTTTTCTAATTTATTTTTATAACGAGTTTTCACTTGGTATTGATCGTCAAGGGCTCTGGGGGGACCTGTGCCCTGGCCCCTCTTGAGGGCTGATGCAGTGGAAGGCAACGTGTCTTCCGGTTTATAATTAATCCCTTTCTTTTAAGGAAAGCAATCAGGAAGAATCTCCTGACGCTGGGGATTTTCCCTGAGTGAAATATTCTCAAAGGCATTGCCGGTCTTTCTGGAACAGAGCAGAGCAGCTTCTGGGGGATGAGTGGGAGCGTTGGGTTAGCGTGAGTCTTGCTAATCCTTCCTAGAGTGAAAACTTGTTTGCGTTGTGAGCAAACGACTTCCTTCCCAGACCTGGGGTGGGGTGGTCACACCAGCTCCCTCCCACCCTTTCCCCCTTTGATGGGATTACAGCTGCTTGGGGAGATTCATTTCACCTAATAGGCTCTGATGGATGGCCCTCAGCGGGGTTGAAACATCCCCTGGCCTGAGGGAAAAACTCGCATTTCTTCTTGAAAAATTATTTCTCACAGACTCCATTTAAATTCTTTCTCAATAGAAATTTCCCATAAGTTTATAGCTCTTGAAGATTATCATTCTCTCAAACAGAACCCTAGGAAGGAAGGTAGATTCTTCTTCTTTTTTTTTTTGTTTGGTGTCTTTCCTTTTAGGTGTTAAATGTCCATGTAGGATTTATTTGAGTGAACACAGGTAGGTTAATTCTATAAACAAGGACCCCAGAGGAGTCGGTATTGCTGTAACGTAGAGAACCTTATTGTGACGTAGGCCATGGAACGGCACTGACTTTCTGTGTTTTTCATGGGATTCAGAGGACGTGTATGATCGCATCCGCCTGCTGTGGACCCCAGAGGTTGCTGGGCAGGTCCTGGGAGGGATGTGAGGACAGACGGACGCTGCAGGGGCTGCGGCCGGCTCTCCCCTGTGCTGGTCCCTCTCCCACGGGTCTGTCCTTCTCTCCCCCCAGGCCTCTGAGCAGGTACTGCCTCCCCACCCCCTCTCTGCCCGTTGCCCCCTGCATCACATCCCCACCCCCTCTCTGCCCGTTACCCCCTCCATCACATCCCCAGCACTTCATCTTCCGGTTTGTCTGATTCTCTGTCTCCACATTCCCGCTCTAAAACCTGTGCCCGAAATGGCCCCTGGACCACAGTCGTGCCCACAAGGGCTGCTGTCGAGTGAACGGAGGATGGGGAAGAACTGGGGTTTGGTTCAGGCCGCACCGCATTCGCTGTTTCGCTCTTGGGCAAGCTCTTTGGAGCCCCTAAGCCTCAGTGCTCCCATCTGTGCTCTGCAGCTGGTGGGGGTGGGTGGGTAAGGGGGCTCCGGAGCCCACATCCTGGCCCCTCGGATTGAAGGGAGGATGGCGGATCCCTTCTCCCCAGTTCCTCATTACGGCATGGGGCAGGGAGGACCAAGGTGAGAGGTGAGAGCTGTGCAGGTGCCCCAATGGAAAGCCTAAGAGGGAGGAAGCATCAGCTGGGGTCGGATGGAAGAGACCGCACTTCTCAGACGCGCGAGCAGAGGCCGGGCCAGGGGGGTCTCCCGAGGATTCCCAGGGCACCTGGCACCTCTGGGCGCCCTTGTCGCACGACAGTGTCGTCATTCAGGGCCTGTAGCTCCCAACCCCACCTCTACCCACAGGCTGGTGGGCACAGGTATGGGGTCTTGTTGGTCTTGGCGTCCTGCTGTCCAGCAGAGTGGGTGCAATACAGGAGGACGCCCTCAACCAACAGCGATTCCGCACGGGTTTGACAGTGGGGCTGGGTGGCAGCGGGGTAGGATGCCTGAGTGTCCCCGGGCACCGGGTCTGTGCTGGGTGGGGTGAGCGGCGGGGACGGAGCCGGAAGCGTAGCCAGAGGCAGGGCTTGCGCACTATTTCAAAACTGCCTCCCGGCCCCGTGTTCACTGGCTGAGCTTTGTCTTCTCAGGATCCCCACCCACCAACGGCTCCAGGTGACAGGCAGTCTGTTCTACACGGTCCAGCTGGGGCAGTACATCCCAGTTTCTTGTTCCAAGTAGATTCTAAACGAAAATTATTAGAGGAAAGAAAGGCAGAGTATCTCTTGTGGAGTGAAATATAATCCAGCAGTTGCTGAAGGAATGCTGTCTGAGCACCTGGGGTTTGAGGAGAGTACGTGGAAACTAAAAGAGATGAATGTACATAGCACGTCACCCAGTCCCACGGTTAAGAGATGCTCTGCAAAGGGACATAGGTGTTAGGTTAAGTAAAACAAAACCACAGAGCTTTGCTTTCCAAGGTCAGAACTCTGGTACCCCATCTTATTACATACATGCATGACTCTTATAATTTTATGTATGTAAAATTGTGTGTTATATATGTGTATATGTGGTATATATGTAATAAAGATGGGCTATAAAATTCATAATTTTGTATACATGTAAATATATAATCAAATATATAACACACACATATACACATATATGCTATACCAGGGTCACAGCTAACCTCTTAAATGCCCGATCTGTTTAAGATGTTTAATTTAAAACACAGTTATCCTGTGGGCTGCAGTGCTATTAACCCTGGTGAATTTTTTTTTTTTTTCTGAGACCTGGTGATGGACTCCTTTACCCCAAATCTAAGAAACAACAGATTTGCTGTGTGTGAGCCCCAACGGAGACGAACATAGTCTTGGGTGGAATGTGCCTGCTACCCTTTAGGGAACAAAAGACAAAAATGCATCATTTTCAGGGGATGGGGTGGGATGGGATGGAAGAGCATATCAGAGAAGGCTTCCTGGAAGAGGTGATGTGAAAGCCAGTAGCAACTAGTCAGGCAGCTGGGGAAGAAGCAGGTAGAAGAAGCAGCAGGTACGAAGCCCCTGAAGTGAGGGACTGTGCTGGGTTCTGGGGGCTCCACGTAGGGGAGGGTGGCCGGAAATCAGCCTGGAGGAAGAGAGCAGTGAGAAGGCAGAAGTGGAGGCTGGATTCCTCTGTGATCGGCCCTGAATGCATGAGGTCCTGTGGGGTCTGAGCTGGGAGGGGTGGCTGTGAGTGTGGTTTATTTAGATGGCCATCTGGGCCTCTGTGCAGAGGCTCTGGCCACTGTTCAGTGATGACCAGGGCCGGGGGTGGAGCAAGCGGGAGGGGGCAGTGGGGCTGGGAGAGCAGGTGAGGGTCTGAGCCACGGAAGGATGTGGGGCAGCAAGGAAGACCATGGTTTAGCCAAGACAAGAAGATGGGACTGCTGGGCTCTGGGGGTGGGCTGGAAGGGAGTGGGGGACAAGGAAGCCCTTGTGGCTTCTGGGGAAGGCGGAGGGTGGCTGAAGGAGGGGCAGGTCCCGGATGGCGGGAAAGAGTTCACCGTGGGACATGCTGAGTTCAGGTGCATTTGGGACATGGGCTACCCAGGAGGAAGATGGTTGTGCCACCGGGGTCCCCGAGAATGGTCTAGCTGCAGCTTCTGGAGTCATCAGTCTGGGGACGGGTGGTGGAGGAAGACACGGGAAGACATTCCTTGGCCAGGATCGTCCAGAGCCCGAGAAGAGGCCGGGCTGAGAGCTGAGCCCACAGTCGTGAGGCCCCCTCCCCCAAAACACACCCTCTCCACCAAGGGCCCCAGGAAGCAGTGCCCCCGACACTGCAGCCCCGAGTCGGGCGGCGAGTGGGAGGCCCCCTGCAGCCCCCAAGGACCCTCGCAGTGCTGGGAGCCTGCTCTCACGCCCAGCGGGCTGTCCTGGAAAGACAGAGCTGAAGATCCCCCAGATCAGTTTCCGCGCCGAGTGAGCTGCTGCAGAAAGGCTGAGTGACAGCCTCGATAGAGATCGCTCCCTGTTTACCTGTAAACAGAAAGCCGCTAATCTCTTCCTCTGCTGCCCCCTCATTTAAGCAGGAGATGACAGGGATGAAAAGGCCCCCAGAGAGTTGAGAAGCCTGGGGCTTTGTCCTTTTCTGAGGGGGACTTGGGTGCCTGGAACCGACTCCCCGACAGGGACTCACTTCCCCTGTCAGTCCAGGCAGCCCCAGCCCAGGTTTAGGGCCCCTGTGAACAGACTAAACAAGCACGTGGCCTGTCGCGCAATAAAGACAACGCTGAGTCCCCAGATTCTGTTTGTGTGGGAGAAATAGTCTGCTGTTCGGCTAACTGGTGAACTTGGAGATGCTACGGCCAGGGGTGTGATGGGGTGAAGGGGAAGCTGGTGGCCCCAGAAGTTGACAAAATGCCTTGCAGGGTGTTCTTGGGGATGGGGGGGCACTCCTTCTGCCCTCGCAGGGTCTCCAGGCTCTGGGTGGTCTCCCCAGGTTGACCGCTCACCTCCCCCACGTGGTATGGCCCTGGGACCCCCGTTCCTCTCTTTCACCTTCAGGGAAGAGAAAACACCTTATGCAGAATTTGCAGGAGGGTCTCTGCTGGGCTTCTGCATTTTCTCATTTCTCTGATTACATTTATTCTTTGGCTAAAGTTTTTCTACAGATGAGAGGCAGGTGGATGACATGGAGGGGGTCTGTCCTGGGAAGGCCCCAGAGGGTCCTGCTCAGTTACAGGTGGACCCTCTCTCTTCTTCTTGTGCTGTCTGGTCTGGACAGAGGCTGCGACGTCCTTCAGAGGGAAGGATCACATCCATCGCTCGTTACACAAATCTTTCCTTCACCCACTGGTTTACTCACCCTCTGTTAGGTGCTCTCTCCTGGCTACACAGTTCTAGGAAGGACACAAAGACCGAAGACAGCACTCTGTCCCAGGACCCTGCTGGCATCTCACAAGTCTTCCTTAAACATCCACGTACTCACCTGCGTTCCAGGTTTATGGAGGGAACAGCTGTGGGATAAACCCTTCCTGGAAAAGCACTCTAAAGGGCCAAAGCTTTCAAAATTAGACACACACACACTCACACGCATGCACACATACAGGCATGCTGTCTCTCTCTCTCTCTCACACACGTACACACACACTCACACGCACGCACACATACAGGCATGCTGTCTCTCACACACACACACTCACATGCACGCGCACATACAGGCATGCTGTCTCTCTCTCTCTCACACACACACACACACACACACACACTTTGTTTTGCAAGTCACTTCAGTGTCTCCTAGAAAACCTTAATAATAAAGGCTGCACCTATTTCCAAATATCACATTAATTTTAATCTTGGGCTCCTGGTCTATGTTTTCTCCTTCTTCCAAAGCACATGTTCATAAAGCAGAAAGAGGAAACTTCTGTTGCAGGCAGAGAAAGATCACTCAACATCTGACTCTTAGTAGACCCGGATTAAAGCAAGTGAACACCTGAAATCAAGTTCCCGCTGCCAGGTGTGTCACCCTGGACTACGGGCTGTCCCTGCAGACACCGCTGAGTGTGTACGAGGTCCTCAAGAGGTCCCGCAGTCACCATCCTCCCGCTTCCAAAGCTGGTTTCCCCAGATCAGGTTACCCAGCAGCAAGTGACTTGCCTGCGGAACAATGACACCCAGTGACAACAAAGCGTGGAGAAGGAGGCCACGCTGGGAAGTCCAGGCCTGTGACCGGGCTTTGAGTCTGGCCTTGGGTCTGCTGCCTGTCAGCCCTGGAACCTTGAGCAGGTTGATTCTATGGCTTCTGCCTGTTTCTCCACAGAGATGAAGTGTCAGTTCCCTGCGGTTAAGAGAAAAATGGCTCCTGATGCAGAGCTTGGGGACAGCGCCAATGTCTTTATCGACCTGGGCTTTTGGGTTCACCTGGCTGCCTGGTGAAAGCCACATCAAGGTCCCTTAAATCACCCTGACAGGGGACCAGCCAGACCCGCCCCGTCCGTCTTCCTTCATTTTTCACAAATGCAGGAGGAAGACCCAGCTAGCGGGGCCACCAGCTTACCCTGCCCTCGTATAAGAGATTTTAGAAGCCCCCAAAACAAACAAAATGAAACTTCTGATGGTGATTCCTCACGGGATTTCTGAGCTTGCTGAGAAGAAACACCTTTATCTAAAAGTTGAGATTGTTGACGGAGTGAGATGAAAACTCTCCCTCTTGCCCCAATAACTCCTTGCTGCTTCTTGCTTTAATCTTTAGGAAATGAATGTCCATTCCTATTACAAATTGAGAGGCTAGAGAAATTTAAAAACATTTAAATTTATATTTAAGAATATCATAGCTTATATATCCTAGGAGGAAGTTATAGGATGCACACAGTGAAAATTGCATGCTCTCCAAAGTACAAATCTTGCTGAGACATTGTGATTAATAAAAAACTATTTAGTAAAGCACAGTGACCGCCTTCTTTTTAAGAACAAGGTAGGGTTTTCAGCATTATGAAATTAATACAAATACCTGGGAGCTAAGGACCTGTGGGGTAAGTGATGCTTTGAAACTGAAGCAGAAGCCAGCATCCTCCCGCAAAGGAAGGCAGCCTGGGAAGCAGGCACTGGGAGTGGTCCAGAGGGAGCCACAGGAGGTGATCCTCTCCTGCAGACGCTGTGTAACTGGGCTGACTTTTCTTTTTCCTATTGAGTGTCAACTTGTGGCAAACCAGTGGATTCCTTGTGTCCTCTGTTTCCCTAAATTGTGACCTAGGCAGCTCCCTCCCACGGAGCCGAACCTCTGGGGACTGGAGTTTTCCCTTTGAGTTGAAGCTGTTCATGCTCCATCTGGATCCCAACCATCCCACTTGCCCCAGTCTTATGGCTACTTCACCTCTTGCCGTCACAAAACGTACAAGAAGCGTTTCCTCAGATGCCCGCTTTGAGTGCCTGTTCCCCAAGAAAAACGTCTAGTGAAGGAGCAGGTTTCTTCCCTTAAAAAACTACTTCAGGCTGGTGTCCAAGGACCTATCTGTTGTATAATTTTAGTAGGACAGATTCATCAGGACTTCTTGACTGCTATCTTGAGAATTTGAAAAGCTTGTTAGCACAAAAAAAAAAAAAGAAAGAAAGAAAGAAAGAAAAGAAAAGAAAAATGAGAATGTTTGGAGGCTCCTTTTTGTTATATCCCTTTAAGCAGAAAACCAGTTGTAACCAGCACGAGTCAGTTCAAGTGTGCTCTGTCCTGTAATTCACACCACCAGCCTGCAGAAATGAAGAAGAATTTCTCCTTTAAACTTTTCCACATTAAATGATGGGTTTTTATGATTTTAAAGTATGACTGTCACTGCGGTGAGAAAATTGTACACTCCCTTCATCTTGCTTTTCTTCAGGCTTTCAGACGAAAATGAGGGAGCAAAGTCCCCAAACCAGGAAGGTGGAATGTTTTCCTTTGTGCAAAAATTGCTTGGAGTCCTTCATTTGTACTAAAAGCGAGGTGACCCCAGCAAGAATCTCCATGACAGTGGAGTGTAATTGCAGTGAAAAATTAGTCTAAATTAGTGAAAAGACAAATGTTGCCATCTGTCAAATGACATTTCAATTGTCTTTACATTTTCATCCGTCTTTTAAAGTTTGAGTGTTTCATCCCAAAGAAAAGATTTTGAATGCCAAACAGAAAATGGGCTCCACATTCGTATTTCCATTCTGCACGTGAGGGTGAAAGGAATTACATCCTCACACGAATGCCTCCTGAGCATTTTTCTAGCTTCCTTAATTACTGGCAGTTTTTAAGGGCTTTAAATGTGCCTCTGCAATTGCTCTCGGCATTGCCAAAGGGTCTGGACTTAACGGTTTCCACTGGGAGAAAAAAAATGAGCTGTGCATCTCGAGCTCTGTGTGTGTGTGTGTTTGTGTGTGTGTGTCTGTGTGTGTGTGTGTCTGTGTCCCTACAGAATCTTTACTTACAAAGTGGTTGAGAAAGAGGGCTAGCTTCATCAAAAACAGACATCTTTCTACGGGTATCTACATAAACTGATGCTAATAGCAGATGTATGATTTGTAGAGACTTGGCATGGTCTTTCCAGGGAAGCTGCTTGGAAACCCCAGAGTCTTTTTCAGCAAAAGTTTATAGGCAGCTTCATAATTTTAGAGCAGGGATTCTCAACCCCAGCATGCCTGACATTTTGGGCCTGATGATTCTCTGTCCAGGGACTGTCCGGTGCATTCTAGGATACTTAGCAGCATTCCTGACCGCTACTCAGTGCCAGTAGCACTACCTCCTTATCCTAAAAGCTGTGACAACCAAGGACATGTCTACACATGGCTGCATGTCCCTGGGGGCGAGACCACCAGAGTGAGGTCCACTGGTGTAGAGACCCGTGTGTGTGTGTGTGTGTGTGTGTGTGTTACTGGTGGTGGGAAGTTAAACGACCCCACGTATCCCAGACAGGCGTCCATGGAGCTGACTCCAAGCCATCTGACACGTCTCAAGGGACACTGGTGTCTTTTGTCCTGTTTACCTGAGGGGCAGGTGGCCGGCTGGCGTCTTTAGGAAGATTAATCAAATGCCTCTTGGAGAAGCTGCCCTGACTTTGCCTTCGGGGCTCTGCCTTTCGCCCCGACTCATCCCCCCCTCCTCCACCCCACCTGGTCCTCGGGATTCTTTGGGACATGGTGACAGGGAGTGTTGATTTCAGAAGATGCATGAGCTCAGGGAGCCCCTGGCTGGGTTCCCAGGACCCGCATCTCTGCCCTCAGCCCTGGGTCTAGCCCACCCGGCCTGTTTCCGTAGCCCCTGACACCACTTTCCTGATCAATGAGGGAGAGCTTGCCTCGGGACACGGCTCCCCCCTTCACATTCTTCGGAGGCCAGTGGGCTCTCCCACAATCCCCAGGGATGTGGCAGCCCGGCCCTATTTGCAGCCGCCTGGCCCCGAGAGCCACGTGTGCTCCGGCTGCTGGCGGTGCTGCTGTTGACTCTAAAGCTGTAAAAGGTCAGCGCCAAACAGGCCGCCCTGGAAGATGAGGGAAACCGAGTCCGGGATTCACTCAGGATCACACAGCTAGTGTGGACAGGCTTCCCACACCGGGCGGCCTGTTCTGAGTCTCTCTTGGCCTCCACAAAGCCAGAAACGGGTGCCTTGTACAGGCAAAGAAAGGCCACACAGAGCAGCTCCATCAACCCTCCCTCGGGGATGCGTCCTCACTTTGAGGACTAGACCCCAGAGATTCAGAGGGGAAAGAACCACCAGTTCTGGCCTTGAAGATGGAACTTCATGGTGTGCAGATGAGGGTGGGGTGAGGAGGGGGGTAAGAGACCCAGATCTATTGCCAGAGACTTTCTCATTGATCTATCCACCACCTAGCCACAAATCACAGACCCCCTGGCCTGCCAAGCATTGTGCCGGGTGCTAGGACCCAAAGACACAAAAGAGATGGCTCCTTCTCTCCAGGGGCTCAAGGTCAAGTGGGCCATCAGCGTGGCTGTGGCCAGCCGTAGGGCCCCTCCTGGAGGTGGGCAGGCAGCTGGCACCTGCCTCCTCTCTCTAAGGAGGTCCCTCACCCAGTCCCTGGAAGGTGACTCAGGGCCACGATTTCTGAGAGGTCAGCCCCCTGTCCCTGCCAGGATGAGCTCCGCAGAGCTCTGAGCCCGGTAGGCAGAGACATGCCTGCTCTGCACCCCCTGGGGGGCCTCCTGCAGAGAAACTTGGGTGTTGCTGAGGGATCTGTGTTGTTTAGAGAAAGAATTAAGCAACCACTTTTGTTTAAAGACAGATATCATATGATATCATTTATATGTGGAATCTAAAAAAAAATGGCACAAATGAACTTATTTACAAAACAGAAATGGATTCACAGACATGGAAAACAAACTTATGGTTACCAAAGTGGGAAGGAGGGAGGGATAAATTAGGAGTTTGGGATTAAAATATACACACCACTATATGTAAAATAGATGAACAACAGGGACCTACTGTATAGCACAGGGAACTATACTCAATATCTTATAATAACCTATAATGGAAGAGAATCAAAAAAAGGATAGATGTATATAAGTGTATAACTGAATCACTTTGCTGTCTACTGAAACTAACACAACACTGTAAATCAACTATATTTCAATAAAATTTTTTTTTCAAAAAGAAAGAATTACTAGGCTGAGGACCAGAGGGAGTGGGCATGAGGACGGAGGGCATGAATCTCCTCAAACACTTTCATGAAGATATTGTCCTTGTCTCTGCTTCCTGTGGACCAATGTCTGGATCTCGTCTGTGCCTCATTCAGGGGACAGAGGACAGTAGAAACCTGACAACCCAAGCAGCTCGACTGGGGAGACTTTTGCCCCTGGAGGCCTTGGCTAACCCAGGGCCCGGGCAGTAGAGTTGCCCCACTGAGCAAATAAAAATATAGGAAACCAAATTAAATTTGAATTTTAGGTAAATAAAAAATGGGACATATTTACACTAAAATTGTTTGTTGTTTATCAAAAATTCACATTTAACCTGGCATCCTGCCTTTATCTGGCACCCCCATCAGGGATGATGGGTCAGCTGACTCCTAGGAAAGCCCCCCAGTCTCACCCCAGGGGCACCCAGGAGGTGGGTGTCCATCTCAGCCCCGCATTAACCACCACCAAGTGACCTGGAGTGGCTCATCTTACGTCTCAGCTTCCACTTTCAGACACGAAAAGCTTACCCAGGCCATCTTCAAATTATGGGTCCATAATTTAATTTCCCTTTGCTTTTTAAGTGTACCATCCATTACATTAAAGCCTATACAAGTTGATAAAAAAGCACAACCTTCAAGGAAGCTGCCAGGTTTATGGATCCAACACCATTATTTTCCAAATCATGTTCTTTAGGACAACAGTAGGTTAGACAAAATGAAGTGTTTTCTCCCCGCCCCAAAACTACATTAAGAACTGCCAGAAGGAAACTGAAAATATTCTACAACTCTCTTTTTGAAGAAAAACTACCTGTCAACATGAAGTGAGGCATGCAAATTGCTAAGCCCAGTATCCAATGAAATTTAAAATACATTGATGAACAGAACAGGAATAAAGATATAGACATAGAGAATGGGCTTGAGGACACGGGGGGAAGGGGAAGCTGGGGCGAAGTGAGAGTGGCATCGACATATACACACTACCAAGTGTAAAATAGCTAGCTAGTGGGAAGCAGCCACATAGCACAGGGAGATCAAGCTCGGTGCTTTGTGACCACCTAGAGGGGTGGGATAGGGAGGGTGGGAGAGAGGCTCAAGAGGGAGGGGATATGGAAATGTATGAGTGCATGTGGCTGATTCACTTTGTTGTGCGACAGAGGCTAGCGCAGTACTGTGAAGCAGTTATACTCCAATAAAGATCTATTTTAAAAAATACATTTTAAGATGAAACTTGGGCAGTCTCTAGCAAGTCCTTAATTTATGCAACTTACACGAGTTCAGTCAGAAAACATTCTAAGGCAGAAAGAGCCTGCGATTAATGCCCCTCGCCATGGCTCTTCCCAAGTGCATGCTCCAGAGTGAGTGTGGTCAGTGATCCAACCCGAGAGCCCGCTGGACACTCCTGGAAGCAGGGAAGTAGGATCCTATCACCTAAAGATGTGGATGCAAAGTTATCCAATGCGGCGGCACCTTGAAACACAAGGCGACTACTTCAAAGAGCGCTCAGATGCCCCAGTCTCGAGCGGGACCCTGGTCATGCCGAGTTACTGAAGAGGGATGTCGTGTTAGTTCCCAATGAGGCACCCCCTTAAGAAATATTCAAAGGAATGTTCTCGGCTGATTCTGATCAGGCTCTCTTTTTAAATTTAGCACTCTGTTAGTTACTGACCTCCAACTTAGCATCTTAAAACCTCAAAAAGCATTTATTATCTCACATTGTTTCTGTGGGTCAGGAATTTGGCCATTGCTTGCTGGATGGTTCTATCTTGGGGGCTCTTTTGAGGTTGCAGTCAAGAATTCAGGGGCTTTACAAGGATTCACAGGGATTTCAGGGGCTGGCAGGGGGCCGTAGTCACCTGTCTGCAGGCTGGACTGCAGCTGGAGGAGCCACATCTAAGATGAGGCCCTCACGTGGCCACTGGCAAGAGGCCTCAGCTCCTGACCACGTGGAGCGCCCCAAAAGACTGCTTGAGCATCCTCACAACATGGCAGCTGCCCTTCCCCCGAGCAAAGGAGCCAAAACAGAAAACAAAGAAAGTTCTTGGGCAGGGGCCATGCTAATCTTCTCTGTATTGTTTCAATTTTAGTAGATGTGCTGCTGTACACCTGAAATGAACACATTATTAATCAACTATACGCCAATATAAAATAAAAATTAAAGAAAAGTCCTTGATGTCTTTTATAACCTAGTCATATCCACCATGTTCTATTCATTAGAATCGAATGGCAAAGTCTAGCCCATGCCCAGGGGGAAAGGGATTTGACTCCACCTGTTGAGAATAGTGTTGGCAAACCTGTGGACGTAGTTTAAAACTACCACAAGGATAGCACATTCTAAAGCTGTACAACTAAAGCTCAAACAGATGGGGTTTCAGGCTTTAGCTGGAGGAAGGCAATGTTTGAATCAAGGTTCCTAAATCTACAGCTCCCAGGTGGCGGGCACTGCCTCTGCTTGGGGACTGAGAGACGGTGCCTCTCTGGAAGCCCTGGCCCGGGGGGAGTCTCCTGTACCTGTGCCCTGGGAGCCTGGCATGTAAACTGACCTCCCCCCCAGGGCACTCCTCTTGGCGCCAACGGGGCAGAAGGCAGCAGTACTGATGGGGAAGGATGGGCCACCTGGGCTCCCAGGCTCCCCTCCCTTCCAGACTCTGAAGAGGCCACGATGAGTGTGGGAAAGGACATTTTGAGGCCAGCTAGGGCTTGAGAGAAAGGGAAAGAAAGCGAGAAATTACAACAGAGGCTGGGCCTGAGGGTCACGTTCTGGAGAGGCTGCGGTGGAGGAAGGCAGAGACGGATCCAGGCTCAGCTCTCTGGGCCTCTGCGATTCTGCCTCCAGCGGACGTGAGGTTGTCTGGCTCGCGAGGCTGATCTGCTTTTTGAGCACATATGGACACCAGACTAGGGCTCGCTTTGGGAACCCAAGGGCCTCTTCTGGACCACAGGGCCTGGGCCTGTCTGTGGTACCCAGGCGGTCTGCTGTCTTGACGGATGCTGGGATGGCCCCATGAAAGTGAGAGAATTTTCATTGGTCAACAACCGTTGTAACTTCACACTCAAACATCATCTGAGGACAAGACCCCAGGTCTGAAGAGCATCACTGCCCCCCTGCTTCTGTCCCCCCGCATCTGCTCACACCCCCTTCTTCCCCCGCGAGGCTGGTGAGCAGTGGTCTCCCCTGGTCCCCCCAACCCTTAGCTATCCTGGTCACAGGCAGTAGCTTTTCTGGGTGTCTGTCTCCCCTCTCAGGCTGGCGTTCTCTGGTCCAGTGAAACGTCCTCTCCTAGGTCTCCTGAGGGTTTTTGTTCATGGGCAGCGTCACTGAGAAGTCCAAACAATAACAAAGCTAATGGTCACTGGTACTCATACTTACTCTGAACCACGGGCGCTAAGGAGTTCCCTGCACACCACAACACCCCATGAGGAGGAAGCAGGAGGCGGGCGGAACTCACCCAGCCTGCAGGTGGAGGTCCAGCCCTGGGGGGCACGCTCAGGGGCCTCTAGGTCAGGGCTGTCTCACAGAGCTCTTGCCGATGATGGAAATGTTCTATTGTCTGCACCGTCCAATACATGGCCACCAACCACACGTGGCTGGCGAGCACTTGAAACGTGGCCAGGGCAACTGAAGAGATGAGTTTTTGCTCTTATTTAATTTTAACTTCTTTAAATAGCCACGTGTGGCTGGGGACCACCACTTTGGACCACGCAGGTCATGGTGGTCCTGCCCCTTCATTTTACACCCATAGAAACTGAGCTGCACGGAGAGGAGGCGGACAGCTTAAGAGCCCTTGGGGGTTACAGAGAATAGGATTCCCTCTGGTGGCAGAGTCCTTGTCACCCACAGCAACTTGCTGACAGGGGCGGGTGTCTGCCAGGCTGAGTGGCAGGACAGGTCCCAGACGGGCAGGGAATCCCTGCTTTGTCCCGGCGGGTGCTCAGCTCTGCTTGGAACACAAAATCAAGACCTCCAAAAAGCAGGGGAGGGTCAAACGCTGGGGCGTCACAGTGTGGAGCCCCACTGCAGACCCCACGAGGTTGGGGCCTCTTTGGGGTCTCCTTTCGGGGTCTGAGCACTCTGGTGACTATTTCTCCCCAGCTGACTCCCTCAGACACTGAAAACCCTGAATGAACATGCAGCCTGGCGATCACCCCTCAGATCAACGTAAAGGCCTGTGAAAGCCATGTGAAGCAATGAGTCCAGCGGGTATTTCTTTTCCACTTAAGCCCACAAATAATGCTCTCTGATTATACAACCATTTGTGGACTCTACAAGCCAGACGTTTAGGCAACAGAGTCGAGCCTGTTTCCCTCAAGCAGTGTGAAAATCCCAGAGTTGCATGTCAAGTATTACTATTTTTAAATGAAATGGAGATCAGGGTGAGGAAAAGACTAATTTAGGCTAAACTGGCAAGTACATATAATTTACAAAATTATGCAAAAGTAAAAGACTTCAATTTCCTTTCCATCAAGGCATATTCTGTGAGAAAAACCAAACTGTCTCATGCCTCTGCATTTGTGCTGTTAGGTCCTGGGACTAATTTGGGGGATTTTTTTGTAGAACTCTGAGTGGTTCACCACAGGAAGTCTGTGAAAACTCTTAGGCGCTGTGCCAGGGTGCTGCAAAGGCAATGAACTTCTATCGGCAATAATTCTCCTTCTTCTCTTGTGGGCTGTTACCCTGGCAACCCTCTGGGTGGTACCCTGTTCCGCCCCAGGTGTTCTAAAACGCAGAGCCCTCACTTCAGAGGTGGGACTGCTCTCAGGTGTCAGATCCTCTGTCTGAGGAAATTGCTTTACTTTCCTTCATTCCACAAGAATGTAAAAATTCATTCTTACGCTGTCCTAAATTGAGAAAGACAAAATGTAATTATGTGACGGTCAGAAGACCCTAACAGAAACAAGCAATGAGCACTATGGGGTCATTGTTCCCTGTTTGTCACCCCCCCGCCACCCAATCTATTTCCACTCTCTCTGTCCTGCTCTGTGCTCAGGAGGCCAACCTCCCCTCTGTGGGGGAGAGAGGACAGGGTATTTCTACCCCCTTGCTGCCGGATGCTTCCCTGGAGGTGGTGGGTCCCTCTGGGACTCTGCTCCTTTGACACGGGCCCTGTACAAACACAAGGGCACATGTCACAAACTTGCATACACATCAACGTACTAAGGAACAAATGATCGCCTCTCACTTGAGAAGTGTACTGGAACACGCCACCCAAAATGTGCCTCTTTGGCATGGCGATTATTTTGAGCTAAGGGCAATTGAGAATAGGGAGATGCAGGAAAAGCTCTTTACCTCTCCCTAGCTGCCTAAAAATAGAGTTAAACTTCCCCTTTTGTAAAGGAAATTTCCACTTATGAAGACTTCTCCCACCAGGAGGAGAGCTACCCCTGGAGACAAATCCATCACCCAAGCAACTCGCGTCTGCACAAGGCAGCCCATAATGGCACCCATTTCCTCCCCTTCCCAGGGCTTCCCTCCGCATCCAGAAGTCCAACCCCTTTTTCTTTGTTTAACCTAAGATGGTAGGTAAACCTCAATCTTCTGGCCATCTCCAAGAGCCATATTCTTCATTGTGATCTCCCTTAAAACTTTTTTTTTCCTTGTTAACATCTTTGATCAGCTTGACTCTGGGGCCCCAGCCTAGGAGGGTAAGGGGAAAAGATTTTTCCTGCCCTACTTGCATACCCACCAGCATCTGTCCAGTGACTGAGTCCTTCAGGCCCCAGGAGACACATCTCTACAACTGTCCCCTGAGTTCTCATGCTGAAAGGTAGCCCGGTCCTCCACCGTCTGGATCTGGCGGCTGTACCGCGACCAAGAAAAGTCAGAGAAAAGTCAGAAGAATTCCTCATCAAGTCCTTCGTCTCGGGGGCAGCAGTGTGGAGACCCTTGCACAATGCAGCATCAGCCGCCGGTGGTGCCGGGGGACCACTTCCTGACTTCTCCTCCTGTTCTGACGTTCGGTTCTGGTGGGTCTCTCACAGCAGCCACTGACACATTCGTCACCAGGAGACATGGCCTCAGCTTAGCCAAAGCCATGCCATTCTTCGGCACCATTCTAAGGTCATAAGTGGTATCTTCTGCATCTGCCCATGCTGGAACATTTTGATAAAATGCATGTCAAATGTGACTTTGCAACCACTTTAGACACACAATGGAATGTCGAATACGTGTTGTTAAAGCACTTAGGTTTGATTTAGGTGAGATAAGAGACACTCTGGACAGTTAAGGAATGAGAACAGAAGATTCCTGAATAAAGAATCTGGTCTGTCATGAAAAATCAGATTAATTTTGAATTTGAGATGCTCACAGTTATTTGTTATAAACAGTTGCTTGCTGTTACTCATGATAGTAAAATTACACCAGAAAAGGTCAAGTAGATCATAGTTTGGCTATTTTCACTTTGTAAAGGATTAAAAATGTTTTAACAATTTTTAGGAAAAAAATAAATTGAAAGAAACTGCAGGTGAAATATAAACTAAAGTGACATTCCAAAATGCGTATCAGAAAATTAGAACAAAAAAATAAAAATTTTGCATGATTATGAAGGAGAAATTTCTATAAAATATTCCTGAAATGATTATTTATTTAGTCTGTAAATAAAACTATAGTGTCAAATAAAAAGAGAATTGAACAAGCTGAGCTCCATACTACTATTTCAGTTTTTTTTTTTTAGAATTCCAGCATTTAAAAATGTGGAGGAGAAGGGTCTGTAATAACCTATATGGGAAAAGAATCTGAAAGAGTGGACATATGTATATGCATAACTGAATCACTTTGCTGTACACCTAAAACTAACACCACATTGTAAATCAACTCTAATAAAAATTAAATTAAAATTTTAAAAAAAATGTGAAGGAGAAGGGAAAAACTAACACTGCGTACATCTATATGTTGGTTTAAGATACATGAAATTGCTTAATAAGTGAGAATAATTTATCTAAGCTTAACATATTGTGAGTTATTATTTTCAGTAAGGATAATTTATCATAGGAGATCCCATTATAATTTTTGAATACAATATGTAAATTTTATGGTTCATTTGTGAATTTAAGCGTTGCTTAAAATTTTATTGCCAATTCCAGCTGCTACAGCCTCAGCAGGGCAAACCGTCTCCAAATTGAACTTAAGAAAAGACATAACTAAGAACTACAGTAACTCCAGAAATGTTGTCTCATTTGGCATTACTGTCAACAGAATAGAAATAATGTAAAACTCTTGAATATGAAACATAATTTGTGATTTTCCTAAAATGAAGCCATGGAAAATAGATCTTGTGGATTAAGAATATAAAAATGTATGGATTATGTAGGCATTTTGCTATTCATCCATATATTGCTAGCCTATCAACAGAATACTCAGAAATGGGTAATAATAATTAAATTTAGTTACTGTTGGTATTTTGTTGGCTTTAGACGTATACAACTGTAGCTTTACTTACATTTTTCTATTTTGTCTTTATGCAGATGTATTTATCATGGTAGGAGGATAAGACAAGTTTTATTTAACAATTTGGTAGCTGGATATATCACTTGAAGATATTTAGACTTGTGGCACGCATGCCTTCATCTGTGTGCTTGCTGGGGCCTCCGCGCTCCCTCTTTCACCACCGGGCTCTCCGGGGCCCGGCTAATTCCACTCTCTCCCGGGCTCTTCAGGCCCAGGAAGGTTCTATCTTCCCCCTGTTGCTAGTTGCTGGGGCCTCAGCCTCCTTGGTGGTCCCTTAATGCAGCCCACACCTCCATAACGGTCCCTTTCTTTAATGGTTTTCAGATCAGTCTTTCTGAGTGCCCTGCATGGCTCTCTCCAGGACGCTGACTGATGCTGCTGGTATGTTAGAGTGTTTAAGAACACACCCCATTGCCACGCATCCCTCTGTCCTTCCAAAATGCTCCATTTTCTTCACGACACTGATTCCCTCCTGACATTATAGGTTGGCCTGTTGGCTGCCGGTTGCCTGTCTCTGCCCTAAACTGTGAGCTCCCTGAGGGCAGGGCTCTGACTGGTTCCCTGTGGGAGTCCCAGGGCTAAAAACAGTGCCTGTCACATAGGTGCTCAATAAATGCTTGTTAAGTAACTTTGATGGAAGAAGAGAGCATATGAGTAAGGTCTACAAGAACATCTAAAATTCTAAACAAGGTCTAAAATTCTCCAAGAACTGGCCCAGGGTACGTTTTTATACAATAATCAGTGAAATGTGAGTGAAAGTGGGAAATATTTCAAAAGGATGTAGGTACCCACCTACCATATTCTGCTGTTGAGAAGGCTGTGATAAGACACCTAATATGCCCTCAACGCCTGGCTCATGGCAGGCACTCAATCTACACAGTTCTCCATATGTCCTTTTCTTAGTTAAGAAATGGGAGGGATTTCCAAAGGCCCGTTCCCACCTCAATTACTTTCTTAGATTAACTACTTTAAAATTAGGGGCAGGATGTTAAAATCAATGAGGTTAAAAATTGGCCAAGTGGAGAATTATAATCTTAAATTGAGAAAAATAGTGTGTGGCTCAGAAGTGCTCAATGTGTCCATTAAAATAAGAGTTGCCAATGTTTGACTCACCTGAATCCTTTTTTTTTCCCTCCCATAATGAGCTGCCGAGTACTGTGATGTACAGTCACACAGCAATTACATGGAACCTGCAGCCCGATGAACAGTGTTCATTATTAGTTGAAGGGATTTCTGCAGAGTGGATGAGGTTGTGTGAGGGTCGGGCTGCCTGAGTGAGAAACGCCCTGGTCTCCATCACTCACAGGACAGCAGGTTGGCGGCCCCAACCGGGGAAATTGCTACTTGGCTGCATAGGGTGACAGGCACACACTACACAGCTGTCCGGGTGGCATGGGAAATGAAGGAGTGTCATGGCGGGGTGTCAGGAGGTAATTAGTAGCCCCTCAGCTGTCTGTAAACAAACATTTTTGATGCATGCCATGAAGAGCTGAAGCTATTTTGGTGATCAATTTTGCACTCCCAGGAAGCGGAATTTAATTACTTGTCTGATTCCCAGAGCCCTACATCAAACCAGCACTGACATTAGGGAAACGGGCTCCCCACCTGCAGAGGGGGCAGCTCTCTGACGCCAGGGTCTTCACTGTGTCGCTTTCTCACTCTTTTATAGCAAACCATCCGTCTCCACCTGTTCTTATTTAAGGGCCATTTTATTTTTGTTTCTAAAATCAATCAAAAGGCCCAAAGCATCACTAAAAGGCAGCAGCAGGTAAACATAACTGAGTTCCACAAACTTTTACTGAGCATCTACTATTGACTGTATTCCTATGTCAGGGATGCGAAGACAAAGCTGAGTAAAGACCTAGTGTCCGGGCTCAGGGAGCTTATAGTGAAACAGGAGAAGTGGCCGTATCAAACACAGAATGTCAAGATACAGTTTAGAGTAGACTTTCATTTCCTATCTCTTGTGTTTTACCCCTAACTAAATTTAAATGTCCATTTATTAATATCTTTAACACTAATTAAACAACTGAGTTAGACTCTGCAAAAGATATAATAGTTAATAAAAACAAAATAAAAATAAAAATGATGTGCATCTATTTAGTGCCAAACCCAAGATTCAGCAAATGATAAATATTTAATAAAAGCAATTACTATTATCACATTAATACAAAACCCATTAAGTAGGTATTGTGATTGTCCCCATTTCACAGAAGAGGAAACTGAGGCTGGGAGAGACTCAGCTACTGGCTCAAAGTTACTCACCCTGGTCTGCCTGATTCCTAGGCTCTTAAGCCTAATTCCCTTCTAAATAAGATGTGGCCCATGCTCTTAAGGTGCTCTCACTCCCTTGCTGCGGAAGCAAAGAAGACAGGCATGAATGGGCATAACCTGCACGAAGGAGAGGAGAGCATGGGGTGGTCCAAGTGTGACAGTCCCTGGCCTGTGGGTTACAGGTTAGGGTGTGGGAGGGACCTCTTCTCAATGTTATGTTCACTCCGCTCACCTCTGGGGAGGAGTCCATCAGACCTGGAAGACACACCTGAGCAGCATGGGGAGCTGAGAGCCAGGGATGTGAACCTACCCAAGGTCTTCTGTCCATCAATCAGGACAGTCCTGAATGTAGAACACTTTGTACTCCAGGCCCTTCTCCTCCAGCTCTTTTCCTACATCTTGTCTCCTGGGATCTCCTTCTGGCCATGTCTACCAGCCGTGGACTTCTCTGTGTCCAGTAGTACAGTATGCAGTCTAACTTAACAGCATTGCAGAGGGAGGAGGGGAACTGGCAGGGGTGGGGGAGAAAAGCATAAAGGAGAGAAAAGCATAAAGACAGAGGTAGAACCCTGCTCTCCTGATTTCAAGTCAAGTTTCCACTATTATTCCACAACAATTGAGAATGTATTAAGAAGGAAAATACAACATACAGGTTTGCTTTTCTTTGAGGTAATCTTCCCCATCACAAAATTTTTAATCTTACAAAATGTTATTGACTTCCCTTGCAAAAACCTACCAAACCCAATGTTTTGCATGATCAGTTTCTCACATGTATTTTGGGCTGGCTCCAATATTTTTGTCACCATTTTAACTTTGTAGAAATTCTAATCTAAGGCCCTTCTCATGCATGACATTTTTCTTGAGGATCACCTAGCTGCAAGGAGCAGAAACTCAAATAAGGTTAATCCAAAGGAGATGATTTGCTGCTGCTGATAGTATTCATGGTGTTGGCGGTAATTTATGATGGTGATGCTGAAGATGGTGGCTATAGTATGGTAAGGGTGACAGGAATGGCGGTTGTGACGGTGAAGATGGAGGTTATGATGGTGGTTGATGGTGGTTGTGATGGTGAAGATGGAGGTTATTATGATGACAATTGTGGTGACAGTGGTGGTGATGGTGATGATGGTGATGGTGGTCATGGCGATGGGGATACAGTTTTGGTGATGATGGTGATGATACTGGTGATAGTGATGATGGTACGGATGGTGATGGTGATAGCGGTGGTGATGATGGTGAAAGTAATGCTGGGGACGATGGTGGTGATGGAGGTGATGGTGGTAATGAGGATGCTGATGATGGTGAAGATGACGGTGGTGATGCTGGTGAAGATGATGGTGCCTATGACGGAAACAGAGGTGGTGATGGCAACTTTGGGATCACATGGCAGAAAGCAGGGTCAAATTTTACAAGGGGCTAGACTTGGGACATGAGTATTCCGTTAATGTGGCTCCTTTTTTTGTGTCTCTGGAGGCACATGGTTTCTTGTCTCTGCTTCTGTCTGGGCCTCTGCAGCACCATCTTGTGTCAAAGGGTAAAAAATAACCACTCTGGCCCTGGCTGTACATTGCCTTCCGGTTAAGAGCTCTTCACAGACTAACTCAGTCTGGGTATCTTCAAGTTATTCAGAGAGAACAAATCAGATAGGTTCAGACCAGCCAATGACTTCATTTCTCTGGAGTTAGCTGTAGCCATACATCATTTAATACAAACAGAGAACCCAGGACGGTGGGAGATAGATTCTCCCAGAAGACTGTGGGCCAGAGAAGGCAATGACAGGCATCTCGAGGACTGGAACATCTGGAACAGGAAGAGTAAGAGTGAAGATCTGACAGGAGGAGTCGCAGGGGACAAATTTGCTGAAATCCAGAGGAGATGGGTTTAAAGGTGAAGATCTTGTCATTTTCAAATCATTCTCTCCAACCTTTGAGAAGTTTTGCCAGGAGAGAGATTATTTTTTCAGCCATGTGGGTTCATACTTTCTAGTTAATACCTGCCTGAAAATTGGGGAACATTTAATGGCCCTTTTTTCCTCCTTTTATATTAGCAATTAAATATCTGCTAATAGTGTCTATCTTCCAAAACTAAGAGTTCACTTGTAAATGTATTTATGGTCAAGTAGCTTCCACAATTACATGCCGGTCACTATTCAAGTTGTGATTTTAATGATCCAGAGTGACAATTTTCCTCTTTCTTCTTTGCCCACTTTCTCTGTCAAAATAAGGTGATAAAACAACCCCAAACTTGACACGTGTGATTTAGAAAACAAAGGGGACAACTGTGCAGACTCCAAAGACCCAGAACGTACTTGAGGTCTGTGGATGATCCACAGGGTTAATTTTGTTCTTAAAAGATACTTGTGGGCATCTTCCTGTGCCATTATCTCTGCAGCAGAAGGTGGAAAAGAACTAAGTCTAAGATTCCATGGGCTCCTGACTGATGAATACCTGAGAAATTCTGCCATCTCGCTGATCAAGGAAGTGAGATATGTGTCTAAGAATCTAGGTTTTCTATAATGCACGTGGCCTTTTTATCAACCAGCCACTCTATGAGGTGGGAACACATGGGAAGGGGTGTTTAAAAGATTATATTTCTTAAAGCAAAGAAACCCCAACCTCCTCCCTGCCCCACCACCCCTGGAGATTTGGTGACAAGGAACTTCAAGATGTTGGCACAATTTTCAGAACACAAGGGCTACCTTCCCCAACTACATGCCAAACCTCCAAAATGCAGTAATAGAACAATTTTCTCCAAAATCTTATTTGAAAAGAGGTTTAAAAATGGTCAGTAGAGAATGGTTAAGATTAGCTTACAGAAGCTCTGTGTCCTAAGGGAGGTTGAAGGCTCGTTTCACACTTGAGAGGTGCACACACCAGGGGGCATCACGAAAGAAACATGGAAGCAGTGAAACCAAAAGGTCAATCAGACAGGCTTTATCAGCCTGGCATTTCACAGAAGGAATTGGCTCTGGGTTGACATTAAGGGGCTTGCCTGCCTTCATCTTGTTACCAAACTCAGGTTCGGCTGCTTGACACTTGAAAGCCACTACTCAAGAGACAAGTGCTGGTAAGAAAGGGAAGTTTGCTTTATTCTGGAGGTCGGCAACCTGGGGAGAAGGTGGACTCATGTCCAAAAGCCAACTCCCAACAGCCGATCAAGGAGTAAGGGTTTTAATGGAGAATTTCAGGGGTGCACAGGCAGAGGGAAGGGGGGCTACGTGCAGAACAGCACAGTCAGCTCTGGCGGTCATTTTGAAATTGTTCACGTGGTGGTCTGACCAGCATCATCTTGATTGTTTTAGGTACAGTTAATCTTCAGCTCTAGGGTCAGTTTGTTCCCATTTCCTTAAGGACAGTTCTTGGAATTGTACAAGATGGAGAAGCTTATGTCATGGCTACAGTCTGGTCATCATATAGTTAAGTTCTTCCACCTGGTGGGGGTTTCAGTATCTGCAAAACAGCTCAAAGGATATGGCTCAGAATATGATCTATAGCCCTTGAGGAGGAACTAAAGGTCCTTGACTTCATTTAATGACTAAACTATTATTATTTTGTCTGGTTTGACTGCTTTCCTTTGCTTCTGCATTTTATTACTTCTCTGATTAAATTTATTCTTTGGCTAAAGTTTTTCTACAGACAAGAGGCAGGTGGAGGACACTGGGAGGGAGGGTCCTGTCCTGAGACGGCCCCATAGGGTCCGGCTCTGTTACATTTTCTCTCGCTCTCTCTTTCTTTCCTTCCGTCCTCCTTTTCCTTCCTCCCTCCCTCTCTCCCTCATTCCTTACTTCCCTCTCTCCTTCCCTCGGTCCATTTCTTCTCTCCCTTCCTTCCTTCCTTCCTTCAACTTCCTAATCACGGTCAGTCCCAAGAATCTTCCAGCAGAGGTCACACTTTCCTTTAAGATGAAGCAAGGTATTTTTTATTTGAGAGAGTAACTTGTCTGCTTGTTCTGGGCTGTAAATTTCCACACTATTTGGAGAGATTCCACAGTGACATGAGGCCATTGGAGAGGTATGGGACATAGTGTCAGAGATACAAGACCACCAATCAGCTACGCATCATACATCATGATAAAGATAATAACACCCATATTGACCATGTCCAGATGCCCAGCACTGGCCTTTTGTGCTGCCATTTGTGTTTATCCCGTCTTTGATGTGTTGGTTGAACTAGTGATAGGGACCCCTGGGCATTAGCCTTTCCTTTAGGGGTGTAAGTATCACCGGGGCCTCCTTATCAAAAACTTCCTTGTCCACAGACTGGAGGGGTTCCATGAATTCCTTAGGACTATTGCTGTGGGGTCTCAGCAGAGACCTACAGAAGGGTCTGAACTTACCAGCAGCTGTCCAGGTGCTTCTGGTTTGCTGGATTGTGAATTCATCATTCATGAGGTTAGAGAGGGCTTCATGGAGGTGGTGGTGAGAACAGAGCATGGCTTTAGGAGACTTGTTGAAACTGGACTGGCAGAGGGAAAGAGGAAAGACATTATGACTCAAGAAGAGTCTGAGCAATTTGCTTGGGGAGTCACGTGGGGCATTCTTCTGGGTGACAGTCTGTTTGGTTTCTAGCACTAAATGCTAAGAGCTGAGATTTACTGAGCACTTCTTAAATCCACTCCTCTGAGCTAAGTGCCTTCCGTACCTTAGCTCATTTGAGTTCTACAGTTGGGAAAATCAAGGTTAAGTAGTCTGCCTGAGATTGTGCAGCTTCTAAGCAGTAGAGCCTATATTCAGACCCAGTAGCCTGATTGGAGGGACTGAGTTTTAACCATTATTCTAATCTGCCCTCTTATCATACCTCAACTCACAGCACAATCACTCAACTTCGCTTGGGTTGATAAGTACGGCTGGGGAACTGGTGCTTAATATGTTTAAATTATGACAATCTTAGTACGTGGTCAGCTCCCCATACTACTCAACTCCCTTCAATTCCTTTACACTCAGTTTACACACAATTCACACACATGGACACACACCTACCTATCAACTTTAATAATTTAAAATGAGCTGTATATAAGTTTCCTGGAGTTTAGTCCTTGAGTACTCTGCTGATGTAGATTTGATGTCACATGTCTACAAACTGAAGGTCCCAGGGCCCCAGAGAGGGGTAAGGGCTGGCAATGCCCTGGTGTTTATACTTCCTCATTTCTTATAAGCTACAGCAGTTCCTGCCAGGATTTATGAAGCTATTGCACTGGCGGTACATGGATTACAAAGTAGGAATGTTCTTTGGCTGTCAATTTTGGGGACAGGAGGAGAGTTTAATGCTGTCACATAGGAAGTGCCATGAACTTACACAACAGAGGCCCTATTTTTCACTTGGACCCCGTATAGATTTCTAAGGAGATTTCACAATCTGTCTCCTATCACCACAGCCCATGGAACCCTGCTCATGACAGAGTCCGCACTGGAGAGCACATGGAAGAGAGGCCAAGTTTGTCCAAGGAAGTGGCGAATAAAGCATGGTGCTTCAAGGCTCGTCCTAGCAACGTGTCATGCAAAGGCTAAGATGCACAGAAGGAGCACACAGAAGAAAACCCAGGCAGAGCTGTGCCCACAACATCTGGCAAAGGGTATCACCAGTCCCTCGGGGAGAAGAAACTAAAATTCCACCTCGGGACCTACTATGTACCCTTCGCAGCACCTTGCATAAAGATACGCAGAGGAAACACACATAGTTGTCATCAAGAACTGCCTGGACCCCAGTCACTGGCTATAAATCCTTTTGTCTCATCTTGGAATCCTTAAATAAGAACCCCTTGAAGTAGTTCTATATTTTTACCTAAGGGAGCTCCAGATAACCATAAAAGTCTCGATTCTGGTGTCCAGAGTGGGCAAACCAGAAACAAACAAACAAACAAAAAAACCCAAAAAAATCCTCTCTCCTAACATGAGTTTGTCCTGATGGGGCCATGCGTGTCTGGATCCAGATAGACTCTGTGCACACAACTGAATGGGTATTGCTAACCTAGCTTTTTTTATGCCTTGCACACATTTGATGGCTCAGTTCGCTATCTGGCTTAGGGAAAGGAGCACGGATGGGGAAAGCTGTTGAAGGGAGCGTGCAAGGAGGCTTGCTGGAAAATCAGGGTCTTGGCCAATCAAGATCAGAGGGAGGGGTTTCCCTGGTGGCGCAGTGGTTGAGAATCTGCCTGCCAATGCAGGGGACACGGGTTCGAGCCCTGGTCTGGGAAGATCCCACATGCCGCGGAGCGGCTGGGCCCGTGAGCCACAATTACTGAGCCTGCGTGTCTGGAGCCTGTGCTCCGCAACAAGAGAGGCCGCGATAGTGAGAGGCCCGCGCACCGCGATGAGGAGTGGCCCCCGCTTGCCACAACTAGAGAAAGCGCTCGCACAGAAACGAAGACCCAACACAGCCATAAAAAAAAAAAAAAAAAAAAAAAAAATCAGAGGGAGATTGCACAGGGAGTTTGTGATTGACACAGGACATCAACTCTTCACAAAGCTCTTGCCCACGGTGGACACAATTAACGTTTGCTAAATGAATGAATGGACAAAAATTACACTTTAATTCCACCTCTGAGGATCCTAGAGTTAACATGTATCCTACATTAAAGAGCCTATGTATACAGATCCTGTATAAATGGGTTCTATAGTTAATAAAGAAATCCAGAGAAAATCTGAAATGTTGAGTAGAAGAAAAGGCTGGAACATCAAATAGCCCGAATACAGAGACTCCAAAATATTTCCTTGTGTGGAGAGCATCTGGTGAACCAAGCATCAGATCCAAAGTGCTTAGACCCTTTGGAATTATTCTTTAAAATCCCTGTGACATGGACAGAACATTCTTCTGGAACAACCCAGGACCACGGTTCACTTGGAGCAGCTGGAGGAAACTAAGTCTTCTGTGTTGGTTGTTTGTCTACTGGGGATGCCAGGTCACTTTGCAGAGAAGAATTGTTTGCCCTGGAGTCCCTGATCAAATTTGTGAAGTTTCACTAAAAACCCACAGCAGCCCCAAACTGTCAGACTGCATTCTGACTTGACGGTTTGTCATCTCTTCTAGTGTTGCCTGTTTTCATTGTGATCAACACCTCCAATATTTTTTGGTTAAGGGATGATTTGTTGATTTCCTCTCCTCCCGCTCAGTTTCTCTGGAGTGAAGTCTCAGGAATGTTGACACGTGGTTATTTTCAGCTCCTGTTAAATCACCATCACCCTTAGGGCTCAGATCCCATGGTACTGGGGCCCTGCTAAGACATTTGAGAGCCGAGGTCTGGGGCACGGGAGGTGAAACAGGAGAAGCCTGGGGTTTAAGCTTACATTTTTCTGTCGCACTGCTAGCGGGAGGTCACTGCTATATCTTTCTGAGATTTTTGGTTTCCACAGTGGGGTGCTTATCATGTAGAAGATGTTGAAGGAATTATGCTGTGCGCTTCCAGAGTCATTACATGGATCTCAGGAGAACCAAGAACTTGACTTTTACCTCCTTTCTTATCCTTTTCTCATCTGGGCAAGCCTGAAATTAAAGTGCAAGCAGATAGAGCTAGCCCCAGGAAGAGTGGAAACCACAGGAAACAGATCAGAGTGTGCTCTTAAGGGTTTGAATCAGCTTTATCCACTGACTCTCTCAGAAACTGACCAAAGCAGAAAAGGTTTCCTTTTTCAATTATTTGTAACAGTCCAATCACACACTGACTTACTCTACACCTGTTTTTCTCCTTTGTATGGGCGATTCTAGATTTTCCAGGCTATTTAGGAAATAATTGCTATACAGCAGCATTCACTCCATAAGTTAACAATTCCTGGAGCTTTTCCCCAGTAACAGGTATCATTGTAGTAAAAAGTATTTTTTTCCTCATCATTTTCTCCTGAGATAATACGGGTTTTTCAAGGCAGAAGAGCCTTCATTCATTCAACAAATATTTATTAATAACCTACTACGTGCCTGGAACTAGGCTAGGTGCAGCCAACCGGTCTTTGCCACCATCGTCCTATATTATAGCTAAGCAAGTAAACATCATACGTGGGCAAAACACAGTGTGGTGGGAAGCGCTACGGAGACAACTAAGCAGAGAAGGGGGTCAGGAGAGATGGGAGCATCCCTGAGGAGGTGACATGTGAGTTTCAATGCTAGACGCCCCATCAGCAGGTGAAGGCTTCTCTTGGTGGAGTCTGGGGCACTCGAATTTCTGGATTGGACCAGCTGAAGCCTGGGGTTTAAACATCAATAAAAGGCTAGGGTTGGAAGTGACCTTGCAAACCCTACTGTCAATCCCGTTCATTCCACTAGTGGAGACACCAACCCCCGAGATGTTAACTGACCAGCTGTGTCTCTGCTCAGCCCTGGGTTCTGTACACTGTGCTTCACACATGGACACTTGTGTCTAATTACCTTTCCTCTCCCTGAGAATTCAGGCCACCTGCCCCCCTCCTTCATGGTTTTGTAGGTTGCTCATGGAGCAACCTCTAATCATTGCCAGGAGCCAAAAGGCAAGCAGGGTCACCCCGCAACCGTCCATTGTCTTGGACTCAGAAGTGGCTGCAACCCCGCATTGGACCATCAGGTCATCTCCTCTGTGGAACTGAATTCCATGGGCTGCTTGGCAACCCACTTTACCTTTCGGAGCAGGTATAGTGCATTCTCCCGTGTGCACTTGTAATGTAAACCCCTACTGGCGTTGATCTTCAAGTGGGAGGCGAATTACACATAGAAGACCCTGCACACTTCCGCTGTCTCTACACACCAGCACAAGTGTCAGTGGCTACCATGTGTTACGATGCTAAAATGGCTGGCTCATCTCTCTGTAGTTTTATAATGCAGGTCAGACGTTAATGCCTTCTTTCCATCTGCTTGGAAAAGAGCAGGTGCAGAATTTGACATGTGAAAGTGATTGGGATTCGTCTGCTGGAAGCATGTTCTGCAGGGTGGCAGGTCATCAGTGCTCTATAGGCCAGCCCACGGAGCCCAGGGGCTGTCGTTGCTCTGAGCAAAATAAGAGCGATGCTTCTGTTCAACCATCCAGACAACTCAGGGGTCAAAAGAATGTATCCACTCCTTGGGCAAAAAGCTCATAAGACGAGAGTATTTACTGGGATATTAAAGTTAACATATCATACTGGTCCAATCATCCATTAATTCAACACACACACAGATGCTACAAAGAAGAACAAGACAAACCATGGCCCTTCCTCTCTTGCAGTCCAGAGGGGGAAAGCAGACCTGTGAGTAAACAGTTCTGTTTGGTAAGTGTTATAATCGTGATAAGATACAAATTCTTACAGGGTGATAGAGGAGAGAGATACAAGCCCTGCTTGGGTTTGGGGTCAGGGAAGGCTTTTTAGAGGAGGTGAAATTCAAGCTGGGTCTTGAGGGATGGGTGGGAGCTCATCCATAGAGGAGAGAAAAGACTCTGTGGGCGGCAGGAACACCCAGCATGAAGACATGGAATTCTGCAAGAACAGGCATGGGGTCCAGGAACCAGGAGTCATTCCGGGTGACTGGAGTTTGAAGTGTGGACGGGATAGTTCAGTGGGCGCCGAGACCACAGCCGATGGGGCCCTGGGGAAAGGGTCTGCATGTCCCTCTGTTCTTTGGTTGGTGGAGTCATTACCAGCACAGATCCCCATCTCCAAAGGCGAAGATTGTCTCAACCTGCATGCCAGTCAGAATCATGAACCTGCCATTTGCACTGGGCTCCTAAGGATGTCTGGATGTACCCACTCCTTCCTAGGGTCGCTGCCTTCCATGTGTCCACAGCAGAGCAGCAGACGTGCAGCTGTTCTGGAATTGGTGAGCTTCAGCCCTTTTCCAAAGACTGTCTTTGCACACCAGCCCCTCCCTGCATCAGCCAGGCAGCCTGCGCTCTCTTAATTGCTGTGATCATTATCATTATAATAATGGGATGGGCTCCCTCGTGGAATCGGATCCAATTATGTGGCTGCAAAGCCTGCTCAGCTTAGTGCCCGGGTCTCCGCATCACCGTCAGATGAGTCATTGGCAGACAGAGCTAATTGTGAGCTGGCAGCTTCGCCGGCCCTGAGACAGGAGCGGGTCACTGCAGTAATTTCACATGAGTGCAAAGGGCAGCCTTGGGTAGTTTCCATCTCTCTCTGTGAAACAGTAGAGCTGTTTGAACTTATCTTGGGGCAGCAGCAGAGTGTGGGTGAAGCTGCAGGAAATGTGACAGGCAGACCTCGGAGTGGAGTCCTTCACGTGCTCCTGACGGTGGTCTGGACTACAGACAGTGAGGTATGGAAAGGTGTTTTCTCTCTCCCCCTGCCTCTGCCTTCTTCCTTTACGATTGCACCTTTTGTGTGAGGAGACAATCAATTAGACCACAGCCGAGAAGCCCCCATGTACTAATCCCTTCTTAAGGAAACCAAAGGCACACTTAGAATCCCTTAGAGTAAACCTCACTGCAAGGAACAAACCTTATTTTTTAAAAAAATGCTTATTCACCTTATTCCTAAAGCTTAGGTTTCATGGCTGTAACTAAAAAACAAGGATCTTATTTAAACACTTAGGTTCCATTAAAAAGCACACACAGGGTGAACAATCCCACAAACACTGCCTCAAAAATAGAGTGCTGCAGATGAGGGAGGCGGCATTTGAAAAATACAAATGGAGAGGACCAAATCAGAGTAGTGGCAGAAGTGTGCTCAATCAGTCAATCAACTCTAGAAGATTTCCTGAGGGCAGAACACGGCATTATTGCTTACGATTAAAATAAACAGAGAAGACAGTATCTCTACCCAGTAGGAGAATAAGCTTTTCTAGAGCAACATTTTCAACAAGTCCAAACAATAGATACTGTTCAAATAACGGAGTGCATTGTGGGGTGATGCAGGGGGCAGCATCTAGAAGGGAGCTCTGATTGTGAACCTGTCCTCCCAGACAGGATGGTTCTGGAGACCCAGCATTCTGCGGTTGCCAGGAGACAAGTAGAGATTGGGGGCAAAAAAGGCTCAGAGGAGTGAGGTTCCAAGACCCTGCTTGGGAGTCTGCAGAGGGAAAGGCGAGTCTGGCCAAGGAGGGGGTGGGGCACGTGGCCAGCGATGAACAAAGTCATCACAGAGAGAGATGTCAGGAAGTCCTCCCGGGAGCCTCTGGATGGACCCTCTACAGGTCTCATGCAGGACCAGAACTCTTACTGGGCTGTTTGTTTTGCACGTCTTCCCATCTGCTGGCATCCAGAGTAAGTGGATTCCCAACTCCTTCCTCTCTCAGAAGAGCCACGGGGCAGCAACAATTATGATCCCATCTCATTAACTGTTTCCCTTCCTCCTCCTGCCTCAGTCCACTTCTGGCTTTGTTCCCCCAAATCTTCAGGAAGGAATGTCATGGGAGTTTCTAGAATGAAAAAACCCTCGTTTGGACTTTCTGACTAACCCAGTGGTCTGAGCACAGCCTTTGGAAGCTGAGGTCCTAACTACGCCCACTGGAGGTGACCTTGGGAGGCAACCCCTGTGTTTTGTCCACTGTATTGACAGTCAACAGGGAGGGAGTTGTCCCAGTTGTTTAGAATGTCAGCGAAGGCAGGTGTGGTGGTGTTATTCTCACCAGCGTAAAAATAATATTTACTGTAAATCACTCGAGTTGCTTCATATCTGCTAATCACAGTCAAAAAGGAAATAGGCTCTCTGTTGGATTACAAATATTATGACCCAGATAAGTGACAGGGTGGTCAATTCATTTTCATCCCAGGAGCTCTTGGCATTGGGGTGGAAAGAGGAAATCTGTAGGAACTCCAACACCAACTCCAATGTCATTAAAGGAAACCTCCGTTGTTGCATAGCCTAAATTTTAGTTTCCAGAGAAACACTCTGACGAAGAAATGAAACCATATTGATCTGCATCTTTGTCATAATAAAGTTCTAAACACGGATTTAGGAATGTTGTTTTGTTTTTCCACTGGAAATGAGACAACATGTTGGTGTTTACCAGGCTGTAGGCTGTGTCAGAAGCTCAGTGCTGTTACCGTGGCAACAAGATGCTCTTGCACCTCTCTGCAATACCGCCATGGCTTTGCTTGGACCATTTCCCAAAGAGTCTGGAGGGTTATTTCCCAGTGGACATTTTGACCTGACGTTACATTTACAGAGTCAACCAAAGAACTCACACAGAGTATTCATCTTAGATTCAAATATCCTCAGAAATTTTGCCCCCCCCAAAAGAAAGGCAATGGTCAGTCAGAAGTCTGTGTGAAGTCTACCTCAGCAGCCAGGGAGGGTAAAAGGTCAGGACATTCTCTACTGAAGAAGCATGATTTGGGTCCAAGAAAACAAGGACCCATTTGTCATGCATCATAGATGAAGTTAACCTTAAGAAAAAATCCAAGACCCAACACAAGGTCCCAAAGCCTCTGCTGGAGGCTGCAGAGACCCCAGAGGAAAAGCAGGAGCAGCTAGAAGGAGAAAGAGAACATTTTTAGGGAAATATATGCATAAATATAGTCTTGAGGGCTTCCCTGGTGGCGCAGTGGTTAGGAATCCGCCTGCCAATACAGGGGACACGGGTTCGATCCCTGGTCCGGGAAGATCCCACATGCCGCGGAGCAACTAAGCCCGTGTGCCACAACTACTGAGCCTACGTGCCACAACTACTGAAGCCTGTGCGCCTAGAGCCCGTGCTCTTCAAAAAGAGAAGCCACCACAATGAGAAGCCTGTGCACCGCAATGAAGAGTAGCCCCGGCTCGCCGCAGTTAGAGAAAAGCCGGTGCGGAGCAACGAAGACCCAACATAGCCAAAAATAAATAAATTTAAAAAAAAAAAAAAAAAAAAAAAGACAAGGACTATTACTGAAAGGAAGAACACCTTTTATATCATGGCGATATTAATTTACTCTTTTTGCCATGCAAAACTTTTTCTTGTGAAATCAAATTTATCAATCTTTTTCCTTACTGATTGTGGATTTTGAGTTTCCCCCACTGAACCTATATAGACAAGTTCACTCATATTTTCATCTAGTACTTAAAAGTTTTCGTTTTTTATTTATTTATTTATTTATTTATTTATTTATTTATTTATTTATTTATTTATTTATTTATGGCTGTGTTGGGTCTTCGTTTCTGTGCGAGGGCTTTCTCTAGTTCTGGCAAGCGGGGGCCACTCTTCATCACGGTGCGCGGGCCTCTCACTATCGCGGCCTCTCTTGTTGCGGAGCACAGGCTCCAGATGAGCAGGCTCAGTAATTGTGGCTCACGGGCCCAGCCGCTCCGCGGCATGTGGGATCTTCCCGGACCAGGGCTCGAACCCGTGTCCCCTGCATTGGCAGGCAGATTCTCAACCACTGCGCCACCAGGGAAACCCCAAAAGTTTTCGTTTTTAAAAAATATTTAAATCTCTGATCCATTTTCACAAGCACTGAAAAAGTAAAATAGTCATGAGAAATTTTTGCCTCAAAATCTACAAAAGGTCTTGATTTGGTGCAACTGAATTAAGCTGACATTTGTTAGTTAAGAATGATTGTATTTTCACTTGCACTTCCATGTGCATTTGATTGGTAAATAATCAGCATGCAAGTTTTGGATATGAAAGCAAAACTCTCCAAATACGTTCTCTTTTTACGATCAAATGGGTGAGAAATTTCACAAGCCTGAACCAGCTCAGGTTCCTTACAGCTTTCTTGTCTTTGCATCTGTCATCACACCCTTGGTCCCTTTTATCCATTTTAACTGGTACATGAAAGCTTATTGCAGCATTAATTGTAATCGCCAAAAAGGGAAAATAACACAATGTCCATCAACTGATTAATGGATAAATAATGTGTTATATCCATACAGTGGAGTTATTTGGCCATAAAAAGGAATAAAGTCAGCAGGAAGCTGCTGGGGCATGGTTTGGGAATGGATCCTTTCTGGAAAAGACAGGGCTGTGACTTTTGTTTCCCAGCATGATCATGGTCATTGAGTCTCTCTTTGGTATTAGTAGCTTTCAGAGTGTCTCCCGTAACTGTCCAGCGGGTGATGTGTGGCTCTATGCTAAGCCCAGCCCTAATGCATGAAGACGGGTCAGGTTATACAGTAGCAATGAGACAGGCAGACACCCGTGGGGGGTGAGGAATCTCTACACAGGCTCTCTTGATTCCAAGGGGTTCCCATGTCTGGCTTTTCACAACTATAATTTATTAGAGGTGTTAGTGGGATCCTGGTTAAGTTTCTCATTTTATAGAGAACTCACACAGTTTGTATTTTTGTCTTTTTAGAAGACATACTTTCAGGATTAGAATACACATATACATGTATACACAGACACATTGTATCTATCTTCTATCTTTTCTGGCTCTTAGATCAAGGTTTACTGCGGTGTTGTTTCTTTTGAGATACAAGTTGATTTGGAGATCCATAATTGTTATCAAATAATATGTATAGGGCTTCCCTGGTGGCGCAGTGGTTAAGAATCCACCTGCCAATGCAAGGGACATGGGTTCGAGCTCTGGTCCGGGAAGATCCCACATGCCGCGGAGCAACTGAGCCCGTGTGCCACAACTGCTGATCCTGCACTCTAGAGCCCGCAAGCCACAACTACTGAGCCCGCGTGCCACAACTACTGAAGCATGCACGCTTAGAGCCTGTGCTCCGCAACAGGAGAAGCCACCTCAATGAGAAGCCCACGCACCGCAATGAAGAGTAGCCCCCACTCGCCACAACTAGAGAAAGCCTGCGCGCAGCAATGAAGACCCAATGCAGCCAAAAATAATAAATAAAAATAAAATAAATAAATTTAAAAAATAATATGTATAAATAGTAATAAATGTATAAATCATAGGTATAAATCTCAGTTCCTGTGACATGCAAATGTTGGAGAATGTGAGGATCTTACAGTTACAGGCACTATTTAAATAGTTTTAATGTGATACAGACACCAAGCGTGGGGGGAGAGAGATGTTGTTGGAATATCCTTCAGTTACGCGATACTTTAGCAGACTGGCAAACAGACGTGTACTCCAGCAATTAAACTGGAGTCTGCTCTTCCCCATCTCTGGGAGGTGGGCCTCCCTTGGGGTGTGGCGGAAAGGGCCCAGAAATCAAAGTCTTGTGGCTGAGGCCAGAGTCCTTGTGCGGCTTCTTTGAGGCTCACTGCTCAGTCAGGGACCAGCCGCTTAGATGTGTCAGCCTCGACTTCTGCATATGGAAGCTCATGACGAAATGATGTAAAGATCTAAAGAAATGATGCTGGGAGTTCCCCGGCAGTCCAGTGGTTAGACCCCGCACTTTCACTGCTGAGGGCACAGGTTCAAACCCGGGCTGGGGAACTAAGATCCCGCAAGCTGCGCGGCGTGGTCAAAAAAAGGAAATTAAAAACATAGTAAATAAATGATACAAATGAACTTATTTACAAAACAGAAACAGACTCACAGACTTCAAAAACAAACTTATGGTTACCAAAGGGGACAGGTGAGGGGGTGCGTTAAATTAGGAGTTGGGGATGAACAGATACACACTACGATATAAAAATAGATAATCAACAAGGAACTACTGTATAGCACAGGGAACTCTACTCAACACTCTGTAATGACGTATATGAGAAAAGACTCTGAAAAAGAATGGATATATGTATATGTATAACTGAACCACTTTGCTGTACACCTGAAACTACCACAACACTGTAAATCAACTCTACTGCAAGATAAAATAAAAATTAAATTAAAAAAAAAAAGAAAATAACATACCTACCTTAAGGCTTGTTTGTGGGGCTCAGATGGATCATTTATGTATAATAGGCAAACTGGTCTCTTGGTTGTGGGAGAACTCAGTCACACCATTTGGGTTCAAATCCCAGCTCTACACTTAGTTGCTGTGCCATTTGGGCAAGTTATTCAAACCTCTCTGTGCTTTAGTCGCCTCATGTATAAAGTAAAGATAGCAATAAGTCCTACTTCTTAGGTTGTAAAGGTTACATGAATTCATTGGTTAAAAACCAGTTAGAATAAAGTCTGGCACATAGTATGTTAGCTATTATTATTACAAAGAAAGGCAATTTTAGAAATGTTCTGGAACTGCAGAATAAACAACGTGTGTTGTGTCCCTGCCAAGTACCAGGCACATTCCAGGTATCTTATGCATATTTCCTCATTCAATCCTCAAAGAATTGCCGTGAGGTGGTGTCTTTTACCGTGGGGGAACGGGAGACCCAGGGAGCTTATGAGTTAGATGGTTTCCCTCCAAATAATCCTGATGGTTAACGTAGAGCCAGTGTATGAAGGCAATACCCAGATTCTATGTACTCAACCATAACTTTTTCCAAAAGCGACCACTTCTGTAAAACCCCCTCTTCACCAGGCCAGCCCCTCTTGGTACCATAAGCACCCACCCCTTTGCCCTGGGGGTCAAGTCCTAACTGCCCAGAGGACTCAGCCCGTGCTTAGCCCTCCAGCCTCTCCTTATGCCACCCCAATGCTGGGCACCAGCCACGTTGATCTTTCATGTCCCTGAAACATCTCTTCTTCTCTTGCTTCCAAGTCTTTGTGCTTTTCCGGCTGCCCAGAATACTTTTATATTCTTGTTCAGTGTTTTATTTAAACGAAAGTATATGTCACCGTGAAACACAGGCAAAAGGCTTGAAACACAACCTCAGGGACCTAAATTTCTTTTGTTTGTTAGTGGCTGTGCTGAAAATTGTCTCTCTCTGTAAGAGAAAATAGACAAGGACACAGAATATTTATTACTCAGTGGGCTACACGCAGAAAACTGTTTATCTGGCTAATCAGGTTGAAGCCATGGACTTAAGTAAGAATAGACTTGACTGTCCTTTGTTCTTTACCATTAAGTAGAGATTCTCTTCTGTGTTCCTTGACATTCAGCGTACGGAAGGAATGACTCCCTGAAATGTCAAATTATTTTACTACAGAGCCTGTTTTAATCTCTTAGGAATATAACCTTTCAAGCAAAGGCTTATGTTAACTCTGAAGTTGGTAAAACATGTTCTAGAAAAACAGTATGAAGTCGTTAAAGTGTTTGTTCCAGGATAACAGGGTATATAGCAATAGTTCATAAAAGATGCCTGTGATTACTGGATTACATTGGAAGTAAACACACTTGGCTTTTATCGCTTCTCCCTTTGTTACTCTGAAAATGGGACTGTACCCTGGGAACTTGCTGGCGAGGAAAAAATGCACCCATCCCCAGCTACCTGTATTTAAAATGCCTCTGGAAGTTTCTGATGCAAATGTACCAGAATGCTGTCTTGCTTCCATCCCCTAACTACTGTGTCAGAACAGTTTTCTGAAGTTTCCAACTGTCACTCCCAGAATGTGAAGCTCTATCTGTGCCCATCTGCTGATGGGTTATAAAGAGCACCTCCCTCAGACAGCACAGCCCACGTGCCTTCAACTCTGAATACTCATCCCTCAAGCAAATGTTTTCTGACCACCTACTGTGTGCCAGGCTGCATTCCTGCCAGGGCTCCAGGCTTTGCAAGCCACACACAGTCTCTGTCACATATTCTTCTTTGTTTTTTGTTTGCTTGTTTGGCTTTGTTTCTGACGCTCTAGAAACTTAAAAGCCATTCCTAGCTCAGGGCCATAGAAAAACAGGCAGTGGACTGGATTTGGCTCCTGGTGATATTTCAAGGTGATATTGTGATGAAAAATGCAAACACAGCCCCACCCTCAAAGAGTGATGGAGAGCGATGAGTCATCTATGAGAGGAAGTGAGAGGGTTGTGAAAACAAAGACTCAAAGGCCAAACCCAGAGAGGCTTCCTGGAGGAGGGACACCACCTGTGCAGGGAGGATAGAGGTTGTGAGGATGACTGCAGTGGGCACACCCGGGAGGAGGACTGGGGCCGAAAAAGCTGTTTGTGCAAAGTTGGTGAGGCAGGAGAGAAAAGGAAAGAGTAAGGCCCTGTATGGCTGCACTCAATAGCCTGAGGGTGTCAGTGTGGCCTAAGGAGCCTTGTAGGGTGTTCAGCCGTGTGGGTTTAAAAGGAAGAAGGAGCTACTGAAAAGTGTGAAGCCAAGAGGCCAGGAGTCATCAGCCTAGGGCTGCAGAAGTGGGTGGATGGAGGGAGCCCCAGGGAATGTGGTCCAGAGGGAGGTGGTGGAGGAATGCAGGAGAGAGAGGATGGAGCTTGGACTGACCTTGGAGCTTGCCAGCCCCTCTTAGGCCAGTTAGAGGCCAGAGAGAATGACTAGGAGGTGAGCCTAAGCCCTCTCCTTATAGGACAATTGCTTGGAGAGTGGAGAGAGGGGCTTTGAGATCAGCCTGGGACCCTTCCCACAGCCCGTGGGACCTTCCAGAGACGAATCAAAGCTCCACGCTCCCCTATTGCCTTAGTGATGGAAAGCAAGGTTCTGCTAACAGACAAAAAAGTGCCCAAATCCTTGTCCTGTGTTTACTGAGACTCCATCAATGTGCCCCAAACCTGGGTCTTAGGGGCCTGAAGAGTAATCAGCCTACTCTGTCTACAGGGAGTTGACTGTCCGGTTAGGGAGACAGATAGGCAAAGTGACCACAACACAAGAAAGAACAAGATGCGGTTAATCCTTAGTTTTAGGAAGACAGTGCTATAGGAGGAGATGGAATGATGGTTTGATGGGAAGGCAGCTTCCCAAAGGCCCTGGTGCTGGAAGCTGGAAAGGCTTATTTATTACTGCCTCTCCTAATGGAACGTTCCACAGTTTTCTGGAGGTCTGTTTGGGGAAACCCACCTCAGCCACACTTGGAAGCACGCATTGGGAAGAGGAGCAATTGGTGGGGCGGAGAACCCACCTAATTTCAGTTGGCATCTTAGTCACCTTGATGAACTTGGCTACCTGCCCATCCGTTTGTGCCTAGTAAGTAAGGCAACTGTGCGAATGAATCTTCCCTTTCTTGCACCATCTCATGCCAACAGCAGCTTCTGTCCTGAGTGCTGGAGGGAGTTGCTAACAAGCCTAAGCCAGGGAGACAAGAGCTACTTGATGAGAATGACTCACATTCATTTGTGAGCGATACTAATGATTCAAGGGAGAATAATGACAAATTTTCCTTTCTCTCAAACAAGGAACTTTGTGCCAAACTGGTTTTTGATGAGGTCAGAAAGATACTAAGAGGTCATTAACACACTTGTCCCAGTTTTGTGTTTCTATTGTGTAAAACTTTTAAAGAATCAGACAGATTTACAATGGATAAAAACGTGTAGACTTCTGGATCTTACTTTTTTTCAGTTATACATTTGTCGATGAAATGTGCAGAAACGTGCATATGATTCAGCTGAACCTTTGATTATGCTTTTCACAAATGTATTTTCCCCCAAATTATGGGATTGTCAATATGATGCTGAACTGGGTCATAGGAGAAGGACAAACTCAATACCCTTTCACATTCTACACTGATTAGAGGACCACTTGTGGCCTTTCTGGAAAAATAAAGACCCTAACTAGAGAGACAAATTTAATGGCCAATGGGGATAACCAGATGCAGTGGGACCCTCTTGTAATTTCACCCTGTAGTCCCTGTAGGTGGTGACCCTGAGTTCTTACAGAAAACACTGTTTTCAGTTCCACTGTTAGAAGGAATTACTCCTATTTATAAACTTCAGTGAGGTTGAAGCAGTGAGCCTGTGATCAACAGAGCCTTCAGTTGGGAAGAGAGATGAAGGAGAGACATTCTGAACAATTTTTTTGGAGGCTTGTCTGATGGAGGAAAGTTGGGTTAGAGGGAAGAGAGAAGCAAGCTGCAACCTGAGGGCCCCCTCCCCCAACCTGAGGGCCCCCTCCCCCAACTCCAACTCTAAACCTATCAGCAGCACATGACATCATCATTGGATTGGGCATCTGGGTACCTGCACCACTTCTGAGATAAGCAAAAGGATCAGGAAGGCTGGCATCAGCCAGCATAGCTGCATAGAGCTACCGTAAGTATTTCACATTAAATTCAGTTTAAAGAGGTTTTCGTAGTTATAGACTTTTTTATTTCCACTGTTTATCAATGTATCTGTAAGTTAAAACGGAGGATATTCTTCAGAGAAATGACATCGGGAGAAATAGTTTCTAAAAATATTTTCATTTTTATTACATTTTATCCCTTCCGATTCAAGAGAACAATAAAACTAGATCATATATGTAATCTGATCAGATTTTTCACTGTGAACTTGTAGAAGCTTTAAGTTCAATATTATGATTATTTTCAGTTAAATATCTGAAGCCAGTAGGGGGCATTTAGGAAAAAATTTTGCCTATCAAGTATCACCTTTAGAAGCTGTGTTGCACCATCAGCTCTGAATTACTTCTGCTGATATTCAATGCTTAAGCTTGGCTAAATCTGGGTCATGGTAATGCCCGCTGTGGCCTGAGTGGTGAGATGTATCCCTTGCAAAAGGAAACAGAGCAAGATTTATCCAGTGTCTGACTGCTGGCTCATCATTCATATGGAATTTGAGTGTCAGTCTCTGGACAGAATAAACACACCTGTGAAAATTGCCTAGACCTGATGAAACTGGAGTAAAATAAAAATATTAATGATAAAAAGAGATGGAAAAATAAATTAAAAAATAAAATAGTAAAATTATATATATATATATATATATATATATATATATATTAATGATAGTGGTTGGAGACCCTCTTTGCCAGAAAGGCTGTCACGTTGCTGGGAACAGGCTTCTTCAGTGGCAACACCTAGTTCTGGGCCTGGAATGACCAGATGCTCAGTATTGGGGGAAGCCCAGGTGCTTGGCAGAGGCAGAGAAGGTACGGAGATGGGTCAGCAAAGACACATGAACCAAGTCTCACAAAGAACAAAATTCTAGCTCCATAAGCCCTTTCCCTGGCAAGGTCTCCTGAGAGGTTAATCTGGAGTCTTCTCCCAGCATCAGTGCCACTGAACTTGATTTCCAGTTCTTTTCCATATCAGGTCTGTGGCTAGAGCCATCCCATATTTCACAGCCATGGTCCCCTACTCAACTGATGGAACCTCAGGAATATGGGTCACACGTTTACCCTCACATTCCCCTCAGAGCTAACTGCTGTTTCAAGACCCTTAAGTCTTTGCTCACCTAGTTTCTGCTACCAGGGGTGCCTGCCACTCTGCTCACGTGGCGAACCTCCACTCCACCTTCCAGGGTTCACGACAAGGCTCCCTCCCGATGAAGTCTTTGCTGGGCCGCATGCTGCTGTGGAGATGGCACCAACCCCTCTCCCCATTTCACTGGCCTCCTTGATTTACTTATAACTACTTTTTCGGCTGCTCCTGCAGGCTGCTTTTGTAGAGTCCCAAGTATATACCAAGCACTCAAAGTTTGCTGAGAAAATGAAAACGTAGATCTGTTCGTAATTTTGATAAACTTTATTCAAGCCCCTCCAATAAAACATCAATTCAGTCCCAAGGTAATTAACCTGCCTGGTATTTTCCCCCTCTCAACTCTTTAAAAAAGAGCTTGACTCCAGCATAATTAACCAGAAGCTCCTCCCTATTGTTTTTTGAGGCAAGTCTGACTAGACTTTAAGACACGTTAATGGAGAGTTTGTTTATCTTCCTTTTCCCTTTCTCAGTGAACACACAGCTTTCCTTCATGTTGAGTCTTCTACATTTAAGTCTGATAATTTACTCAAGAAATAAAAACATGCAACATGAGACAAAAGAATGTTTAAAGATGCATGGGATTCTGCTTATTTTTCCCAAGTTGTATTATTGGTTAATACAACATTCAACTGTTTTCTCAGTGTATTTCTCTGAGGCCATGACAATAAGCGTGTCAAGTGGGCAAAGGCAAACCTAGAAATCAGCCAGGTGACCTCCAGGCCAGGATGAAGATAAAAGTCAGTGAGAAGCGCAGATCTTTCCATTTTATAATAGCAAGCATTGTTTCTGTGCAATAAAATCCCATTTTCAATTAAAAATTTCAATTTTCGTATTGGTGCTTAGTGCGGGAGCTAATATTTTTTGCTTGCGGTATACTGCCAACTTCTGACAGCAAGAGGTAAATAAGGGATGCATGTTCTCAAAACAAAAAGTCACATTTTTTTTTAAGTGGGGAAAAAAAATATACGAATAATCACGCCTTAGGGTGTGCTATGGTCTGAATGTCTGTGTCTCCCCCATTATTTATATGTTGAAATCCTACTGCCCAAAGCAAGGGTAGTAGGAGGTGGGGCCTTTAGGAGGTGCTTAGGTCATTGAGGGTAGAACCCTCAATGAATGGGACCGGTTCTCTTATAAGAGGCCCCACAGAGCCCCCTCGCCCGCCCCTCCTGCACGGAAGGTTATCAGGAAATGGGTGCTCACAAGACACTAAATCTGCTGGCACCCTGTTCTTGGACTTCAAGCTTCCAGAACTCTGAGAAAGAAATTTCTGTTGTTTATAAGCTAACCTGTGTGTGGTATTTTGTGATAGCAGCTGAAATGGACTGAGACAGAGCGTCGGATGTCACAGAAAGTGTGTGTGTGTGTGGATGTGTGTGTGTGGGGGGGTGTGTAAACGTGGATAGGGAGCTGATTCATTCTGTCTGGGAACTGAGGTAAGATCTTTAAGGGAGTATTCGGGATGTGGTGGGAGATGGGGAGAGAGAAAGGGCACTTGGTGGGGGGGAGGGACTGGCCCTGGCACACTCGGTGGGGATGAGTGAGAGGAGTTACGGTGGAAGAGAATGGAAAGGATGTAGGGCCAGATGGTAAAGGACCTTGCGATGAGGTCCAAATGATAAGGAATTCGGACTTTATCCGACACTCATGGTATTTTAAGTATGGTGGTACCGTAGGCAAAGGATTGGAGACCACTGAAGTCAGGAGACCATTGGAACACCCTAAACAGAGATGGTAGAAACCTAAGCCAAAGTTGTGGCAGTAAGGATGGAGAGAAAGCCTCTGAGTTAAGAGTTATCTAAGAATGAGGTTTATTGATGAAATAGAGGGATGTGGGGAGGGCGTGGTCTGGTGTCTCAGTGGACCGTGGTGAATACAAGGCTAGCAGTTGGCTTGGTGGGGAAGCACTGAGGTCCAGGTTGGCAATGTGGAATTCGAAAGGCTGACGTGACATCCTCCTAATAGCTAGAGCTGTGGGTCTGTGATTGAAGGGAGAAGGTGAGGCTGGAAATGATTTAGGACTCCACAGCCATCTGGGCATCAATCAGCTCAACAAAGCAGGGATTTTTGTTTCTTGTGTTCACCACCTCATGACCAGGCACATAGTAGGCATTCAATAATCTTTGAAAAAGGTATGAAGAGGACTTCTAATTTCAGCTCTGACATGTAAAGAGCTTATAAGTCATCACACCCATCTTCACAACAAGAAAAAGCTGAGCCAACTGAAGGCCAATGACTTTTCTTGAAGCCATCAGAGAATAAACTGCCACCCTAAGATCTAGAAAGAAAGGCAAATCTAGAGTCCCAGCCGAGATCTGCTTACCTGGGGCAGAAGCCACTGGAGCTATAAACTGTTAGACACACTTACAGGGGGAATTTGATAAATTGCTCAAGGCTGGATGCAGACAAGAGTGAGAGTGAAAAGCCCTCAGGGGGATCACAGTCTTAGGGTTCCCCTAGACTTTCCTGGGTTTTGTTTCCAGGGATCCCTCTAAGTTATCATGATAAGGAGCCAAGAAAACCCCTTGAAAGTCAGGAAAAGGGAAAGGATAACCGTTGGGAAATACACCCAGAGTGTTCTCCATAACAAAAGCCTACTTTACAGGGAAAATGAATTTTACCAAAGCCTTGCCTCCCTTGGGGAAGAGCATTTCTCTGACTCTACCACCCTCTGGTATTCTTGCCCAAGAAAAGTGAGGGGGCACTAAGAAACACCTGTGAAGGTCACAGCCCAAGGACACAGACACACTCAGAGACTGAGATGGAATCACAAAGTAACAGAATGCTTCCCCTCCCCCACACAGTGGATTAGAGATGAAAGAACTACAGGCTTCAGGTTTCTAAGGAAGAGGACTTCAGGAAGCCCAAAGCCAACAGGAGAGACAAAAACAAGGACAACAGAGAAATTTGAAGCTTCTGGCACCTACTGCAAATATTAAACGCAGCCCAACCTCTAGCCAGATTAACACACAACCTCACAACAAAGGCCAATTTACCCAATCCATCATGTTTAGCTTTCTGCAAAAAATGACCAGGCATGCTAAAAGGCAAGAAAAAACACAGTCTGAGGAGACAAAGCTAGCATCAGAACAAGTCTCCAATATGACACAGATGTCGGAATTATCAGATAGGTGATTTAAAATAGTTATGAATGATATGTGAAGGACTTTAATGAAAAATACAGACAACATGCAAAAACAGATGGGTAGGGACTTCCCTGGTGGCGCAGTGGTTAAGAATCCACCTGCTAATGCAGGGGACACGGGTTCGAGCCCTGGTCCGGGAAGATCCCACATGCCGCAGAGCAACTGAGCCCGTGTGCCACAAATACTGAGCCGGAGCTCTAGAGCCTGCGAGCCACAACAACTGAGCCCGCGTGCCACACTACTGAAGCCTGCGTGCCTAGAGCCCGTGCTCTGCAACAAGAGAAACCACTGCAATGAGAAGCCCAAGCACCGCAAGGAAGAGTAGCCCCCGCTTGCCACAACTAGAGAAAGCCCGCATGCAGCAACGAAGACCCAACGCAGCCAAAAATAAAATAAATTAATTAAAAAAATAAAAAAGATGGGTAATGGAAGCAAAATGATGAAAACCAAGAAAAAATTCGAAGGAAATGCTGGAAATCAAAAACACTACAACAGAAATGAAGAATGTCTTTGATTGGCTCATCAGTAGACTGGCCAAGGAAAGACTCAGTGAACTTAAAGATAAATCAGTAGAAAATTTCCAAACTGAAATGCACAGAGATAAAATAATTAAAACACAACAAAATAAAACAGAATACAGAACATCCAAGAATCGCAAAATGCATAACACACAAGTAATTGAAATACCAGAGGAGAAGAAAGATAGAAAAGAGCAGAAGAAATATTTGAAGTAATAATGGCTGAAAATTTTCCAAAATTAATGACAGACACCAAACCACAGATTTGGGAAGCTCAGAGGATACCAAGCAGGATAATTACCCAAAAATCTCCCACCTAGACATATCTTATTCCAACTGCAAAAATAAACAAAGAAAAAGAGATAATATTAAAAGACACCAAAGCAAAAAAAAAATACCATACAGTTATTATTGAAATATAGAGATGTCTGCTACCTTTTCCACAGTACATTAGCATGGTTGACTGTGTTGAGAAACAGAATCTATGCATAACTCTGCTATTAACTGGAAGACCTACTTTGAACAAATTATTTGACCTCTTTCCATCTTCATTTATGTTATCATGGCTGGAAGCAGATTTAATTCCACGTATGAACTCTGAGAGACAGGCAATGGCCTCCTGAAGGACAAAAATGAGAAAGATTCTGAAGATAACTGAAGACGGAGTGGATAAGAATCCAGTAATTGATTATTAATGTCTGCCCTGAGAGTAAGGAATGGAGAGACAAGTGCAATGTTATTAGTCATCCCTGGAATAATGATCTCAAAGGGTCATTCTAGCTCTAAAAGGCTTGAATTTTAAAATACTTTTTAAACCAATACAACTTCAAGGTTTTAGTTGCAAACAATTATTTGAAGATACTCATCACAGGTTTTTATTTTTTAGGTGGTGCCTCGAAGCTTCTGACCCTCTGCTTGATATCAGAATTGAGACCTGAGTAAGGAACCTGTCCCTACCTTCATCTGGAACCTTGGTGATGGTCCCCAAAACTTTTAGGAACATTTAGTCTTCTCCTTTTGTTGTTCACCGCTATATTCTTCTGCACCGTCTCTTCTTAAGACTCCCTTTCTCTTTCCTTAACTCCTCCTTCACTCCCTCCTTACTTAACTTTTACCTCTCAACAGGTAACTTCACCTTTTGCTTCCCAGAGAAAGCAGAGCCTCACATGGAATCTCCCCCTCCTCTCCATGTGGTAACTGCAATCTTTCTTACCTCCTTCCCTCCAGTCACAAGGAGCATTTCAGGGGTAAGAGGGTGGTAGGGGCTGAAGACGCCCATTTTTCCTGATAATGGCTTACTGATTCCTTTTTCTTTTCTTCTTGATCTGTCTTTCTAAATTTTGCCTGCTTTATTCATTTTTTGAAGAAACAACGCCTGATGTTTTTGATTGTCTATATTGTTTTGTCTTCCATCTATTTTTATAGTTACAATTTCCTTCCTTTTTTTAAAAACCATTTATCTCTTCTAGTTATCGTATTGAACACAAAACTCAGTTATTTTTTATATCTTTTGTTTTTCCTAAATACATTGATTAAATAAATGTAATGCTAAATGTTTCCCTCTAACAGCCATCTTTTAAGCACTTTTACAATTGTTCATTTCAATTCTCTCTTTACCCCATGACATGTTTAAGAATTTAAGAATTTTAAGAATTTATTTTGGTATCCAGACATTTTTAATGATCTTTTATTGCACTGTAGTCAGAAAACATGGTCTATGTGACAAAGTCCTTCCATCATTGTTGAGATTTACCTTTGTGACCTAGTCTGTGGTTACTTTACAAAATAAAAACTGTAAGAAATATGTATTAATATCATTTTAGCATATGGTTCTAACTATCTCTGTTATACCAAGTTGGGCAATTTTGATATTCAAGTCCACAGCATTACTGATTTTTTTTTTTTTTTTTTGTCTGCTTGATGTAGATAGAAGTGGGTTCAAATCCCCTACTCTGTGGATTTGTTAAATGTGTGTCTTTCTGTCAGCTTTTCTTTACTGAATCGTGAGAAAATACTGTTGGTTATATATATTCTTTATATCTTCTTGATGGTCAATTTCTTTTATTATTGTGTAGTTTTCTTCTTTATTCATATCCATGTATGTTCACTTAAATTTTATCTTTTATTAGTGTTGCTATACCAGCTTTCTTTTTGTTAGAATGGGCCTGCTATTTCTTTTTATATCTCTTCACTTTCAATTTTCCTTGAGGTTTAATTCTAGGTATATTTCTTATCAGCTGCTTATAGTTAGATTAAAAATACATAAATCCACTCCTCTGTTTTTATTAGAGCAGTTTCATCATTTACATTTATTATGATTAATTATGCATTTGGGCTTATTTCTACCATCTTATTTTGTGTTTACTCTTAACTATTTTTTCCCACTCGCCTTTCTATCCTCTGATAAATGTTGACAACTTTTTTCTGTAAAGGGCAGATGGTAAGCATTTTAAGCTTTGTGGACCAAGGGTCAAAATTGAGGATATTTTGTGATACTTATATAACAAGAGAGAAAAAAGAGATTTCCACAAAATTTTTATGGATGACATTCAACTTATAACACATAATTACGACAGAACAAAATTGAGGACAAAAGCTAATAGTCTTAAACAAGTTTACTTTTTCTGGATATTTTCTGAGCACATTTCTTCAACTGCTGCTATCAAACCTGATTTAATGAACACATCATGAATAAACAGTTTTTCTTACCCAGAACCTTACTTTGTCTGGTTGTAGCTTCATTTTCATTTCCTAATTTTTGTGGAGAAATTCTGCTGTGGTGAGATAGCTTGGTTAGAAAATAGACAGCTATTTTCTAATTTTTCTGACCATCACTGTACTGAATGGAAAGGAAAGGCTTAGTCTGGTAATGGTGATTAGAGTGTATTCTTTAGCACATGTATGGTGTCATTGCCTGATAAACACAGTGCCTGGCCCTCTAACTCCATAACAGAATAATCCACCCTCTACTGTGTCTTAAAATTGCAACATTTGAAGCCCATTTTTTTTTCTTTTCTTGTTTTGATATAATGGGTATGCATTGGTAATATAAAAGAAGTCTTGGAACATCCACACACATGGTCCTTAAGATGCAGGGCTCTGTCTGTCACTGGGATCTGCGGTGTGTGTGGCCATGAGAGCACGTTGGTCTCTAATGCAGCTGTGGTCTCTGATGCAGCGCCAGAGCAGCTGTGGACAGCACGGAAGTGAATGTGCAGGGTGTGTTCAGTAAATCTATATTTACAGGCGTTGAAATTTTAATTTCATGTAATGTTTACATGTCACGAAATATTCTTCTCTTATGTTCTCTTTAAACCATTAAACAAGGTGAAACACTCTTAGTTCGTGGGTCATACAGAAACAGGTGGTGGGCCAGATATGATCATTTGGAATTTCCTGGCTGTAATTTTTTGTGCCCTCTTTTCAGTTTGGAGCCTATAGATTATATTTCTGTTCATTTAAAGATTGCCCTTAATTTTTAAAATTATAGTACTAAATTCTATTTTACAATAAATAACAGTCGTGTTTCTCTTTTTTAAAATCATACCCATTGAATTATGGTTTTTTATATAATAAAGTCCAAAGTTAGTGATGTTTCCATCCTGTGTCTGAGCTTTCCTGGGAATGGGACACCATGGATTAACATCTCTAGAGCAGAATTTGAGGACAGAGAATGCGGTGTTTCTCTGCCGCTCCCCGCCACCCCCCCCCCACCCCCCCATTAGCTACAAGAAAGGCAGTGTGGAAAGTAGGAAAACCAGTGACTTTGGAGTCAGACTAGTTTAGCTTTAATCCTTGGTCCCCACTGCCTTACCCACCTTGGGTGAGTCACTTAACCTCTTTGAGCCTAATTTTCTCGTTTGTAAAGCTAAGTTAATACCACCTTCCGTGCCTAGTAGCTTTTAGTAGAAGTCATGTCTTTAAAGCCCCTGCAGACAGTGAGCACTCAGTACCAGGGCAACATCCTTGACGACCCAGGCCTGCCCGGTGCATCTTAGCGAGATTCCTTTCAACTGCGGGGATCTGTGTTCCTACAGTCAAAACCCAGCTCTGCAATTTTGCTCTCTCTTGACACTGTCACTTACTCTGTAGCATGTTTGAAGACGTTGATTCGATTATCTCTAAACTGAACATCTCCACTTCACAAAGCCCACAGCATCGTGTCTGGATTTATGAAAGCCTGTTCCAGTGGATGGTGAACAGGACATGCGTCTCAGCATCAGCTCTTGTCATTCTACACCCAGTTATGCTAAAAGTCTTTTTTTACTGTGGATGCCCCAAAGGGAGCCATGGGGTTGCTGTATGAATGAGCCCAGGCGAAATCTGAGCCGGAGAGGGGTTCCGCCGGAGAGGTGTTCCTCCTGAGAGGTCAGAAGAATTCAGAAACATCCATCTTACTAGTTACTTGAAAATATGTGACTTTTTCCTGTTATAAATCTCATTTTAATTTTGTGCCTGCAGTGAATGCATTAATATGATATGTGTGCTAACAGACTTATACATTCAAACCCAGAAAATGAAGAAACATTCCTGCCAGGGATGAAAAAAATTCTTGCTAATGAAGAAATATTATTATTGTAGATTCTTATATATATTACGTTTCTCACATATCTTTTATGTATTATATATCCTAACTAGGGTGTTGTAGAAAAATTAAAGCGATAATGAATGGAAAAAAAAGTTTAAGGGCAATATATCTCTTAAGAATTGCATTACAAATGAGTCTTTAAAAGTTTTCTTCTTTCCTTCCCTTATAATTTCTTTCTTACATTGCATGTAAGTAGCATGCAAGGTTTAAGTAATATGCCAAATTTCTTTTAATTTTCCTCAATTAAAATACATGATGTGATTTATTCTTCTTAACAGAAATTTAAAAATAATAAATCAAACAAACCAAAGTAAATAAAGCAGCAAGGCCATCTTGTTCCACTCAGGATTCCAAAAGAGCATAAAGAATTAAGCTCCAACTTTTCAAGAATCCTGAAACAGAAACCTTTCATTAAAGTATTAGTTCTACTTACTCAAGAAAGTCCATCTTCCCCTAAACCGACCTGCCCTTAGGCTTCTAGGACTAAAGTGTTCCCAGCCCAGCAAAGCGAGGTCCAGTCAAAGGGCGTCGTTCGGTTCAGGTGCAGAAGTTAATGTTCCCCTTAGGCAGAGGCAAACCGCCAGTGCGTGCAGGAGTGAGGAGCGGCCACAGGTGATGGATTGCTGAGACAGATCAGGGGCCCCGAGCCAGGCAGACACCTGAACACTTCTAGAAGATGCAGTCAAAATTATCAATTGTACACACACTCTGCCTCTCCCCATCTTTTAGTCCAGGCCCTGTGGGAGGAACACCGAAGCATGACCCAATTCTTGTCCTTAAATTCTTCCTGCCTTCTTGGAAGCTGAGCCTCATTCTGGACAAGGATGTAGGTCTGGGGAGAGCAGAGGTGACAGGGAAAGGTATTCTGGAAAAGGCCCAGGCATCACTGGCAAATAAAGACTCATCCCTGTGATAAACGTGTATACATAGCTAACCTCTCATCAAGGTGTGGCCATGGAGGTGTCAGCCTGGATTCTCTGTGACGTTGTTGGTATTATTATGATTGCTTTCGTGTTCAAAATGAGAAACTAACCAGACCTTCCTTATTGGCCTCATCTCCCATCACGTCTCTGGCTTTTCCTACACGTAGCTCCACACTCCTCAGCACACAGCACTCCAGCACAGGGCACTCTGCCCGACAGGGGTCTCCAAGGCTGTGTCTCATTCATTTTTGTATCTGCAGAGTCCAGCTGAACCTCTGGCTCTATACATGGAGGAATCAGGCCTGTCATAGGAGACTAGGGGGCCTATGAAGGGAGGGAGAGTGTATGGGAAGCTTAGGGTACAACTCTGCCCACTCACATTCTCATTCATTCATTCATTCATTCAACTGCTACCCTCCCCACCCCTACAATACTGTGTCTATAATATGCCTGGCACTGGGGATGTTCCTGTGAAATAAAGCAGGCAACTCCTCCCCACATAGACCCCAGGAGAGGATGGAGGTGATGACAGGGCCTTCTTGGGGAGGCTGATGAGGCAGTCCATCCAGGAGCTGCAGGAGCAGAGCAGAGGGGCACCTAACTTGGACTTGGATGCCGGGGAAGGATTCCTGAAAAGTGAGATCTCCCTCAGATCTGAAGGATGAAGTGGGAGGCAAGGAAGTCAGGGGTGGGTGGTAGGTAGGTTCTTGCTGACACAGCTCTGAATTCTCTGTGGCCTCCAGGAAACAAGCCACTTAATCTGTCTGAGCCTCAGTTTCTGCATCAGTAAAATGGGGATAATAATGCCTGCCTCCCTGGCTGGTTGTGAGGGCTTAAATAGATGATGTCCATTAAGCATTTAACAGAGTCCTTGTCACCTTGATGTTCAATCAGTGTCGGATGAACGAATGGGTGATTCTTGGGGGTAGAGAAAACCTCAAAGACTTATCAGTTCGATTAGCTCCATGTTAAAGAAGGGATATAACTCTGATTTTTTTTTTTTTGGTGAAAATCTAATTTAATATACTATTCATTTACCCTCTGCGAACTGAATGAAACTAAGACTATTTCACATTCTTTGTGTCCAGTCCCTGATGGGAGTTTACCAAAGAGAGTAGTCAGTTTACTGCAGGTGCTGGGCAAGTAGCCTTGAGGAATGTTACTTAGCAAATTTTACATTAGATTAAAAGAGAAAGAGTTCCCAAAACTTCAACAAATGGATGCAGGGATGCACCAAAGGAATCCATGCCCAGGAACCTTGGGGAAAGGCCAGCTCTGGTCCCATGAGTCGCCATCTCTTGTGACCATCAGTTAATAGATCTTCTAATAAGAGGACAGGCTTTATGTTAAAGTTCCTAAATGACGCTGTGGAGAAGCGAGCAGATCACACTTGTTCCAGGCCAGGGCAGTGTTCAACTCCTGGCCTAAATCACAATGAAGTTACAAAGCTGAGAAAGCAAACAAACACTTCGGAGTTTTCGGAGTGTAGGAAACACAGCAATGAGGTAATTTTGTGTTTACAAATGAGATGGCTTAAGGACTTGATCATAAAGTCATTGTTTTGGAACCAAATAGCCACGGTCCAGCCTGTAACTGCTCCTTGGTCTCTGCCTCTCCCACTGGAAGGAGGCTTTGGGAGGGCAGCAACGGCCCAGGGTATTCACTGCCGGGCTTAATACAAAGCCAGGTACAGAGTTGACACTCGAAAGATTTACTGAACACATCGCATTTTATTAGGGTGTGTGACTCCACCCCTACTACATTCTATGATGGTTGCACATGTTCCTCTCCATCTGAAGTCAAATCCTGAATGCAAATGTGATAATACTCTTTTTTTTTTTTTTTTTTTTGGCTGCTTTGAGTCTTTGTTGCTGCGCGCGGGCTTTCTCTAGTTGCAGTGAGCAGGGGCTACTCTTCGTTGTGGTGCGCGGGCCTCTCATTGCGGTGGCTTCTCTTGTTGCGGAGCACGGGCTCTAGGCACACGGGCTTCAGTAGTTGTGGCCTGCGGGCTTCAGTAGTTGTGGCTCGCGGGCTCTAGAGCGCAGGCTCAGTAGTTGTGGTGCACGGGCTTAGCTGTTCTGCGGCATGTGGGATCTTCCCAGACCAGGGCTGGAATCCGGGTCCCCTGCATTGGCAGGCAGATTCTTAACCACTGAGCCACCAGGGAAGTCAGCAAATGTGATATTCTCACAGTATTGTTTGAACATACTATGCCTTTGAGTATCATGGGTTTGTGCGGTCATCTATGGCTTTTTTCTTGAGGATCCTGGTCAAGACATGGCTCAATGATGTGTGTGTGTGTGTGTGTGTTTGCGTGCACGCACACGTGAGCAAACGGATATGTACACGTGAAGATGCATTTCTGAGTGTGAGCCATAGCAAGGTTGCGTGTCTATCAGGAGCCCTTTTAGTTCTCATTAGATGAGCTTCTGGAGATCGCTTAACCCTTTGACTCAGCTTTTCTATCTGCAAAATCACAATGAGCTTCAGTCTCTTGTTTCACTGAAGAGTTAACAATAATTACCGTAAGGTTATTTCCCTGAATAAAAAAATGCCACTTGATTACAATGGATACACTCAGGAAATTAAAGATTAAAAGTTGAACATGAATAGCCCAAGGCGGCATCGCCAAAATGCAAAACCTGCGTTCATCATAGGTGGACATACTCAATGTTGAATCCATATGTGAATTCCTACCTTGAAATCCAGTGCTCACTTTTTAAAACTCTAGTTACTACCCTTTAAAAAATACTTTTAACAAATATTTGGGATTTCATCACAAATGGTTCTTCTTTGCCTGGGGCACCTCTTCATCCCATGACTGTTACCAGGGGAGGTAATATCATAATTTACTTTATTTTTATGCTCTTTGGTTTTTCAGTCACCTGAAAATTTCCACTATTATTTGGCAATGGAAAAAATTCCTAAAAACCTGGTATCCTGACAATTCTGTCTTTCTCCTCTGAAGTTGGAAACACATCATTTCTATACTTGAAACTATTCAGTGCCACTGAAATGTTGATTCAAATGAAGAGTTGAGTATTTCAGTGACACTCCATCGTGTGCTTATAACATCTTACCAAGGCACTCCTTTTGTAAAGGTTTGCAGTTAGTTTTAAAACAACTTGGAATTTTCCTCAAGAGAAAAGCCATAGCTTACAGCACCTACCCTTGATATGCAAAAGCACAACATTTTGCTATTTCAAAGACCAAAAAGACAGAGGGGTGGAGATGGGACCCTGAGCCCTGGGGAGAGGATTCTTCTGGCCTCCTGGCAGCAGTCCCTCCATCTGACCAAAAGGAGCTGGTCCTTCAGTTGCTCATGTGCAGGCTGCTCTAGAAACTAAGGTCAGATTCACTGAGTCCTGGCCCAAAGAAGATATTTAATTATAAACCGGTGACAGGCTTCTTTGTTCTTTTTGCTTATTTTGATTTCAGCAGTTTCTTCCCTCTGGGAAAATATATCTTTGGGATAATGCAAAGTGGTTCTGAAGCTGACTGCCCCAGGGCCCAGAAACTGCATTTTGGTCTCTCCCCGTCCCTGCCCCTCCATTATAAAAATACATCCAGACACATAGACTGTCACGGAGAAGGGATGGTTTCTGATTTCCAAATACCCTGCACTGCCAGAATTACTTTAAACTCTACTTTTCTCATGAAGATTCCGTCTATTTGGTTATACCATTACCAATTAATGATATAAAGTGTGAATGGATGAACCATTTTTAAACATCAAAAATTGATTTTTAGTCAAACAAACTAAAAGTTGAAAGATCTTTTTGAAACTTTTTCCCCCTCTATTTTGTCAGAAAAACCATTGTTGGAAGATTAAAGAAAGCAGCTTCGTACCAATTTCTAGCAGTCATGCAGCTATGAGACACAACGTTTATACACATATTTATCGGCCAATTTTCTGAAAGCTCTATTAATTGTAAAAGTGTCCATTGTACTTTCCCAATGTTGTCAAACTTATTTTTAAAAATTCCTTTACTCCAAGTTTCCTGCAGATGCAGAGTCTAAACTGAAAATGTTGGAAATAGTGGTGGATTCTTCACATGTATAGAACAGCAAGTGGATTCAAGTTACAGTATGTTGGTGTTTATTTTTTAGCATTTGTCGTTTATTAAATGGGCCTGAGAGAAAATTCTTTCTTTTCGTAAGGTGATGATTTTCTTCTTCTGGTTTTCTTAAATTGTATTACATTTGGGGAGTGTTTTCCCCAAAAAGATTTTGGGTTGGTTGTAAGTTTGGCTGGGCAACACAGTATCACAACAGAGCTAGGACGCTGCTCGCCTTCCCACAGCCTGGCAGCAGAGAGACAGGCGATGCTGACCGGCCTGCAACTTTGTGCCTCACGACCCAGGCTCCAAATTCACCGCGACTCTTGGCTTGTTCTAGCCCTGCCCGAAGCCCTTCCGCTTCCTCTAAAACTCGCGCCCTGGAGGCACCTGCTCCGCTGGGCTCGCCAAATCCCCTGCCCTCCTCCAAGTTCGCAGGGTCCTCTCCCTGCTCTCCCCCAGGGAAGACGCCTCCCTGCGCGCCCCCAGCGCAGGGAAGGTTGGTGCGGGGCGACAGCCGCTCCAGGAGGAACCAAATGATCCCGGGCCCCAGCCGCCAGAAGCTCGGGGAGGTCCCGAAGCCAAAATTTTTCCTCCCAATGGCTGTTGGCTCCAAAGATAACCTTCTGGGTAAACATCATACAAATTGGGGAGCGGGGTTTACATTTGCACAGAAGGCAGCCGCTCCGCGCAAGGAGTGGGGACTCTGGGGACCAACTTGGGGGATGAGGGGTACGAAGGGAGAGGAAAACAAGAGTGGTTTCTCCGGCGTGTGAGTGTGGCTGGGTGGCAAACCTAAACCCACCCTGAGACTCCAGCGCGCTCGGCGCGGCTCTGGTGGCCCCCGGAGGCGCCTGCTGCTACGACAGGGTCAGGGAGGCAGGCGCTGAGTGGCAGGGAAGGAGCTGGTGTCCCCAGGGCCGCTCATCCGCAGCCCTCCTCGCATCCAGCCCTCAGGAAGTCCCTCGTACGCGCGTCCGGTCCCCACCGCCCCAGGTGCCCCTCGCTGGCTGCACACTCCCTCCGACGGTGGGGGGGAAGCCGCCCGGCCCCCCGGGGCTGCTCCGGAACCCTCGGGCCTCCCTGGAGCGCCAAGGAAAGGCCCTGTGCGCCGGGTGAGCCAGGCTGGGGCGGAGGAGAAAACCCGCCCCACAAGGGCCCGGGCATCCCCACTAGCACGTATAAGAAGGCTCCTTGGGGTGCGCCAGGTTTCCCTTAGAAAAGCTGGGGTGAGCGCCAGCCTGTGGCCCCTTTAAGGCGGAACCCCCTGGGAGCGTGGGTTCGAGGTCCAGGTCAACTGGAAGCACAGGGGAGTGGGGAGCGCCCGCTCGCCCCACCTGGATGGTCGCCTGGGTGAGGGGTGCACGACAGGCCGGCTCGGTTCCCTGCATCCCGACCGGGGACCCTGCGCTCCCTGCGCTGCCCTGACCCCTGCGGAGCGAACACGTGGGCTGAGCTCATCGCCTGTGGACACCGCACGCGGGACAATCCCCGGCCTCCCTTCAAACTTCGGTCCCTTCCCGACTGTAGACGAAGTGACCGACGCGGAAGCCGGTGGCCGCCGTCTGATGGCCAGCGGCGAAGCCGAGCGCGGGGCCGGGGGCCTGGGTACCGTGGGCAGCGACCGTCGTGGATCTCCCGAAAGAAAAGTCGCCCGCCAGGCCCCCGGGAAAGGTGCCGAGGCCTCCAGCCAGGGCGCCCATGGCCGAGGCGAAACTGGAGAAGCAGGCGGCCGCCTCGGGCGCGGGAGGGGACGACGAGAGCCGCAGGTCCGGGGAGGCGGCGCCCAGGGGCTCCAGCTCGGGCGCCTTGGCTCCTCCTGGGCTCCGGGCACCCGAGGGTGCGGCCGCGCTCGCCTCCCCCCTCCTCTTCCTCTTCCTTCGGAAGTTCCCGTTGTCGAACATCTTCTCGCAGTTTGGGTCCAGGGTCCAGTAATTGCCTTTACCTGCGGAAGAAAAAAGGGCCCAGATCAGACAATCCAGGATTTGACCGAGGTGATGTGAGAACGTGAGAAATGGAGGTCAGCTTCACGGAGATCCCCCCACCGGCCCCTCCGTGAGCCCTCACGCCCACCCCAAACCTTGAGGTGGCACTTTGTACCGGATCAGGCCTCCACAGTCAGACTGGGAAGAATGTGGGCATCCCAGAATGGGCATCCCAAAAAGACCAGGGAAGGGCGACCCCCAGGAAATACAGAGCCTCTCTAAGGTCAAGGCCAGAGAGACTTATGAGGTGCAGAGCCGAACCGGCTCTCCTCTGGCACTCGCTTTGCCGGTGGAGTGGAGCCCACCATGCCAGGCCTCTCTGCAGGCTCCAAGGCTTCCCAGAGCGGCATCTGATTTGTCTTCATCTTCCGGGTGCCCACCGTCTTTCCCATTTTACAGCAAAGGACACAAGCCCAGAGAAGTCACTCCAAAGGTCCCCCCGGCAGGCTAGCTCTCCTGCTTCTTCCTTAGCGGGAGCGCGCGAGAATTAGAGACTCCTGTTGCCCTAGACCTCAGGTCAGGGCCGCGGGCTCTGCTGGCGTCCTCGAGCCGTCTGCGGCCAAGTACGTGTCTCCTCCCCACCCTCCTCCCGCCTCGGCACCCTCAGCTGTGCAAAGAGGACCGGGCTGTCCAAGGCCGCCCCCTCCCTAGAGCGCCAGCAGGCCAGCTGCGGGAATCCGCGGAGTCCTGGACGGGGCGAGGCGGCGCGCTTCTGTTACCTGGGTCGTCCTCGTCGCGGGGTACCTTCTGGAAGCAGTCGTTGAGCGACAGGTTGTGGCGGATGGAGTTCTGCCAGCCCGCCTTGCTGCGCTGGTAGAAGGGGAAGTTGCCGGCCACGTACTGGTAGATCTGGCTGAGCGTCAGCCTCCGCAGCGGCGCGCTCTCAATGGCCATGGCGATGAGCGCCGAGTACGAGTAGGGCGGCCGCACCAGCCGCAGCAGCTCCTGTTGGCCGGACAGGCTCAGCCACGCGAGGTCGGCGCCCGCCAGGCCGCCCGGGGCCCCGAAGAGCGGGCCAGGGGCCCCGTAGGGGGACGCGGGCGCGGGGCCCGGCGCGTAGGGCGCGGAGCTGAGAGCGGGCGCGTTCAGCCACAGGCGCGGGCCACCTCCGCCCGCCGCGCCCAGGTCGCCACGCGCATAACCCGCGGGGTGCGCGGCCGCCCGGGCATGGCCGTGCGGGGCCGCGCAGGGCCCCGAGCCGTCGCGGTACGCGGCCATGGCCAGCCGCTCCCGGGCCTGGGCGGGCGGCTCCGAGCCGAAGCTCATGGGCGCCCCATCCAGCGCGGCCGCCAGCAGCTCCCAGTGCGGCCCGCCGGGCCCCGCCCTCCGCCCTTTAAATGCCGCCGGGGCCCGAGCCCCAGGTGAGTGTCGGCGGCTAGCCCCCTCCTCGACAGTTTTGGAGGAGTGATGTCTCCATCCCCGCCCAGGGGTCAGCTTTCCGCCCCGCCCAGGTCCCGAGGCGCTCTGGACGAGCCGCTCCAGTAATTCCCAGACCCTGTGCTGTCTGCGCCATCTCGAGCCAGAATCCTTGTCACTGTCACCCTGGGTCCCCGGGGATCTCGCCGATCCCGGCCTCGTCAGGCCTTCAGGGCCCCGCAGCCCTGGCTGCCCTGCACCCTGCGGCAGGTACCACGTCTCGCGCAGGCCCCCAAGATTTCGGAGCGGGATCCCCGTCCAGCGCGAGGCCCCCTTGCTCGTCCACCGGGGACTCGCTCGCTGTGTCTTTCGGGACACCGAGTGAGCAGCGAAGGGCCAGTGTGCGCGGCGGGGAAGGCGAGGGGCCCGGGCAGGGCCTGGCCGGATGCGGACGGTGGCGCTGGAGTCGTCGGGAGCCCCCGCGATAAGCTCGAAGGCAGACCGGACCCCTGTAAGCGCGGAGACGCTGGAAACTCGGGACGCCCCAGTCATCCAGGGAGCCCGAGACCCCGCCTGCCCAGTCCGCGCGGTGGCCTCGGGCACAAGGCGCGGTGGGTGGCAAAACCCTCTGCGGGGTTTCCCTGGACACCAGTGAAAACAGGGACGTCCCTACGGTGCGCCCGCCACCACCCGGCGGGCCCTGGCGCGCCCGGCTGCGGACCGCGCCCGAGGCTCATGCGCGGAGCAGGGAAGAGCCGCGCCGCCTCCCGGACTCCGAGCTGGGGCCCCTCGCCCTCGCGCGGAGAAGCGGTGATCAAGGTTCAGAGACGAGGAGACGGGCCCCCGACGTTCAGCGCCCGCGGGGTTAGCACCCTTCCGGTAGAAATCGGTCTCGCCCTGGGACCTTCCCAGCATCCCGGGGCTGTGCAGGGTCAAAGCCAATACATCCAATTCATTTAGAAATCAAACGTTCCAACCCACCTGTCCCACGCCGCCCCCTCCCCGCACTTCTGGAGGTGGGGAGGGGGCAGGGGGAGGCGCGTGGGCGGGGCTAAGGATTAGACGGAGTGCAAGACCCGGGCTCTGGAAATAAGCGGCCCAGCTGGAGTCAGCCGTGAATCTCCGTGTGGTCTTAGGCCTCTCAGGTTGTGATTTCGAATTTCATGTAAAACAACCAATTTGTGGAACTATTTAACAAGTAGCAGAAGGGAGAGTCGCTCTATTGTCACGTGGGCCTCTCCTCTTAGAAGTAACAGCCCCCTGGGAAGTGGTCTTCGAACTACAGGCAGTCCTGGGGGTTTGTTTGCGCTCTGAGAGGGTAGAGACCAGGGACCCTGGTCTCTCAGACGACGTCAGGAAAGAAACCGCCAGAACTGGTTCATCGAAGTCAGCTTCTCAGCCGGCCTGTACCGGCCCTCCCCTCTCCCCCTTCCCAAAGATTTCCAATTGATGTCAAAAGCTTGTGGGCTGTGAGGATCCCAGTACCTTTCAGAACTCCCCCCCTGCCCCCCATCACTGCAGGGATAGTTCTGGGGGTAAGGGGGGCAGTAATACCTGGGATGGGAAGCACGCCCCTGATTTTTCTTGCTTCTGTCAAAAACAGCAGCCATTGTGTCCACCTAGAGGGGTGGGATAGGCAGGATGGGAGGGAGGCGCAAGAGGGAGGAGATATGGGGATGTAGGTGTATGTATAGCTGATTCACTTTGTTATACAGCAGAAACTAACACACCATTGTAAAGCAATTATACTCCAATAAAGATGTTAAAAAAAAAAACAAAAAACCAGCAGCCAGAACCATTGGCCTGTCAGTTTAGAGATTTTCAGTACATCCTCACAATTTTAAACACACACTATCTCTGTAGATACGACAAGCTTTTTGGTGACTGCGTCTTATTTAGACAGTGTCTTTCCATCAGCAAATACGATTGCAGGCATGACTTGGATGGGTTCATTACCAGCAAACTGGGTATCAGCCCCGCACACACCCCCCTCCCCTCCCCTCCATAGTAGCCATACTTAGTTTGCTGAGAGTCAGCAGTTTTCCACACCTGACACTTTGAAATGGCTGCTGGTTAGGGGGCAGCTTTCCAGAAACCACCCTTCATGAGAATGGGACATCACAGAAGCCACGCAGCTCTGCCTTAACCCGAACTATGGGGGTGATGGAGAAAGAGTGTGATGGGAGACACAGCCGGGTGGGCGGGCTTACCAGCCAGGCCTGAATCCACAAAGACCAGGCCCCGCCTTCCCTTTGTTCCAGCAGCTGCTGTGTGACCTGCAGAGGCCCCTGGAAGAAACCTGCTGCTCCTTGTGGGGGGTTTGAGTGCCCGAGGCTTCAAATGTAGGAAACACTTGTCTTGGAGGAGTGACACAGTGATACGGAGGAAGGATCAATTTTGCCTGCAGTTATCTGTGCTGCATCATAATACAATCAAAGATACTGAATTCTAAAGAACAGCCTGGGTCTTCTCTTGTAATGTGAAAGAATAAAAACAGATGATAGTCCTTTCCAAATTCCTTTTAATTTTAACAGCTTTTCTTCCTGTTAATATTGTAACTCTTGACTACTTGTGAGTTTCAGGACTTCTAAGAGAATTAGATGAACCTCCGTGAAATTTCCCTCAGTTTCACCTTACAGAAGTCATTCCAACTTGTGCTGTGCAGGAATGCCCATATTTTAATCGCCTTTCCTTGCTTTCCGAGCCCAGCGTGCACCTTCCGTCTCTACTGTAATAATTTCCTCATTTTTCAGCAGATTGGACTCATAAAATGAGTATCAAGCGATGGAGTGCAGTCATTTGGGGGGAAAATGTTTTAACATTTGAGTCAGTCTTGGATGGAACTCTGATGAGAAGTTTCCAAGAGGAAAAAACAAACCACCCCCCCTCCCACCAAAACAAACAAACAAACAAAAAACCTCAGGTGAAGACATAATGAGGGAAGAGGCTATGCCTTTAGAGTCCCCAGCTTCCCCTGGGTCCCTGGCCCTGCCCAGGAGTCCTAAACAGAGCTGGTCCCCTCCCTCAAACATCTGACCCATTGCTTCTCCTTCTCAAACCTGACCCACTGCCTACTTTGTGGGTAGGTCTCCCCAGCCTTCCTCCATCAAACTGCCAAGCACACCACAGCTGTCTTCCTTCCTCTGGTCACCGTGGGAGAGGTGCCCTTTCTTCATCAGGTCAGTCTCTCTCTTTGCTTCTCTTCAGCAGCCCAGTGTCTGGAAGGGTTGCCTCTGTTGGCTGTTGGTGCGTCCTTCTGTCTGGAGAACACACCTGTGCAGCCCAGACGGGCGTCCACCCCCACGGCTCCACGGAACCTGCTCAGGCATAGTCTCTAGTGGCCTCTGTCACCCTAAGTCCAATGGTCACTGTCACTCCTTTTGCTTGACTCTCAGCAGCTCCTGACACATTTGAGAATCAACACCCCTTTTTCTACCTGCTTTTGAACTCCGTCCTTTGGTTTACCTCCTCTTCTCTGGCTCCTCCTCAGGCTCTGGCTTGGCCTGCCCTCCTCTCAAGAGCTCTGTTCCAGGCCCTCTCCTCAGTCCTGTGGCTTTAACTACTGACCATAAACCCCTGGTTTCTCAACCTCTTCACTATTGGCATATTGGGCTGGGTAATTCTGTGCTGTCCTGTGCACTGTAGAGCGTTTAGCAGCGTCTCTGGCAGTATCTACCTGCTAGATGCTGGCAATACCCCTCTGCTGTGACACCGAAGATGTCTAAAACATTGCCAACCATTCCCTGCAGGGCCAAATCACTCCTGATTGAAAACTTCTGCCTTAACTAATGATTCGGTCATTTTCATCATCCATTTGGATGTCTTCCTCTCCAACTCAACATGTACTGAATTCGTTGTCTTCCACACATGAGCACTGAGAGCAGCCTCTAGCAGATGAGAGCATTCCCTACCCCCCACAGCCATCGAGGAAGCAGGAACTTCAGTCCTACAACCACAAGGAACTGAATTCTGTCAATAGCAGGAATGACCTTGGAAGAGGACCAAGGTCCAGATGCAGCAGCCAACTCCTTGACTTTAGCCTGAGCAGAGAACCTAGCCCTGCCTTGCTGGATATCTGACCTACAGAATGTGAGCTAATAAGTGGGTTTTGTTTTAAGCTGCTAAGTTTGTGGTAATTTGTCACACAGCAATAGAAAACTTAAAAATACAACCACCAAACCAAACAGGGCCATGTCACCCCAGTTCAGTAACCCCACCTTTGTGGTCATAAGGAGGTTCCCACTTCTCATGGGGGTTGTGCCTCCCCCGAGAAAGGCCCTGCCCCTGTGCCCTTACTTCTCACCATCCCCTGTGTGGAACTCCAAGTAAGGCACAACCACTGTTGGTCAAGGCTGATTGGTGGGGTCTAGTTAACTTTTTTAAACATTCAAACTTGGAGAGAACTCAAGGGGTTTTTGGTCTTTGACTGGATCAGTTACAACATCAACAAAAACTGGCCTTGACTTTTGCAGTTCTTCTCTGCCAAATAATGTCCCAAGTTCTGGAATTAGCTATGGATTTCTGGTTTCTTACTCTAGAAGAGGCCATGTCAGGAGTCACTGTGACCAAGAGCTCAGGCCCAGGTGTCAACCGGACTTTGGCTTGAACCCTGTGGAACTTAGGTCAATGATTCCACCTCTGAGTTCCATTTTTTCCCCCACCTGTGAAGTGCTTTGATGTATTAGGTTTCTCAGTTAATGCATATCCTGTTTCCTTACCACACCATGGTAGTTCATAACTGAAATTTACTTCAAACTCTTATCACTGAGAAAAAAATTGAGGCAACATTCAGACTGTGCAGACTGCCAAACCATTTTTCAGCTGGCAAATGTAGAAGAAGGTGAGAGCTTTAGCTACAGACAGACTTGGATTCAAACCTTGGCTCTGGTCCCAGTCACTTGAATGGCTAGGCTGCTTAACCTCGTCAAGTCTCAGTTTCTCCTTCTGCAAAGTGGAGCTAGTAGTGCCCAGCTCATAAGTTATTATGAAGACTAAATGAGATCATGCATGCCAAACACACATAAGCATTAAGTACTTACCAATAGTATGTAACGGTATTTTTTCTCTCTCTCTCATTCAATCATCCATTGGTCTGGAGAATCCAGACCTGATCCTGAGTTCACAGTTTGTCTCCCTACATGTTAAATACACTTTCATACCTAAATATGTTATCCACATTCTTGACATGAAACTGAGGAAAGGCTTTATTTTAATATGTTTTCTCCAAATACACTCTAGCTTCCTTTACTAGGGAAAATCCTGGCTGTGCTGAACTATGTTTAAACAGACCTCATCTTATTGATTTTAAAACTGTTTTAAATATTATATATTTTAACTTTTATTCTAAAAATGATCATACATTGAATTCAAGTTTGTAAATTGTTGCTGTATTTGCTTCACCTCTGTGTAGGTATGTATTTTGTTGCTGAAACCTTTAAATGCAAATTATAAATCTTTTGATTTATAATTATGTTTACCCTTAAACATGCATCAATCTTTAAAAAAAAGACATTTTCCTGTGTAACCACAATATTATAACCACAACTAACAAATTAGCAGTGATTCTTCAATGTTATCTAATATACGCTTCATACTTAAATTTCTCCAATTTTCCCTAAATAACTTTTTAGCCTTTTTCTTTTCAAATCAGAATCCAATGTGCCCAAGAGAGCTATCTTGTATTTGTCAGGTGCCTTCCGTTTCTTTTATTCTAGAACAGCCCCTACCTCCCTCTCAAATTGAATATTTAAAGGCATTGACTCTTTGAAAAGAGCAGTCCCACCATCTAGATGTGTCTGATTGTTTTCTCCTGGTGATGTTTAACTTATTACCATATTCCCTGCATTTCCTTTATACTGGAAGTTAGCTCTCAAGATTGGTGCAGATTCAGGTTACGTGGTTTTCCCCCATCATATCAGGAGACACACAACGCCAGGTTATGCCTCTCTCACTGACTCTGAGTTTGATCACTGGGCTAAAGGAGTGACATTGAAAAGACAATTAGGAACTAATCCATGGGATGATGCTTGGATACAATAAAAGTTCTCTGGTGGTCCAGTGGTTAGGACTCAGCGCTTTCACTGCCATGGCCTGGGTTCAAACCCTGGTCAGGGAACTAAGATCCCGAAAGCCGCCCAGCACGGCCAAAAAAAAAACAACAAAAAAAAACAAAAAAATCCAACTCCCCACGTAAAGGTATCCTCTCCAGGTAAGAATTGCTATTGATTTTATTTTCCGTTAATGGTTGCTCCCTAAATCAATTACTCTACTGGGAGTTGCAAAATAAAAATTTTCTAACTCTGTCATTCTTTAACATTCATTAACTGTCATTTTCCTGTAAGACAGAGCTGTCATCAACTGGATTTATTGGGTTTCCCTGAACTATAATTTATATTAAAAAGACCAGAAAATTATACCCTTATTTCCCTTTATTGATCAATTTTAAGAGTAAGGAGTTGGTGAAACAGTCATCTTAATTGGAAACAGTAAGTTCTAGTTTTGCTTTGTTGTATTTCTCTGAGTATCATTATGGACTCATAAATGTTTATATATTTAATGTTTTAATAAATTATACTTATTTTTGTGATGCATATACTGTCCAAAACTGAGGCATTGGGGGTCCCTTTGAGCTGGCCACCGTATCTTTTTGACATGGTCCCAATAGGCATTGGACGTTTCTTTGCTGTTTCACACAAGCAGTCCTGGGCTTATTTTGTACTTTCCCTGACCCAGATCTTGAATCAGCTATTTCTCCAATGGGCCCTGGCTCCTTTTTAGAAGGAATAGTATTAAGAGACTAAAATATAAGGGGTAGGATATTTTCCTGGTGAAAGGGGTAACATTGCTTTCAGACCTTTCAATGGACAGAGCTAGGAAATATATTTTTTTAAAATCATGAGTTAATATACTTATTAAAATTTAACACTTACAAGGTTTGTTTAAAAAAACTTTATACCTGTGTCTTCTTTCTCTTACACTGGAAATCTGATTCCTAGTCACTTTAGCATAATTACTTCTTGCTTTATCTCACAGCCTACCTCCAATAACCATGCCAGTATCATTATTAACAGAAAAACTATTGAATGAGAATTAAGACTTCTTTGCAGTTCTTTTTTTTAATCCTTAAAATACATCCCACTAAAGAAGTATAGTCAAAGCAATATGTTATAAAGTCCCTTGAAATTTTTCTTTTCTCTGTGTGGTCTGTTGCTGTTTTGGCAGATAGTTGGGCTCACTTCATTTTATTCCATGTATGTTTAAAGCCTGGAATTTGCTGAGCAGTAAGAAGTTGGAAAGCGCACTTGGTCATTTAACTGTACAATATTTATTTCCTTTCCTGTATGTATGTAGTAAATAAATGTGATAGACTTCATATAGGGTTATTTGAGTATTAAAAGTTATGGCGACCATTGGGATCATCTAAGGATGTTCTAAGTGTCGTGGTAACATTCATTATCTTGTATCAGGCAGACACTTTCAGGGACTGAGTGGGACCATGCTAACAGGGGTTGGCTTTGACAATGAGGAACTGTCAGATGGACTCCGGTTTGAATCCTGGTCCTGCCAATTACTAACTATGTGATCCTGGATGAGTTAACTTGGACCCTCACTTTCCTCATCACTAATAGAGTAATAGTAACTGTCTCCCAGGTCCTCCCCTCCCCACTGGGGCAGAATGATATCATGCATATAGGGCACTGTGCACGTTTCCTGGCATAAAATACATGGCAGTGAGTGTTATTAGGGTGGCAAAGAACAGTGCATTTTCTCTCTTGTCTGCTTTATTTTTTCAGAAAAAAAAATTTTTTTTTTTTTTTTTTTAAATAATGAGCTTGCCTTGCCGTCATTGTAGCAAATAAACAGTAAACTCCAATAAGCTGGGGGTGAGACAATGATTTTTATCCTTTTTAGAATCACGTGATAACTTTGTTTATTCATCCTGCCTCTTCCCTCTGTAATTATGTGACTGTACTGCCATCTAGTGGAAAGTTATAGAGTCTATTTCCTCAAGTAGCCCCATTTCATAAAGAAAAATCCCACATTGATGTTACAAAATAGGTAGCTTAAGTTCCATTGCTTCCTCGGTATAAAGGTAATGAAATAGACAAGAGAAAAGAAATACTCAGAATCCATAGTCTTCAGTAAAGATATTTTTGAATGAAAAACATTTAAGGATATAAGCTACCTACAGAGAGGGTAGGCTTCTTTCATTATAAAGGTTTCTTTTATATTTCTTATGTCTGTATTAAAAATTCTAATGCCAATTTTCATGATCATTCTATTGAATATTTTTTAACGTAATAAATAGACAGGACTTTTTAACATTTTATTTAAGAGAAAGGCATTTTATTTAAAAGAAAGACCTATTCCAGTTAAGTACCATGAATATTCCTTTGATTTAAAAATAATAATAATGTATTTGGAATGAAAATAAAGTTGCACCGATGGCGAAGCTAAGCCCATCCAGTTTAGCGGCAGCGGCGGGATTGCCTGGGAGCCAGGGAACCGGCGTTCTCGTCTGGGTTGTGCCTTTCCCATCTTGGGTGACCTTTGGTGGGGAAAGTCCCCACCTGAGCTTCATCTGTAAATGATCGGGTTGGATGAGAAGGTCTCTCATCTTCCATCTTGTAGATCCTTGAATCCTTAACTACTGGTTTGTAAAAGTGAGGTCTTCTCTTTACGACTGCCACTTACCAATTGTATGAACATCTAAGTCCTATTTTTCCTGTGAAATGTACGTGGCCATATAAGTAGGATAGATCAGGATGGAGACTAAGATACTGCTGAGTAGTGGATGGGGCATTTCTCCTCCTTCCTTGCTCCTGCCCGGATGTAACTCTGACTACATCTTGTAATGACTAAAGGTCAGAAAATCGTTTTCTTTTCAATTTCTTATCATTTTGTTTCTTCAACTTAATCAATGTCCCCTGATTCCTGACCACTCTGGTTCAGGAGCGAATCAGGCCAGCAAACGCAGGAGGACAGAAGGGGCTGGGGTCCTGGCTGCTTCTCGCCAGAGATGCAGATGGAGATGATGTGAAACACTGAAAGGAATGGTGTCGTTTCTCCATCGTCGGCACCTGGTCTGTTTAGGGGCCACGAAGAGAAGGTACAGCTCTCATTTCTGAAGACTGCTGCCCCTCCAGAAATGAGGAAGGTCTGAGTGGTCTTCCAGATCTGGCCGAGGCTCCGACTGCTTCTCACGGCTCTCCTGCCCTGACACAGAGCATGAGCCCAGAATGCTTGTGCCAGGAATCAACAGGACACAAGAGCTCACATCCTGCCTAAGTGGCAGTGAAATTAGCACTTAAGAGCCTGGGCTCTGGAGTTAGGCAGTCCTGGCTTTGAATCCGTGTCGTTGCTCTGTGCCTTTGCCTAAGATACTGAATCTCTCTGAGCCTCATTATCCTTGTGTGCGACATGCATATAATAATAATACCTGCTCCACTGGGTCAAGGGAGGATAAATCAGGTAACGCACGCTAAGCACCTGGTTAGTGCTTAACACATTGTAATTCAAGAGTCACTAATATGTATTAAATCAAATATATTAATTTAATAATATAGTAATTACATTTTATATTTTATCCTATACTTTGTTATATGGTGTACAATATAATTATTATATGAACATACTATAGTAATAATTGTATATTATGTAAATTATTTATATTATACTATATTATTTAGTAATATATTAAATTAGATTAAAATATTGAATTAAATATTTGTTATATACTAGTATGTGAACATTTATTTTTTTGATGATTTATTTATTGAATTGGTTTTCTGGGAGACCCGGCTGAAGGAAATGACGTTCCTATTTCCACATAATGATTCCATATAATTTGGTTCTTAGCTTCTGCCGTTTCCACAAGTCAATTAGATCAGTCTGGTTCTCCTTCCTCTTGCTGTCCTTTCCAAAATTAGAGCATTTTTCAGGGGTTCCCCCCCTGGAGTTTGCTTGCTCAGTATTTTTTACACCTTTGGATTTCTGCAATTTTGTCAATTTTGTGTGTAAGCTGTGGAGATGCTCTCTGGAATGGATTGGTACCCTCAGCTCATACCCTCTGACCTCACGGATTTCATCTGAAGGTCCCCTGTGCCCACATCAGCTCAAGCATTATCTACGATGATCTGGAATTGAACTAAAATGCTCTGTGTCTAAAGGACTTCCATCCAGAACCCTGTACTCTGCCAGGCACTGCTTCCTCCCCGGCCAATGGCCGAGCATTGCTCTCTTTCCATCAGATTCTCCCAGGGGCTGGTGGGAAACAAGTCATTTTCCTTGGTATTTTAGAAATTCCCCTGCGTCTCTAGTTACCTTTAGATAGCTACTCACACAACGGCAGCTCTGCAGACATCTGTCCAGTTTGGTGGCACATCTATAGAGAATTGCATTAAGAAAAGGAAACCAATCTAATTACAAGATGATAATTAGCTGTGTGTCTCTCCAGGCGCAGTGGAGGGGGGGGGGGGCGGACATCGGTTCAATGTTGGTCCTGAGGCATCATGGGGGCAGGGGGGACCCAACCGACCCACATAGGTTATGAGGAACAGGGCTGGTGGTCCACCTTCATTTCCCACTCAGCCTGGCTTTTCCAGTTTACTTTCCCTACTTTAGAGGTGCTCCTGAGGGACAGAGAGCCTGGCCAGGGCAGAGGGTGAGGTGCTCCCAGTTCCCGGTTAGGCCACTGACCACCCCGTGCCCTTGGGCGCATCCCTTAAACTTCCTTGAGCCTCAGTTTCTCTATCTGTAAAACATGCCATATCTCAGAGGGGTTTTGCAAAGGACAAAAAAAAAAAACATGTTGTAAAAGCACTCGTGCTGTACAAGATTGGGGTATTTTTCTCCACAAAAGAAGACACTTCGTTGAGAAGTAAATATGCACACCTTTTCAAAAGAAATGATATTCAATGAAACTTTTACAAAACCAGAAACATTTTAAAGGTCTACACTTCTCCCCACTTATTTTTAAAAGAAGAAAATTTAAAACTAACTTCAGCCTGATGGGTCTAAGTTTCTCCTTAGATATCAATGTGGTTACAGTGATCAGGGCTGGTTACTTTTACAAAATAACAGATAATGAATTTAGTGCCGGATATTGTCTGTAGCACTCATTTGTACTTCTGCCTTTCTAGGGTTTTTCTGTATGTTCTTTTGCTCTTCCAGCATAGAAGCCTTCGGAAGCAACTTTCCCATCAGAAGCAGGGTTTCCATTAGCTTCTGCCAATGGGAGGTTGAAAAGGCAGGGGAAGGCATGAGCTACTCTGTTTCGGGTGGTGCCACCAGCCAAGGCAGGGCCACGAGTCGAGGGGCAGCTGCAAGCTCTGGTAGCAGCACCTGTGGCAGTGGGAGGTGGGCTGACTTCTTCCCATGGAGCTGGGGGCCCATAGAACATGACTCCTGGAATCTTGCTCAGGGGAGCAGAGACAGTGGGCCGTGGGCTCAGGTGAGCCCTGGCTGCAGCAGCAATGTGACAGCTTTCTGCAGCTCCTGATGTCATTGTAACGCTACCTTTATGCAATTAGTTTATCACTTAATTCCCTGTGTTAAATCATCTCTGTTTGTAATACCTGGAGTAGTGTCTGTTTCCCAATTAGACACTGATACTTGGAGAGTTAATTTGGTGGTTGTTGTTGAATTATTTTGCTGTTGCAGTGTTACTTTTGGTGGTTTGATTCTGAATCAGTGCTACCAGCAAAAATGATAACTCTTCACATGTACATGTGCTTTGGAATACACAAAACACCCTTAGAGATGTCTCATTTGAGATTTTCTGGTAGTCCACGAGACAAGAAAAGTAGATCGCTATTATCACCTTTACACAGGCAAGGAAACAGAAACCAGGGGTGGTTCAGTAAAGTTTCTTAACTGTAAACCTCCTGTTTCAGGTTTAGTTCACCTGTCAGAGGCTGATGTGTGGTACCCAGCAGGTATACTCACCAGAAAGCACTCCCAGGAGGAGAAGGTGACTTCTCCACTTTAAACTTCACACGTCTCCTCCACCTTGATTGCACAATACCCTCTGGATCATTTCTTTTTCCTCAAGGCTTGTTCATGGTCATCACTTTAACAGGGTGGCACCTGCATGAAACCTGAAAGGTTATGCCAGTTTCTGTGATTTTTTTTTCCTTGTCCACGCATCCTAGTTCTCATGAATTACCACAAGGACATGTGTTAATTCTCAATCAACAAGAATTTACTCAACACCTACTATAGGCCAAGATCTGTGTTAAGTCCTGGAAGGCATGACACTGTTTAGAAGCCAGCAAGCCAGTGAAGAAGGTCTGAAACAAGTGTCTAACTGCAGAGCAGGGCAGCAAAGGACCAGGCAATGCAAGGGCACATATTGGTTCATGGTGGAGGCGTGGTGTTATCAGAATCAGGAGGTCAAGAACGAGGAAGAGGGGATGGAAAGGGCAAAGGCACTAAGGGAGAAAAACCTGGGACAAAAATTTGGAGCAGGCGAGGATAGCTAAGCTTGTTATGTTAAGATATATATGCACTATTTTCTTCTCTAAGCCAGGAATTTTATAAGGTGCTCAAGTTGAGCTGGAGGTGAACACGCCCGAGAATATATCAAGACTTCTTCCCTGGTTCAATTCATGTTTTTTTTTGTAAATGTTATTGCTATTTCTACAGATAAGTCTACAAATCAGGTGTACAGCTTAGCAAACTTTCACAGAGTCGATTCACCTCTGCCACCAGCACCCGGAAGTTTACAGCACTTTAGAGAATTCTAGAAGGCCCTCCTGCTCCCAGTCATGGCTGCCCCTCTTGAGGAGTAACCTCTGTGCTGACTGGATGAGTTGTATCTGGTTTTGAACTTTATATAAATGCTAACATTAGTATGTGCTGTTTTTTCTAGTTCCTTCATTCAACATTTTTTGGTGAAATTCAGCCATATTGTTGCAAGTACTTACAGTTGATTCTTTGTCGTTGTTGTTGTTCTGTAACATATTCCATTGTGTGACCATATCAAAATTCATTTACCCATCTCTCCTGCTGGTGGATATTTGTTTTGTTTCCAGTATGCTGGCTACTAGATATAGTGTTCCAATGAACATCTTATACAAATCTTTTGGTGAAGATACGTATGAATTTCTAGAGTAGAATTACATACTCAATGAGGTATGTATATGCTCAGATTTATTAGATATTGACAACTTTCCGAAGTGGTTGTACAAATTTACACACCAGCCCCGCCTGTCTGAAATTTCTAATTGCCCTGGTCCTCACCAACTTTTGATATGTCCGACTTTTCATCATATTGACTCAATACCATTTGGGTGGATGGTAAATGTAGGGTTTTGTCTTCAGGATTTGTAATGGTTAAGGTCCATAAATGCAGTATCTTGTCCTGAGCCCTAGTAGTTAGATTGGCGGTGGGCTATGTTTCGCTGGATCATGTCATTGAATTTTCAAACCTCTGACATTTTCTTCCCTGAGAGCTCATATTTCTGAAATGAGAGATTCTTTTTATAGCCTAACATAGCTAAATACTCTAACATAGACACCAAATCCAGGTTCTGGGGGAATATTTTTTTCAGCATACATGCTTTTGATGTGAACAAGAACTTTAGCAAAAGTGAAATGTAAGACTTGAAAATCTAGTCGCAAATGTCTTCAGAACATAATTCATTGCTGCTGCCATTTTGACAAAGAAAGACTGTGAGTCTTTTTTTTATGGCTGTCTACCTGCAGGGGAGTAATGCAGTAGAGTGAAAAAAGGCATAAGTTTTGAGCTTGGGACTACTTAGTTTTGAATCCTCTTCCACCATGACTTGTAACTAACCAAGTTACCTAACCTAAACTTTAATTTCCTTATGAGTTAACTTGGGGATAAATCAGCAGTGACCATCCCATAGCATTTTATTTAAACACCAAACATGGTAGCTCACGTTAGAGCATTTAGTTCAGTAACTGGCACTCAGTAAACACTCAATATTTGTTAGCTAGGACATTTTCCTTTTGGTGGGTTGCTAGATATTTTGATATCTATTTTGTAAATTGCTATAATAAACTTAAATATGTTCATTTTTGATCCTGTAGTGATTTTGTTTTTATTTGTTATTAAAGTAATATGTACATAATGCTAAACGTTTAAAGTGAAATATTAAAGTCTCCTTCCCCATCACCAACCCTATTCCCAGAGGTAACCACTTTTAATTCTTTCCGTGTTGGATATTTTGAAGTTTCCTCTCTAACTTTAAATTACATGCTTGTACCTGTTTTCTTTTTTTAATAAACTTTTTAATCAAAGTAATAGAAAATTATAACAAAAACTTATTTTCTTTCCCTCCCACGTACCCCATTCTGCTCCATAGAAATAATAACTTTTAAGCTCTTTTACTTGATTTTTAAAAGATTTACCTCCACATTTCAAATAATATGCAGATACTGTTATTGCACGATTCATTAATTCTTAGCTTCACCTATTGGCTTTACTTTAAGGGAGATGAAATTTTGGTTCCCTTATACCTAATCCTCCAACTCATTGTCCCAGTTTAGTATCATAATTTTAATTTAAATACATTTTTAGTGTTTTAGCTATTATAATTATGTAAATATCATTCACTTCTGACCAATCCAAATATGATTACATTTTCTTTTATGTAAATTTTTATTTTTCCAAGGGTTAACAATTGCTTCAGTTTTTAAAATTTACATTGTTTCTCTTGGACAGTTGACTGAGTCTTTCTATACCTCCAATACTCTCTCCAAGGCTTATCAGTACAATTCTTCACATAGCCTAACTGGTGAGATAATAAATTACCTAGTTTTGTGTATGTGTCTGAGAAGTAGTCTTTCTGGAGTCCTTCTTTTAATTTCTCTAAACCAGGCTGCCTACTATTTTCATGGGGACTTTTCTCCACCATTATCCAGGGGATTTCTTTTTCCTCTTTCCTTCTTGAATCTCCTGCTTTCCGGGTCTCATATCTTTCTCTTTCTTGGATTATTCAGTTCTTTTAATGGAGGGCACTTCTTGTTGCTTCTCAAGAAAGGGTACTTAGGAAGTATTTGTTCTTCAGATTTCATACTTTGAAATTTCTACCTTCATTTTGATTAGTAGTCTATCTGAGTATAGGTTTATATGTTGGAAATTATTTTTACATGGAGTTTTGAAGATGTTTTTCCATTATAGTCCAGCTTCAAAAACTTCTGAGAAGTACACAGTTATTTAAAATTCTTGATCCTTGGGTTGTGGTGTATTTTTCCCCTTGAAAATGTTCAAGGTCTTCCCTTTGGTCTTGGGATTCTGAAGATTCATGATTACGGGCTTCTATTTCTCTGATTATTCTGAACACACTTTCTATCCAGAGGCTCATGTCCTTTGATTATAAAAATATTCATATTGACATTGTTTTTAGATCATTTTACCCCATTCTTCTCTCCTCTCTCTTTTTGTAATGTCTACTAGTCAGGTGTTAGACACCCTAGATTGACCAACTATTTTCTTTTCATTTCTGTCCTATTAATTCTCCCTTTTCTTATTATTGTTCTACTTCCTGGGAGAATCCCTTGACTTTATGTTCCAATTCTTTTATTATTATTTTTAAATATCCATGGATACTTTTAATAATTTCTTTTTAACCAGAGTACCCTCTTATTTTTTGACTGTTCCTTTTCACAGCTTCTTGTTCTTGTTTCATGGATGCAAAACTCTCTCTTACCTCTTTTAAAATATTAACTATAATTGTTTTGAAAGTGTCTTCTTCATCCTGTGTTGCCTCTGCTTCCTTTGAGTTCATTTAAGCTTTTTAATATTTTATTCATTTCCATCTGTATCTTTCATATTGGAGCCTGTCATTAAAAGTCTAGTGATGCTTGGCCGACCAATCATATTTAGGAGTGAGGCAATAAAAAATTTGGTTGGTAGCTGCGTGTGTGAGTGTGTGTGCATGCACACAGAAATCAGGGCATCTTTTGAGTTGAACCCTGAATGTCAGCTCAGAAAAAAATATGTTGTGGAGCTGGGAAAGGGAAGAAGACTCATGTCTCACTGTTCATTTTGTAGACTCCTACTTAATCTCCCCAGTGTGAGTAAGATATTTTACTCCCATTTTCCTCTGTGCCTGGTGCTCTTAAGTCTGAGACCCTCTGGTTTAGTGTTCTTTCTTTTTTTGCTCCTTTTTTTTACCTTAAATTACATTTATTTAATTAAGTCTTTAAATGCAAATACTAGTGTTGTTTCTTTTATGGGTATAGGGCACTCACAAACATTGGATGGGGGTCTAATTGCTCTCTTATATGGACTTTCAACAAACCATCCCTTTGTGTTTAGTCGTTTACCCATCCCTGCCTTTTTCTGTTCTTAACGTGTATTAGCTTGCTCCCACCTACGTGTTGAATCGCAAGTTTTCTAAGGATTAGCATTTGGGGACCCTATTCTCAGCATTTCCTGCATCCCCATCCCTGCCTTAATCACCAACCCCTCTATCTCTGTTTATCTAAACTTCAAAACCTTTGAGAAGTTACAGAATTTCTAAAGCAATTGTTGAGACCAGAGCTTCTGACCTATTTCTGTAAAATAGCTGGTCTCTTGGCATTAGACTGAGACCTCCCTGAGTTAAGACTTAAAGATTATTTTACCATGTCAAGTAACAGGAGAATAATTTTGTGTGGGAACCAGAAGTGTATTGAGTTGAGTGTCTGTAACCTTCTACTGGGGGAGGTGTAACTCCCAGACATTGAGTGTCACAGAGGAGGAAATGAATAGAAAGAGAATCCCCCCTGGTGCTTTAGGGAAGGATTCTTTATCTGATTCTATGCAGGGAACAGCAGGGGTGTAGGTGAGACAACACCCTCTTGTTTCAAGGGAGCAGCTGACACCGACTCCCAAGCACTTAATAGCCCAGCTGGATACTTTTGGGGAGTCATTACAGCATTTGTCCCTAATGGGAGCCCCCTCAGCAAAGGTGAGCCAGCCTCAGCTCGTAACTTAATCCTCACGACACCTTCACTGATGACACGGAAGACCTGAGAACGGGAGGCTTGACCACGAACACAGTTTAATTGCTCATAATAAGAATCACTCTTGGCTGGTGAGCCCACATCCCAGGCGGCAGGACTCCTCTTGTCAACAATTAATCACTCAAGGGATATTAATCAAAACTCCCATCATGTCAAAGCAGGATGGATACACAAATTCTTTCAAGAAGTTACCTGAGGTCTGGAATCTGCCTTGAAGGAATCGTGGTTTTATTTTTCCAAGTACCTTCCTTTAAGTGCAGAGGTGATCAAATTACTGATTGCAAAGGACAGTTCCAATTTGGAATTAACAATCCAAATCACCTTTGAACCTTTGCAGCATGAACTTCCTATCCTGTGCATGAGGGTAATTTTGCCAGGAGCTACAGCAGATTGAACCTCCCAAAGGGTTCTCCAGCTCCGAAACAAGCACTGACAATGCTTTAGTGGATAACAGGGTCTTTCTAAAAGAGAAGGTCACGGGCTTAGTCTTTGCTTAAGCAAGGTGGATGTGCATTATTCAGCTCTTTACAAAACTGCTGCTTTCTGGAAAAAATCAACAGCCATATCATGTGTCCTGTACAGTAACTGATTAAATAGCTGTCAAATACCAGACTGGATCCTTCTGGTTCTGATTTTATCTGAGGCATAACTGAAAAGCACATATGTTGACGGGGTTAGTATAGCAGCCCTGAAGCTCTGGGCAGTGTCCCTGCCTTTGGAGACCAGGACTGGTCCTTCCTGTTACCCCTGCCTTGTAGGAGACGTGGCAAAACAAAGTGACTTTTTAAAAAGCTCTTTATTTATTTACCGAGTGTTATTTCTGCACACTGCATTTCAAAGAGGGGTTCATAAATATTGTATAATTCCTTTAAATACCGAAATTTTTTAAACAGAAAAGAAGATTTTAAAAGTGTATCTTATAGTAATTTTCCTGGTGAGTAAATGTACGTGAAATTACTGTGAAGGATGATGTCAGAATGCACTTTATGGGTTTAAAGACAAGTGTTAAAATATGTTTTATCATGGATTAGTCATATATTTCGTGTAAGAGATTGTTGCTATTTTTTCTTAGACTAAGGTCATTGGAGGGGAATTTAAATTGAATTGGTAGAAATTTACTTGTCCCTAAAACTGTGTTTTAAAAAGGGTCCTGTAAACTTTCTAAAGTGGAGTGGCTTTTCATTGTTGATTGATTTAAGTGCTGTTAATGATTCCTTCTGGAAAAAAAAAATTTTTTTTTTAAGAAATAAAATGTCCCAAACTGTTAATATACACTTTATTCTCTTCACTGAAGGTTCAGAGAAAAATAGGAAGGTGAGACATCTACATGAGTGTGTACGTTCAAAATGAACAGACAAGCCTAATTTTAGGCCTATCAATCTCGACAGCTCCTTTTTAATCCTTTGGATTTGCACAGATATGCAAACAGAGGAATCAGAAGTGAAGAACTCACAATTTAGAAGTCACCTCAGGGCTAAAACTGCTTGAGAGGTGCAATGATTTGTAATTCGTTCATTACACTCTGAATCCAGAAATCTATGGTTCTATTAAAAATGGAAACCAGAAACCATCTATAATGTACAAATCCATATGAATGACATGCTTATGTGTAAATGTCAAATCTGAGGAGCCACAGATATGCCCTACGCAGAAATGCCTCAACTTGTCTGCGAGTGGGGTGTCTACCCTCTGCCCCCTTGGCACTGGGAAAATGAAGGCTGATACATAAATGAAACCATTAGCATCCTCCTTCACAAGTCTTACAGGGGGATAAGATGGGCCTTTTAAAAACGCTGTAACAGAGCCTTTTAAACTTGAACTTCTCCCAGTCCTCTTATGCCCAAGTCAAAATTGGTCATGTACTTTATACTAGTTGAATATTATAGTTTGACCTCAATGCAAGTGGAGGACATAAGAATCCAAAATGTATTTCTTCTAGGAACTGAATGAACCTCAGGATTCTACAGTCGTGTAGAGCATGAAGGTAGAAAGCATTTAGCCAGGTGAGCTCCACGCTTTATCTTCTGGGTGGAGCAGGACACCACATGGCTGGCTGCCGTCCAGAAGCGCTTTCATTAAATCACGGGCTCTCTTTGAGCTCTTGATGCTTGGGATACGGCGCCACCGTAAGTCATCCGTCTTCTGGGCTAGTAAACCACCGTATGATCAATTCCTCTGCAAAGGATGATCGTAACATTTATCAGAGGTAACTGCAGAATTCTCATTTCATGAAACATCATGAAGTGACGCGTTATGATCAATGTTTAGTCAAAGACAGGGATTAAGATATACAGCCAAGGCATGTCATGACGGAGGAGGTGCTTCTGAAATGTGGACGCTAAGCAGACACAAAGCAGGTCCAGCTGGGTTGCTAAGGGGCCTGGCCATTGTCATCACGTGGCTTCTGTGAAATGACTTCAGGCTTCATCTGACACATCTTCCCCCTCACTGCTCCCACCCCACTCCACCCAGCTGGCCCTTGTCCTGTGAAAACTTCACATTAGCACGAACTTATATCTCTGCTGGGATTCTCTGCAATCGGGTTTGAACTCACCAGGCAGGAAGATTAAACCACCCTCACAGGAGCAGAACAGAAAGGATGCTGGATGCTTCAGAGACAGCGGTCCAGCGGGATGCTCTGCGCTGGCCCCAAGTTCAGGGCCAAGTAGTGGCATTTCTTTCTCTATGACCTTTGAACACAGAAGAGGTGTAGGAGTGGACACTCTATAAGCCCCTTCAAGTTCTACAGTGTTGATGTCTCATTGCTACTCAGCTTCGTCATAGAGAACCCTGGAAAGAATGAGAATACTTTATTACATACGTGGCCCCATAGCAGTGGCACGCGTATCACTCTGTTGGGTGCCAGTTTTTCTTCATGCTTTATGAATAATCCTATAATATGTGGAAAGAAGGAAACAATGGTGCACAGCCAAGCACTCTGACTTTGGAGGGAATTCAGGGGGAAGGGAGTCTTGCTTTAAAGGCCAGAACTGAAAAATATACAGGGAGCTGATGCACATTGTCGGGTTCAGAATTCCGAGCTCCTGTGGTGCGAACGGCTCTCTCTGCTCCCACTTTCCAAAATCAGCCAATGGAAGTGATCATTTCTTGATGGGATCATTTCTGGCAGCCAGGAGGCTCCCAAGTCACCTCTCACTTGTCAGCTAACACTCATTTTCTCTTTTTCTTTTCCGATTCTTTCTTCTTCGCTCCGAGTGGTGCGCACACGTAGCTGTCCTTGTGATGGGGCCCCTCTTGTGTGACATGTTCTTTTTAGCATACAATCCAAGAGCTTCATCGACTGTTTCCTCCACGGGTAATTCTCAGCATCTTCAGCATCATATTTTATGTGGGTGAGCAGGCTGACGCTGCTACCTGACACCTTTCAGGGACGTTGACTTCCTTTTGTGAACTTGTACAGACACTTGTCTAAATGACTATTTATGGAAGATTTGTGGCCTATGGTTTTAGAAAAGCACTCAAAGCATTTTCTACACATATTAGTATTTCAAAGTTGATGAGTCAATAATTTGAATTCCATTCTTGAGGTAAGCTTTTTGAAAAAGGTAAAGAAAACCTACACCTAAGCATTATCTACAAGTGTTAATATTTTCTGTGTCTTTAAGTTGTATTCTGGTAGCATCAGCATGCTGATAAAATTATGGTAAGTGGTATTTTAGGAAGCTAGGTAATATACCTTTTAGTGAAAAAATAAAGTGTGAATGCTGTTTTTAAAAGTAATTGTAGGTAAAACTAAAAATATATGCACAAACACATCTCTTAATAAACACACATATGTGTATATAAACGCAGACATATGCATAGACACACATTTGCATATACATAAATGTATGCGTGCACATATAGTTTTAAAAAGATTATGCGTATTGCTTGGCATTTTAGTTCCTTAATTTCATAGCGTCTCAGTTATCTATCTCCTTTGTACGCCTGGATTGGTTTCTTAATATCCTCCTATGGGTTTATTACATTTTATTTGCTGTTATTGAAACCCTGACTCATTTTCTCTTGGGGCTGGGCTGGAGTGTAAATGAAAAATATTAAATATCAACAGGAAAAATAACTCATCCTCCTCAGATTTCAATATGTGCTTGTATTTATTTATTTTAATGATTATTTTGTTTAATCTCTAATTCCCTTTAACTTTCATGTTTTCACTCATCCCACCAAGAAGTAGATTTCATATAAAAATCAAATTCCTGTTTATAACTAATTGAGCTGTGTCTTCCCCACCCTCTCAGTTGTACTCTGTAGCAGGAATGCTTTTGCATCTGAATAAATGTCAGCAAACAAACATCTTGTGTTGAAATGAAATAAAGGCTCCTAAGTGCATACAAAACTCAGTATTGTTTTTAAGTCTCTAATCTTTCAAAAATGTTTTTCACTCTATGATTCCAATTTTCAGCCCATTTTAGTTTGGTTTATAAGTTTGTAGAGCATCTGCATATTCATTTACTCAGTGAATGAATTTATTATTGTTAACATTAAATTATTTTCAATTGAACTTTGATAAGGATCACTTATTACAACTGAAATATATCTCATAGACCGTATTTTTATAATATATGAATTTATTTTGATATACTTTAAAAAACGGACTTGGGAGATGTAATTGATGTTATTTATAGGGAAAGGCAATTGCCCCAATACGCCAAAACAGCGCTCTTCTCTCTAAAAAGGCCTTCCTCGTTCACGGGGCAGAAAGCTCCGAGAGGATGTCTTCAGCCCATGGCCTGAGAGAGGATGGGGCAAACGGAGCTGCCATACGAGCGTTGTCAGCAGGGGGCTGGCACATGCTGCAACCAGAACACCGTCATGGCCATAATTAAAGTAGGTACATGGAGAAACGTTCACAGAAGTGGACTATTAAAACAGGACATTTAGGCCTCCCCGCGCCTCCTTCGCCGCCGCCGCCGCCGCCGCCGCCCGAGACTCGCGCAGAGCAGTCGGGGCGGATCCCGCAGCGCCCGCGCCCGCAGTCCCGGCTCCCGCCCAGGTCCCGGACTCGCCCCGGACTCGGCCTCGGCCTCCGGGCCCGAAGCCGGCTCGCAGCGGCCGCGGTTCTCTCCCGACCTGGGGTCGGACCCTCACCGCGGCTCGGTGCACCGCCGGCGGGGGCGCCTCGTCCACGGCGAGGGCGAGGAGGAAGCCGCGGGCGCTCGGGCTGCCCCCAGGCGGGGCGCGGGCCACGAGGAGGGCCGGGCCGTCCTGGCCGCTGCGCCGCCGCTACGTGCGCGTCCGGTGGTACCCGCGGGCGCAAGCAGCACGTGGAGGAGACCAGGACCAGCCGCTGACGAGCCGAGGTGTCTCGCTCCGCTCCAGGTAACTGGCTGAAACCCTAGCCGGAGGGAACCAGCAGAGCGGTAGGCAGGGTGGGGCTCTCAGACTTCCTGCAAGTGACCCGCCATAGAATAGACGATACATCGGGACCCAGGACACGTGTATGTTATATGTGCGCCTGGAAAAGTTTTCTGGAAACAGTACTTAGGGGCTTCCCTGGTGGCGCAGTGGTTGAGAAGCCGCCTGCCAACGCAGGGCACACGGGTTCGAGCCCTGGCCCGGGAAGATCCCACATGCGGCGGAGCAACTTAAGCCCGTGCGCCACAACTACTGAGCCTGTGCTCTAGAGCCCACGTGCCACGGCTACTGAAGCCAGCGCACCGCAACGAAGAGTAGCCCCCGCTCGCCGCAGCAACGAAGACCCAATGCAGCCAAAAATAAAGTTAATTAATTAATTAATTTTTAATAAAGAATACATTTAAAGCAATTGCCCTTAAGACTAGTCCTAATAGATGTTAACATGTTAAATGAAGTCCCATGAATGAATCTAGTTTGGCCCTGAAAAAAGATGGACAGTGCAGCAGAAGAGAGCAGCAGATTAACAAGAGAATCAAACTCAAAAGGTAATTTATAATATAATATAGGTAAGCACTTCAAATAAACGGGGAAAAGAAAGATGATTTATTAAAAATATAACCAAACTATAGACTGGCATTTAGAAAGAAAGAGAGAGATTTCTATTTACTTCTTATAATCAGTTCTAAACAGATTAAAGAGTAAAGCACAAATAAAATAAAATGAAATAAGATAAAGCCATAAAAGACAAAAAAAAAAAACCTACACATGAATTTATATATAATCTTACAATGTAGAAATCCTTTTTAAGCAGGGCATGGAACTCAAAGCCATAAAAGAAAATTGAGGTTTCTTTACTTATAAAATTAAAATTTCAGTATGGATAAAATGTCTTAAGTAAAGTCAAAAGACAAATGACAAACTAGAAATATTTGTGACACATATGGCAAATTAAGGGCTAATTTCCTTAATTTACAAAAAGCTCATAAAATAAATGAAAGTAAGACAACCCAATAGAAAATGAAGGTAGTAAACATGAAGTTCACCACAAAGAAAGTCTCTGACTAATTAACCTAAGAAAATCTTATGCATAATTAAATAAACATGACATAGCATTTTTTTAAAAAATTTATTTATTTTATTTATCTTTGGCTGCTTTGGGTCTCTGCTGCTGTGCACAGGCTTTTCTCTAGTTGCGTCGAGTGGGAGCTACTTTTTGTTGCGGTGCGTGGGCTTCTCACTGCGATGGCTTCTCTTGTTGGGGAGCCCCGGCTCTAGGCACGCGGGCTTCAGCAGTTGTGGCATGTGGGCTCAGTAGTTGTGGCACACGGGCTCAGTAGTTGTGGCTCGCGGGCTCTAGAGCACAAGCTCAGTAGCTGTGGCGCACGGGCTTAGTTGCTCTGCGGCATGTGGCCTCTTCCTGGACCAGGGATCAAACCCGTGTCCCCTGCATTGGCAGGCGGATTCTCAACCACTGCACCACCAGGGAAGCCCCTGACATAGCATTTTCAAATCTATCTGATGGTTAAAAATTTGACAGTACCCAGTGCTAGCTTAAGTGTGAAACCTGAAACCCCAGTTACTGTCAGTCAGAATATATATTATGACAACAATTTTTAGAGGGCTTTGTTCTAATATTTTAAAATTGAAGAAAATATGAACCAAGATTTCTGCTTACAATAATGATGGAGTAGCTTACTTTAGGCTAATCCACAAAGAACAATTATAAAATATTTTAAAATAATTATTTGAATGTACTAGAAAGTGACCCAAAAAATGTAGGAAATGGAAAGGGTTGAATGTTGACATGAAGGAAAGCATTGGGTGAGATTTGCATTTATGCAGCCTTTTGCTTGAAGGCACTCACCAGTCTTCTCGGAGTGTGGTAACTAAAACTGAAACAGAAATCCACAGATTTACTGCATTGTGAGTAAATGAGGACTGAAACAAGGGAAGAAAGCCCTTTCTCTGCCAGGCAGATCAGGACTTGGTAAGCAGAGTTTGGGCGGGAACTTAGCCTTCACTTGACCCCTTGGTTGGGCAAAACCATCCCCTGTACAAACTGCCCAACTGTATGCATAGCCCCTGGAGGAAGCCATAAAACCCTGGGAGATGGGCTTGACTCTGGCCAAGGGTTCTAGCTTTGGTCTTGGACAGCTCTGAGTTTTGAGTCCCCCTCACCCGCCCCCGTCGCTTGGTAGATACGAGATTTAGAGCAAAATACTTAAAGGCTCCTTCTTAATAAGAGAAGAGAAAGTCTAAACATGACTTTTGCTGATAAATCATTACTGAGTTTCCTGTTGTTTTTATCTTCAAATGAAAATGCCTGGAGGCATTTAGGCCTTCATGTCCTTTTTTAAAAAGTAGCAGGTTTATTGAGATATTATTCACATGTAATTCACTCATTTAAACAACTCAACTGTTTACTAAAAATGCAGAGTTTTGCAGTCATTGCCACAATCAATTCTAGAACATTTTTATCATTCCAAAAAGAAACCCCATCCCCTTTCGCTATCACCCCTCAAACCCCCAGCTCCACGCCCTGAGCTACATAAGCACCAGCCTACTTTGTATCTCTCTATGTTTGCCTATTCTGGACACAATATAAATGAAACCATAAAATATGTGGCCTTTTGTGACTGGCTTCTTATACTTAGCATACTATTTTCAAGGTTCACCTATGCCACAGCGAGAGTCATTCCTTTTTATCGCCAGATAATATTTCATTGTATGAATATACTGCATTTTCTATCCATTCGTCAGCTGATGAACCTTAGGTTTGTTTCCATCTTTCAGCTCTTCTGAATAATGTGGCTATCAACATTCATGTACAGGTTTTTGTGTGGACATACGTTTTCTTTTCTATTTACACTTAAGGTAAAGCCACAAACCCATGTCATACGCTAAAGGCCCTACCTGGTTGTCTCCAGATACTCTTGCTCCCTTGCCAAGCCCCAGACATACTGGCAATCTTCCAGCTCCTTGAAGAAACCCCATCAGGTTCTCTGCCTGTGAAGTTCTTCTGTCCAGAATGTTCTTCCTCCAGGATTTACCTGCCCGGACCTACTCTTTCTTCAGGTCTCAGTTTCAGAGCAGCCTTCCCCGATCCCCTTCAGAAAACAGTCCAGCTGCAATCCTCATAGTACTTTGTGCTTTTTCTTGATAATCTTTATTGCAATTGGTAACTATGTTTTTATTTGTGTGATTATTATTTGTAATATCAGTCTTCTGAAGGAGTGAGCTCCCCACTAGGACAGGGGTCAGGTATGCTCTGATTTTCCTTGTATTCCCAGCACTTAGTACAGGCCCTGGCACGTGGTTAGAGGCCTGGTAAGTACTGAGTGAATGAACAAATGAATGAATGAACAAATGAATGAATGAAGAACAAATGGATGAATGAATGAACAAATGGATGAATGAATGCACGAGCCAGAGGTAGACCTCTTAGAAAAACTGAAAACCAAGACATCTAGGTTTTAAGAATGGACCAAGACTCAGTGTCACAAAAGGGTAGTTTGCGTGTAGACAGAAGTGGGTCTCTTGGCATCACTCTCCCTGTGGATTCCAAACATTCAGCCCCATTCTCTTATCAATTTAGTGGTTTCTGGTGCTTGATTCCAAGCAAGGTAACACAATTCATGTCACGGCCTTGATGTGTCCTTTCTGAGAGCGCTAGCAATCAGTTTGTCTCCTGATTACCTTTATCCACCATGAATAATTATTAATGTTATTATTAGACTTAAGATGTGACTAACGAACAGCCCTCTTGAAAGGCCTCTTAACATTATATATAAAGATCCTCAAGGTGCTGTTGACATTAGGTGGATGAGGCCGGGAGCTCTCCCTAGACTTTCTTTCAGGATCGGATTTAAAGGGGGTTTCTGAGACCTTGCTCCTGCAAGGTTAGTTAGTGATCAATTCTGAAATTCTGCTCACCACGTGCGGAGCACCATGCCAAGCAGTTTACATGTGATTCCTCACTGCATCTGTACAGGAACCCAACAGGAGGTAAGGGATACTGTCATGGCCATTTTGTGGGTGAAGGAACAAGAAGAGTGGCGTGAGATAACTTGCTCCAGGGCACCCGGAGAATCAGTGGCTAAGCTGGCTGGTCAAGCATATTCCAGGACCCACCTTCTCAAAAGCAATCTTACTTGCTGGACTTGAGGGGGAATTCTATTCCCTGACACTATGAAAATCCATAAAAAAATCCGGGCATGATCTTAAGAAGGCTCAGCAAGGCCATGTCCATGACCTTTCTTTAATCACAGTTCACAGTGTGGGTTACCGAAGAAGAGTCTGGACCACACTGACATTTCCCATCATAGAGACCGCCACGGTTTCCCAGGAGATTCACACACAAGACTCTCACTTTTGGCCCAACAGGGTAAGCAGTCGTTTTCATCTTTACTACTCTTCACAAAGTGGTTAAATTAAAAATGTAATACAATTCTTCTAGATTTCTATAGTTTTATAATCTCCTCCTATGGGAAACCATGAAACCTCAGACAAAATAGGTCATGGCTTAAAAGGGAAGAAATGTGAAAATCAAGTATATTAATAAGATTTCTTAATTTAGAGAAGCACCAATATTGGTGATGGGACAAATTAGTGAAATGCTCAGGAAACGAATTTCAGTATCAGGGAAGGTAGACGAACTCTTTTTCAGATTGTGAGGACATTAGGGAAATAGCCAGAGTCAAGGAACCTCCAAGCTTGAATTGACATTGGAGATAATTTCACCCGATACGTTCATTTCACTGACGAAGATCCAAGTGGGATCATTTCCCACTTGCACACCTGATTGTCTCTTTAACTCAGAGCTCTTCTGCTGAGAGATGATCCTAATTTTTACCAAGTAACAATGGAATAAAATTGGCAAAACAGGAGAGAATTTCTTGGATTCAATTTCAGTTAGCTCCTGGCCTGTGTTCAGTTTGGCTTCCCCTTAAAGCCAAAGGACCCTGGGATAGTTATTCTTTTATGATGTGACTCAAGTGTCAGGCTAGATTTTTGTACTGTTTTTGGAGGCAATTTTTTTCCAGTAGCGACCGTGCATCCCTTATCCTGACAATCCAGCGATTTGTTGAAGGCAGATATACAAAGAGAAGCCCAAGCAAGCAGATCTGAAGAGGCACAAAAGGAACAAAACATTTTTAGCTCAAATGTTACTGATAACTTCAGTAGATAACATTTATACTGCAAGCATGTTTATTTGCAAGGGAGTCACAAAGTAGTTTATACATTTTTTTTCCCAGAAAATATAACTTCAGGAAAAAGAGTTGATCTAATATATTCCATGAGTTGAAGTCAGTATTTAGAAACTTAATTTTCTGCACTTGATAACAATTGCCTCACCTACTTTTATTTAGAGTGATTCTTGGATACAGAAAACAGTTTTTGTTTTGTTTTTGTTTTTTCTGTATATTATAGTGATCATCACTGTAAAATACAACACTAAGTATATAGAAATTCAAAAGCTAGATTTCCACTCTTCTCATTAGACTTTTTTTTTTTTTTTACTGCTGAAAATAAACATGTTCTCATTTGATGCCACATTTAATTGGAAGCACTTTTGGCTTCATTTTCCATTTCTTGTCAGAACCATGTATTACAGAGTCATTTAAAACAGACTTGAGCTGGGCAATGACCAAATAAATCCATTCCAATGAAAGGAGATCTATTCTGCTGTGCATTTTGGAAATCCACCTTTTAGCTCATATTTTACCACATGCTACATAACTGGTAGCAAGCTGCAAGATGTATTGGTCTCTTGGGCATTTTTGGAAGGGAAAGAAGTCAAGGATGTTAACTTGCCAGAAGAATGTTTTTACATGAGGCAGAATACATTTGTGAAGTTCCATGGAAACATCTTTCTCTCTAGCAGCCTCCCCAAAAGCACTGTGCAAGAACGGTGACTTGACCTTCTTTCTGCCTCCCCAAGTGTCTTGAATGAGAGCCAGGGCCACGGGTTCCATGTCAGAGCTCTGGGTGGACTGACTGCCTTAGTGAAGGACGGAAGCTATAGGAACTCACACACAAGGGCTTTCAGACTCCATTTCTCCCATGTCAAGCTGCCTCAAACCTGAACACAGAAAATGAATTCCAGTGGAGAGAAGGAAGCTCTGTTTTCAGGCCCGTTGAATCCCTGGCCTCTTTATAAAACCCACTGGCCCTTCAGGAGAGCTTCTTGGCAGGCTGGGGGACTTTTCTGTGCATACGGCAGCCCCCTGTCCAGTGGACGGTGAGTAGGTTCAAGAAGGGTTCCTGGTTGTCTACATGAGCAGTGTTCTGTCACTGACAACTTGGGCCCTCTTTCAAGAAATTAAAAGATTTCAACAAATGCAGGAGAAAGGAGAAGAAATCCAAAGTTAACGCTCTTGAATTTTAGCAGCGTTGATGTATAAGAACAAGGGGAACTGTGAAGTCGTTGAGTCCATAGATGCTGGAATCAGAAAGGGCTTCAGAAAGTATCTAGAGCTTCTACCCCATTTCATGGATGAGAAAATTGAGTCCCTGCAAGGGAAGAACTTCAAGGTTACATAGCAAGTTTGCCCTTTTGATCATATATTTTGTTCAACGCTGAATGTAAAGACTGGACCTTGCTACTAGATATAGCAAGGAATTCTGGAGGTATAAGGGTAGAGGTTGCAAACTCCAAGGCCTAATGGAATCTGGCACATAGAGTAAAGGAATGAACTGGACCAATATAAGGTGAGTGTTCATCTCAATGCTGGGGAGGTGACAGGGAGTGCTGAGGTTTGTGCCTTATCCAAAGAGGACAGCTCGTACCCAGCTCCAGCCATCGTTCTCTCATAGGAAAGCAGAACCAGGGTATCAGTTCTTTCTCCTTTCCAAAAGAGGCCAGAAAACGATCTGTTTGTGTGAAATTCTCAATTTTAAAATGTCAATAATTAATTTGATTTCGGACTTTGGTGAAGTCAAACAAAACACATCAGCAGGCTAAGTTTAGCTAGTGACCTATAGTTTGAGACTTCTGGTTTAAGGGTGAATTGAACTTGCATTCTAGAAGCCCTGCCTCCTCCAGGCCTGCCAGCCTGTGGACTGAGGACCTTTTCAGGCATAGAGATCTTTGCCTTCTTGGTTCACCAGCTGCTGTGTGTCAAGGTTCGAGAGATGAAGCACAGCCTATTGACACAAAGAACTTTGCTCTGCTATTCTTCCTTCAAGCTGAGACAGTCCAAGCTGTGCCACAGGCCTCTAAGGAAATGTCCCTAACCTTTGGCATTGCTCAGCCCAGAGAGGTTTCCATTCATTCATGCTGCTAAGAGGGGCTGGCTTCGATCCCCAGTGTTGGATGCAGAGCATGGATGTACTAGGAGCTATTGCTTGGTTGACCAGATGTTTCCTGTCACCGTGGGGTCCTTATGCTTTTACATTAAAATGTTTCTGTATTATGTTGAGGAAAAATGTAGTATCTTAGGCTGCTTCCAAGGAGAGAAGAAACATTCTGTCCTTTCTCTTGGACTAAAAATAAGGAAATGCCATAGGGTTTTTTAAATTATAAAATATGTTTGCACATTGTACAAATTTGCAATTATTTTCCTACCCCCAGACAAAAAGAAACAAAACAATAAATGCTAAATTAGTTACATCCAGTTGTTATCAATGCATGAGACTCAATTTTTTCATTCTTGCTTCTTCTATTTTTTTCTTTCCCCTACACGTGTTTTTCCTTGTGAGCCGTTTCATTTTCTAGCAATTCCACCCTGCGTGACTTGAAATGATGTTCAATAGCCCTTGCCAATGGGAAGGTTTCTCTATTTCTAACCTAAGTGCTCTCCATAATGGGTTAAGTCTTTGTTCATTTTTCCATAAGAGTTGAGAACGTGTTGAGAGCCCTGAGATTTAATTCCACATGTGCCACCAACTAACTGCATGCCTTTAGGAAATTCCCTAGCTTCCCTGGGATCTGCTTTCTTTGTATAAAATATGGGTAGGAATATATCGGACTGTGAGCTGATATTAGAATGCAGGCTGGTTAGTACAGCTGTGAAGGCAAGGAATTTGCTTTGCCCAGTACTATACACTCAGCTGGATTAGCGCATGGAACATATATTTACTCATGAATAAACTGGAAAAGCAATTCAATAGGTGCATATGCTGATATTTGAGAAGCACAATTTTATATATGAAAAGCAGAATATTATACTAAATATTTTATTAATATAACTTTTAAAGTAAATTACAGACTGCTTTATTTTCCAGTTCATTTCATCATCTTTATGACTTTCTTATGGAGCTTGCTACAGATTCTCTGTATTGCTTTTATATATATATTTTTTACCGAAATAATTTTCATCATCTTTAAATGAAACTTCAAATGGATAAAAATTTCACTTATATTCACACAATTCACAAAAACTTATTTTATTTTTCTATTTACTAATAATATTTATCTATGTTTCAAATTTAGTATAGCTATGTAATCATGATAAACATTTTATGTTTTGATTTATTGAATCATTATTTAGCAATCAAAATATGTTTTGTGCTTATTCTTCACTTTTATAAATTTTAGTGTCAGTAAACTACCTCATAAGTTATTTCCTTAGAGTTAATATACCATAATTCCTGAAACACTCTCCCACTGGTGGGTACTTAGGTAGGTATTTCCCATATTTTAACTTCTTATGTCTGACTATAAACTCAGAGGGTGAACCCAAGTCTTATTCACCATTTGTAATTGTCAGGATTCAGTGCAAGAAACCAAAAGTACTCTAGATATTTCAAGCAGAAAGAGACTTAGTACAGGGAAGTAGTGGTTACACAACTGTGTTGTAAAGGCTAAAGGCTAGCAAATGAGGAATTAGAGATTGTCACAGGAACTACCCGTTTTCAAGAAGAGAACACCTCAAGAAGCCAAGAAGGCTGCCACTGCTCCGCCTCTTAAGAGCCACATCTCCACAACCTGGCCTAAGTACAGGAATGGCCACAAAGCAGAATCAACAATGGCCACCACTCACATTCTTCTTCCCATGACACGTGAATGCATTTAACTGCTGGGCCCTAATTTGCATCCAAGTTCCCAGCTGCCAGAGAGTCTGCAAGATGCTAGTTCTTACCTTTCCAGCCTCTGCAGTAAAGAAAAGCACACTGGAAAGAAAAGGGTGTGGGTGTTGAAAGCCCACTTACTGCACCCATCACCCATCACATTCCCAATACCAAGAATGATGCTGGGCACATGGAGGTGCTGTTATTTTGTCTTGAGTGACTATATTAGTAGCAAGTTCTCCTCTTTGAAGGTGTTTGCGGCCCATCTGGGAGACAGGTATGATTCAACCTACAATACAAAGCTAGTCAAATAATTTCTCAAGGATGTACAGAGGAAGTAGCAATTCTCCAATTAGAAAGACAGAGAGGGACTTTCTATAGGATTATTATTAATTATATATGATACTAAAAAATACTTAGAGGTAAGCTCAGACAATTTTAAAATTTATTTGTCTGGGCTGCCTCCCCCTTCTTTATATGGCATTAAAGCAGAGTGGTATCAGGAGACATTTGCTGATTAATTTTTCTTCTCTCTGTTGCCCCAACTCATGTTTTTGGAATACCACCATATGTACCAATTCCTTCTGATAGGGTCTGGTCCCACCAATGTGAACAACTTAGGTGACTTGGGATCATCAAAGCATTGTGTAGAATTTGCCCCTGATGTCAAACATTGGACTCTTAAAGAGTTGAGATAAGACCACTACATAATCTCAGGTCAGAAAACGTTCTTTCTCTCTCTTTGTGATATGGAGACTGCAAGTTTCAGAAAAGGGAAGTACTGGATTTGGAGGAAGCTGAGAGAACTGTTTTTAACATTCCAGCTCATGGAATCTTTGTGAACGCTTATCTCTCTAACATTGGCCTTGGGTGGGACATTGCTGGATTCTCACTCGTGCAGAGTAGATACCACATAAGTCATCAATTTGAATATTCTTCCAATGAAATGATGCGGTATGTTACCCCCATTAGTCATCAACAGAGGAAGGGATATTTGTTAGGGACTTGACATACCCAGTGGGACTTAGCAGCTGGAACCCACGAGAAAACATCTAGTGGCAAGTAATTCAGTGTACTTGTGGCGGTGCTTGATTCAATAGGGTTATTTGTTTTGTTTTAAAATTGTGGTGGAAAACACATTACATAAAATTTACCCTTTTAACAATTTTTAAGTACACGCTACAGTAGTGTTAACTATATTCACATTGATGTGTAACAAATCTCTAGAACTTTTTCATCTTGCAAAACAAACTCTATATCCACTGAACAACTCTTCACTTCTTCCTGGACCCAGCCCCTGGTAGCCACATTCTACTTTCTGTTTCTGTGAGTTTAACTACACTAGGGGCCTCATGTAAGTGGAATCATTCAATATCTGTCTTTTTGTGACTGGCTTACTTCATTTAGCATGTCTTCAATGTTCATCCATGTTGTAGTGTAAGACAGGATTTCCCTATTTTTTTTTTTTTTTTTTTTACCACCCAGGGGAGAGAAAGTTTATTGAGTCGGTGATAGAACACCCCAATCTCATTGCCAATGGCATTATTTCACACCCGGAGCAAGCCGGCAGGGTTGTTATTTCTTTTTTTTTTTTTTTTTTTCACACACACACACTGTATTTTATTTTTACAAGAGATAAGTAGACTGACACCAAGCATTGTACATGGATGACCACAACAAAAGCAACAATGATTGCAATTACCAAACATGAAACACACTCAATTTTTTAAGGATGAATAATATGCCATTGTATGTATATGCCACATTTTCTTAATCCACTCATTTACTAGTGGTCAATTAGGTTGCTTCCACCTCTTGGCTATTGTGAATAATGCTGCAGTGAACATAGGTGCAAATGTCCCTCCGAAACCCTGTTTTTAATTCGTTTGCATATATACCAAGAAGTGATATTACTGATCATAGGGTAATTCTATGTTTAAGTTTTTGAGGAACTCCCATACTGTTTTCCATAGCAGCTGTACCATTTTATGTTCCCACCATCAGTACACAAGGGTTCCAATTTCTCCATATCCTTAACAGCACCTGTTATTTTCCATTTTTTTTTTTATAATAACCATTCGAACTGGTGAGAGGTGTTATCTCGTAGTTTTGATTTGCACTTACCAGATAATTAGTAACGTCAAGCATCTTTTCATATATCTGTTGGCCATTTGTATGTCTTCCTTGAAGAACTGTCTATTTAAGTCCTTTGCCCATTTTAAAATCAGGTTACTTTTGTTGTTGTTGAGTTGTAGGAGTTCTTTATATAGAAAAGAACCCAACATTCTTTTGCATGTGGATATCCAGTTTTTTCAACATCACATGTTGAAGATACTATCCTTTCCCCATTACGTAGTCTTGTTCAATAGAATTTTAAAATAAAGATTGTTTGAGAAGGTGTCATGAGTTAAACTGTTCCCCACAAAAATTCATATGTTGAAGTCCTAACTCCCTGTGTCTCAGAATATGACCTTATTTGAAAATAAGGTCACTGTAGTTGTAATTAGTTAACATAAGGTCATACTGGAGTAGGGTGCGTCCCTAACTCAACATGACTAATGTCTTTATAAAAGAGGGAAATTTGGACACAAGCTCATATACAGAGAGAATACCATGTGAGCATGAAGACAAACATCTACAAGCTGAGGAGATGGGACGGGTCCTCTTTCACAGTCTCAGAAGGAACCAGCCCTTTGGACTTTGATCTTGAGCCTCTGGACTCCAGAACTTTAAGACCATAAATTTCTATTGTTTAAGCTCCCCAGTTGTGATCTTTGTTACAGCAGCCCTAACAAACTAACACAGGAGGGATATTGTAGGAAGAGTGGTTGAAAAAGGCAATTAGGGGCCATATCAAGGAATTTGGATACTTCGTATAGCAATTACATGAAAGGGGAAGTGACAGTGACAGTTTTGGGGTAGAAAAGGGAAGCACATACCTTGTGCTTCAGGAAAACAGCACATGGAGACCTGACTGCCATAGCTGGGATGGGAGGCCAGGAGCTCCGAGAGCTCTCCTGTGGTCCAGGCAGGAGGAGAAGAGCCTGGCAGAGGCAAGGCTGTGGGACAGGAGGCCTTGTTGCTGATGGACTTTGAAGGTACTGCAGGGGAGGTGGTAAACCAGGCGCTGAGATTGCAGCCTGTTCAGAGCAAGGAGGAATGGTTTCAGGGATTCATTTTGGAAATACTGGTCTTGTGAAAAAAAATCCATCCATATGGAAAGTGCTCAGTAGTCGGTTATAAGTTTGGAACTGGCCATGAAGGCAAAGCTGGAGATGTGTATTACAGAGCTGGCACCTTTGGGGTGAAGGTGAAGCTGCCACTGTGGACAAAAGCACCAAGTGGGGGACTCTGAAAAGAGGGAAGAGAGCACAGTGTCTGCCTTTGAATGAGGAGTCCCTTAGGTGAAATTCTTGAAACGCCCATGCATATTTTTATGCCTCTTAGTATGTGCTGCTAAATTGCTCTTGAAAAGGACTGTACCAATGCCACAAACTAGCATTGCACGAGTAGATTATTTCCTATTACATTTTACAATCTATTTGTGGTCTGCGCTTTGAGCCATCCTTGACTTCCTGGGGTAAATCTTGCTTCATCAAGATGAATTACTCGCTGAATGCATGACTCAATTTCCTTTGTTAGAGTTATACTGTGATTCATTTCCTTTGTCATTATTTTTTCCGTGATCACCATGACTATCACCATCACCATCAACACCACTATCATGTTAGCAGAAAAGCTGGGGCTCACCCAGTGTCCTATGGTAGGTTGCCAGGGAAGTCCTAAATCCATGGATGCAGTGGACCTTCATGTATCTGTTCCCTCCTTTTTCAGTTTCTGCTTTATTCAGACACTAGATGTGGCAAGGAGTGTGGAGCAGGACCAGCCACGCACAAAACTGGAGTGAGGTCAGTTGGGAGCTGAGAAGAGAGGAAGTGGAAGCTGAGGCAGCAAACGAAAAGAGGCTGGATGGGAAGGGGTAGGTTCTGCCAATGATCCGGGAGCACCATTTGCCTGATACCACCGTTCTGTTCAGCTAGGGAGCCCCTCGCAGACACACTGAAGCATGAAAGGATAGACCCATGGTTACTTAAGTCAACTCATGTAGAGCATTCTTTGTGGTCACCAAGCTAAAGCACCATCCCATAGGTCAGACATTCTGGCTTGTTTTACTTAGATCCCAGCACACAGCTTAGGGTTCCTCTGGACTCAAGTGCGGTCAAGGGCACTTGTTTCATGTGCACTTGGGAAGCAGAGACTGAGGCTCGAAGAGAAACAGAGACCAGCCCCATGTGTGGACGCATTCTGAGACCCACCGGACTGCCAGACTGCTCTCCTCTGCTGCCTGACCTTTTGTGCTGTGTTCCCTTTATGACAGTTACATGCCTAATTCAATGCCAGAAGGAGATGAGCGCCTCCACCATCGTAAATGTAGCCTAAAGAACTGACCTCTGCCACAAAAGCAATTATGCCCATAGCGCACAGTTAGTAGGATGGCCTTTTTTTTTTTTTTGGTAGGGTGGACTTTTTCCCTTACTGTGATGCTTCTATTATTCTTTTACCAAGTGCAGTTATTATGACGTAAATGCTATGTTTTAATTAGTTTTTATACATCTGTTAATCCAATTAGCAGCATTTTTTCCATGAGCAAGATGAGCGGACTCAAGCTAATGAAAGTGCGCATGCACACACAGGGCGGGAAAAGATGATTGATGGCCCCAGACACGTGGCAAATAAAACATTTGACAAGCAATCTTCTGTTTTTAATAACATGAAGCATTTTGAGGGAAGAGAAGCCAGGAGGAAAATAAATCTATTTTTATAGAGCAGAAGAAGCAATGAAACGCCATATGGGAAGGCCAAGTATGTGTTCAATAAGATTATCATTATAGGCGATTTCAATTATTCCAAACTAATTGAAAAATCTCTAAGGTATTCTGCACCACAGCCGCCGTAAGGAAGAGACATGCAGCAGAGAGCTTGGCTATCTTCTGATTCTGAAACTCCCCAGAGCAAAATTCCACATTCCTCACCACAGACCAAGATGGTGCCTGCAATTTAGAATTAGCCAAAGACACCAAGGTCAAATCGGGCTGCAGACTTATTACAAAGACGACAGGACATTTAATTTAAAAAGAGTATTTCTCTCTGCTCCTTGGAAAGTGCCTTCCATTGTGTGATGCTTGCTGAGTGATTGCAGATTGGATGGAAGCCTTCCAATTGCCTTCCAGGGTACCCAGGCTCTTCCTGGAGCCTCACTTCCATAAGTAGGGCCATCTTTTGAGCAATACATCATCGGTGTGTCCTGTGCAGATTATTACACTAATATATCATTAGGCCAACAACTTGCTTTGGTGATGGATGGCATAATTGCACCCTGGGAGGTGCAGTTCACTCCGTGATGGAATGCCCCCTCATTCTGATATATACTCACAATACTGCCTTACGGGTCCTCTGTGAAGGAGAGAGGACAGACTTCAGAGTGGGTTTCGTTTAAAGAAGCACAAATGAAGCTCTTTACAGAGGAGTGTTCCTTGTAGATCAAGCCAGAATATGATTTGTATTCTGATCACCAGGCAATAAAATGACAAAAGCATTTCCAGCATTCAGCTAGATTCTAAAAAGCCCATATCTTGGGTAAGCCGTATTGAAAGTTTCAAAGGGAGTGGCCGCTTTAGGACATGTGTGTCTCAACTACTGGGGCAACAGTGGATTCTCTTTGATTTTCAATGAATGTGTTACTCTCAGTGTCCTGTATGTCAGTTTTGAAAGGAGAGCTATAGCAGCCCTATTTTCTGATAGATTAGGTCTACTCTTAGGTAAGTGGGACAGTCCTAAAAGTCAAACTCTATCAGTTATAAGAAAGGTTTGATTTCTACCTTGCTTAGCTATGGATTACAAGTGGACCCACTTGAGTGCAGGAAGAGGAGTACCATATTCATATACAGGCGTCATTCACACCCAGTCAAGTCTTCTGCTATTTATAATCCTCAGACTTGTCATTTAGCAAGTCAACGAATAAGATTTTCCAAGTCTCTGGATGATTCTTTTAAAAGAAGCTAATAGTACAGGGGCCAAACCTGGGGCATCTTTTAACCAGCTTTGGTTTTTGCTCTAGTTTAAGATTATTTCAGTGAACAGGTATAATGAAATATACTAATATATTGATCGGTACAGTTTGGATCATCATGGGAATGATTAAGAACAACAGTAACCTCATATTATTAGAGTCTTTTAAATACTAGAAAGCATAGCCACATCGCTATCCAATTTTGAAGGCTCTCCACACATCAACCCATCATATAGGTTGGGCAAGTATTAAGGTCCCCCTTTACAAAAAGGAAATTGATATGCGAGGGGTTAATGGTTTTACCCAAGGCCATCATGCCCCTTTGGGTCAGAGCCACTGTTGGACACATGCCTAGGCACTGGCAAGTCCCACCTGTTTCCCTTATGCCAGGCATCTGCCATCTTTACCCCATGAATCATTTCAGAATCCCTGAAGTCCTGACCACTCCTTCAAAGTGAAATACCTGGGAAAATCAGTAACAGCATTGTAAAATAAAGCCGTGTGTAGAGGTGTTTTGCTGGAGTCATCAGAGTCATTTCAGCTGCAACTAAAATTTCAAAAGTGAAGTGAACGGGAACCTCAATGGACCTGAAGGACCCCAGCGTTCCTGAAACCGCAATTAGCCGGTTTAAAATCATGTCTCCAACTGGAAAGATAATTCTTTTTCACTTCGAAAGAGTCTTGAAACTGGACAGGCTATCATAATCCTCTTCTCTGCCCCTTATGGATACATAATGCCCAACTCTCCGACTTCGACAGGCTCTGCTTGTGTTTAATTAAGGGTGTGTTATGGGCTGACTGTTCTTTCTGTTGGTTGTCTTCTGGGGACAAGATCCTGCCTTGGGTGGTTCGCCCCTGCTGGGGCCACTGCTCATGCTGGCTCAGCACTCAGCTTTCTCAGCTTGTCTGGGAACTTCTACCCACTGGAGGTGAGAATTTCCCCCCCAAGCATGACTGTTTAATGTCACTCCAGCTACCACCTGGTTCCCTCTTTGATGGCAGAGGGCAGACTAGCCGCTGTCCTGGAACACGACGCTTCCTCCACAATGGACTCTTTCTCAGTATTTTCACACTTACAGTGAAATGTCTATTTCTGAAGGTAGTTTATCTCAGCCCCTTTTGTCCTTTCCTGTGTAGCTTTTTCAGAACCTCTACCAGTTCTCCTAGCAAAGGTTCGTGGTAGATGTTTGAAAAGAAGTTCCGCTGGATCTTGATGTTTGTTTTTTACATTAATTAGCAGTATTTTGTGTTCTCTGTTTTTTATTTTTGCAGAAAGCTTGGGATTTACGTGGTTTTATTTGTTCTGCTCGTTGATTGGTAAAGTTTGTGGTAGATGTGTGGAGATACTTGTATTGAAGTGTGTAGTCTCCATTGCTTTGGCTACCAGGAAATCCCCTTGATGCAGTTTTTTTTTTTAAATTAATTTTTATTGGTATAGTTGCTTTACGATGTGTTAGTTTCTGCTGTACAGCAAAGTGAATCAGCTATACATATACATATATCCCCTCTTTTTTGGATTTCCTTCCCATTTAGGTCACCACAGAGCATTGAGTAGAGCTCCCTGTGCTATGCAGTAGGTTCTCATTAGTTGTCTATTTTATACATAGTAGTGTATATATATCAATCCCAATGTCCCAATTCATCCCACGCCCCCTTTCCCCCTTGGTATCCATACTTTTGTTCTCTATATATGGGTCCCTATTTCTGCTTTGCAAATAAGTTCATCTATCCCATTTTTCTAGATAAGCAATATTATATAATATTTGTTTTTCTCCTTCTGACTTACTTCACTCTGTATGACAGTCTCTAAGTCCATCCATGTCTTTGCAAATAGCACAATTTCATTCGTTTTTATGGCTGAGTAATATTCCATTATATATATCTACCACATCTTCTTTATCCATTCCTCTGTTGATGGACATTTAAGTTGCTTCCATGTCCTAGCTATTGTAAGTAATGCCTCAATGAAGGCATTGTAAGTAATGCCTCAATGAAGGTTGGGGTGCATGTATCTTTTTGAAGTATGGTTTTCTCTGGGTATTTGCCCAGGAGTGGGATTGCTGGGTCATATGGTAGTTCTATTTTTAGTTTTTTAAGGAATCTCCATCTGTTCTCCATAGTGGCTGTACCAATTTACATTCCCACCCAACAGTGTAGGAGGGTTCCCTTTTCTCCACACCCTCTCCAGCATTTATTGTTCGTAGATTTTTTGATGATGGCCATTCTGACCAGGGTGAGGTGATACCTCATTGTAGTTTTTTTTTTTTTAATAAATAAATAAACTAATTAATTTATTTATTTTTGGCTATGTTGGGTGTTTGTTGCGTGGGCTTTCTCTAGTTGCAGCGAGTGGGGGCTACTCTTCGTTGCGGCGCGTGGGCTTCTCATTGCAGTAGCGTCTCCAGTTTCAGAGCACGGGCTCTAGGCATGCGGGCTTCAGTACTTGTGGTGCACGTGCTCGGTAGTTGTGGTTCATGGGCTCTAGAGTGCAGACTCAGCAGTTGTGGCTCACAGGCCCAGTTTCTCCATGGCATGTGGGATCTTCCTGGACCAGGGCTCGAACCCGTGTCCCCTGCATTGGCAGGCGGATTCTCAACCACTGTTCCACCAGGGAAGTCCCTCATTGTAGTTTTGATTTATATTTCTCTAAGAATTAGTGATGTTGAACATCTTTTCTTGTGTCTGTTGGCCATCTGTATGTCTTCTTTGGAGAAATGTCAATTTAGACCTTCCTGAATAATTTAATTTATTCTTTATGCATGCCATTATAGAAGGGAAAAAAGATACTTACAGAATAAGTGGAAATACTTTTCTTTAAAATGTATTTTGTGTAAAACAATTAAATACTTGATAGTAAGACACATTTGTTTGGTAAACCTTCATTAACATACAATATAAATTCAATTGTTAATACAATTGGAATATCAGTCAATATTTTGTATCCTATTGAAAAACTCATAATAATACATTTAGTTTATTTAAAATTTCTGTATTTCATGACATTTGAAATTCTGGACCATGTATGAATCCTCCATGAGGTACTGATAGCTTAACTATGTCTCAACACAAGCTTCTTAAATATAATATTCATCATGCTATCTAGAGATGGGTAACAGCAATGGAAACAAAGATAATTAAATAGGATTAAACTGTACAATCCAGAGGAGTTAACCTTGTTGAAAATTTCTTAGTGTTACCTGTTAATAAATAATTTCTTAACAGTGATTAGAAGTTTGTTTATACATTATAATTGTATTGTATAATGAGTCTTCCTGTTATGCAGATTATAAAGACAACTGGGATGTACTTTGGAGAAAATGCTGAAGTTTATTAAAGATATAAATTATGGATTCAACAAATGCAAAATAATAAGTTTGAACCATATTGTTTATATACTCAAGTAATCATTCTCTTATTTTCTTCTAATATCCTGTTGTTATTAGAAATTTTATACCCTATTAATCTTCCTTGACTTTTTCCCAGAGGTAACATTACTATTAAACACACACACATTTATATACACACAGACGTTCACAAACAGGCACCTTGTGAGTATAATTACTAACATTGATAGTGAGTAGTAGTACCACTGAAATACAGAAGAGATAACAGACATATCTTCCTAAGAACATAATGGACTATTTTCTAGCTTTATCCTAAAATGTGTGAATTAGGAATATTTGAACTCAGAGGAAAATATATGACTAGAAGTTGGAGTGATATTTTTTGTGTGAGTCTTTGAATTTGAGGAATTCAGGTTAAAGTGATTTTGAAAAGCATCTGGCAGCCCAAAGGTTTCTGAGGTGTTTCTTTCAAAACCACAGAGGAATCCTGATTAAATGAATCTTCCTTATGGCCCTTTGTAATTCCTTGTGAGAGACATGATCCAAATTAATTTAATGTCACCTGAGGAAAAAGGTTAAACTTATTGACTAAAAGTCCCTATCTATGTGTAACATTAATTCTCTAAGCATGAATAACCAAGTGTTGACTACAGGAGCAATTCACCTTATATTAAATCACACCTGTTTCTGAAATATTCAGAGTATGTATAACAAAGGGAGATGGGGATGGAAAGAGAATGTTTAATTGCAAAAACATTCTGTGATGCTTTAAATTCTTTAAAGTGCATTTATGTGCCCTTGAACTAAATGAGCCACCTAAAACCTGTGGATTATGTAGAATAGGTGTTGTCATCCCCCATTTGATACGTGGGGAAACGACAGCTACAGTAAGTTGCTAAAATCACTTGGCCAGACTAAGATAACTGGGGTTTGGGCAGAAGTCTTCTGTCTCCTCATTCAGTGTTCTCCCAACTATATCCTTCAGCTTAATTGCTTGCAAATTGATCCAATATTCTCTAGTTAGACTGTATTTTGGAAGCCAGCACTAAAGCTTTACTCACAACCAAGGCGTCTTTATTGACTTAGCTCCTGAATTGTTTCTACTTCATAGAGAGGTTTGGAGAATGGATGTAGAGAGGGAAACAGGGAGTGGAGGAATGAAAACCCTTATTGATCACTCAATTATGGATGAGATATTTGATCCTCATCAAACTCAGAATGGCAGGTTAGTGGCCCCTTTCTCTGTTGACTTGGATACTCCATCAAAGAAGCAAAAGCCCTTGATACACTGGGCCTCTAAAACCATGCAGCCTAACCATTTTTCAGTCAGTAGAGGGACCGCAATTTCTGATGAAGCCTTCGAAGTCTGAAGTCTTTGGGTGAATTTCCTTCCAAACTGTTTTCTGGGCCAAATTTCACCTCTGCTCATAAGTCTTGATCAGATCAATATGAACCCAATTCTCACACTTTCTGACACATTCATCTAAATCATTTCTTTTCTTTTCCCACTATGGAAAATCCATCCTTAAGACAGGGGTGAAGCATATTTTTCCACATCAAAATAGTGCACACAGAAAGTCATATTATTTTTTTGTCATATGTAATACACACCTTATTTTCACCCATGGAAGAGTCAGATTTGATTCCTGTAAAGGAAGGGTCAGTAATAAGAACCTGAGGAGTTTCAAATCCTTACCCAGACTTCTTTAAGAAAGGTCAATGCTCAAATATCTGGTCCTGTGGTCTGAAACCCAGTGTTTGAAAGCACAGACACACACAGGCACACACACAGACCACACACAAGTTAATGAGGATTCTCAGCATAAGATAGAATCAGTATTACTCATCGCATTTTTATATTGATTTACACGATAATTTGGGATGTAAAGTCAGTATTTCAGAGAAAGTATTCAGGGAGGTGAAGTTATATGGTGTGATTCCTTTTGCACAGTACTAGAAGCTGTGCGCTGGACATTAAGACCCAATTTCTAGATTCATAGCTTACGCATAGGAATATAGCTCAGACTGATATTTGACACACGATATAACCCTTGACTTATTAGAATCCACTTTATGCATTTTGGGGGGATAGCAATTTGGTATTTGAAAATTCAGGGCCAAATATGTTAGGTCACATTCTTGCTTGCTGTGTTATAATGGCAGCTATAATTAATATTTTTAGTTGGGCCTCTCCAGGGTGTTTTTAAACAATATTTTGATCTCAGTCTGTAAGTATGAAAATCCTGTTTTTCCCCTGATCAAAAAGTGAGGATAATTCAGGTGCAGAAGTGCGTCTTCTTTCTGTGCAATATGTTCATCACACGAAAGATATATATGCTTCTTGATATGCATTAAGTTTACTTTTCTGGAATAGGAGAACTTTCAATTTATATATAGGTCATAAAATAGCTTTGCCAGCATTCTAAGTAGTTATTCAGGCTAAAACTGAATCACTGAAAGTTTGGAATTCTGGCTGAAATTCTTCTAATCAAGAAAATTCATTTCCTGGGTGTTGGACCTTGGCATTCTGATGTATGTGATAAACTGAAAATGGTTAGAAAAAAGTAAGTGGATAGAAATATACCCTTGTGTTTCAATAGGTTGGAGAATTTAGACATTTTTCTGATGTCCTTTTCTACAACTTGAGGAAACTCTGTATGTGTGTGTTTAATTTTGATAAATATGATACTTTGTTATCTTAATTCTCTTTTCTTAGATGTAAGGTCTAGATATGCCTTTTTCTTCATCCTCCTTTAAATGCTATTACAAATTCTGTTGGAATATTTCTAACTTTATAATTTTATATTTGATATAACTCGATTTATATCACTGCTCTCCAAGTTAAGAACTTCAGACTTTCATTTTTCTAAAATCATTTTTCATCTTTCCTGAATTCATCATCCAGTTGAATTTAGAGACCTGGACTCCAGGGTAAATCCATCTTCTCAAGACAGAAAGACCTGCCTTCATGTCTCCTGGGTACATTTCACATTTCCCACTTTTATTTCCCGTACTCCATCCCTAGGTATTCATTGTTATTTCAGCAATTTGAGTTCCACAAGCTGTGAATGCTTAGTACTCTAAGGCAGTGGTCACCAATTGATTTGGTTTATTCACCCCAAAAGAAGAACTGGAGAAACGGCCTACCCCTTAAAATATTTTAAATTTTGCATCCAAATGCTTTCATCATATGAGTGAACTATGCAAACAGGCATCATTTCCAGAATATCATAAGTATTTACATTTAAAAATAAAATAGTCTGTCATTTTTTTCAATGATCTAAAGGAATCTGATACCATAGTGATTCAATATCCACTATCATCCATTTAAGAAATACACAAACTGTCTTTTAACAGTTAAAATTATATATATATATATTTTTTTTTTTTTTTTTCTATTTGAACTTGCATTTATCATTCCACTTCTGGAACAGAACTTTCTCTGAGTCTAGTATATTTTATGATTGAATGTCTTCTGTTGATCAGCCTTTAATGCTTCTTTGTAAAAAAAAAAAAAAAATGATACATACTTAAATCTAAAATTTTTAAAAATTTATTGTGATCATAAGGCTATGTTAAAAAATTTATTCTGGCTGAGGCTGCTATTAAAAGTACTATTAATATGCAATTGATCAACTCAGCATAGCATATAGTATAAATTTTAATAAGTATTAAACATATCAAATGTTATTGGAAATACATCTTTTGGTAAAATGGATGGAGATCTTTATAGTTGATTTGAAATGCATAATGAATATGGCTGAATATGACATTGTTGGAAATGTGGCAGAGTCTGCATCTATTTTAAAAAAGATGTAAATGCTGAGAGGACTTGTCGACATCAACGAATAGGTAAAAGGAGTTTCATGATAGAAATTCTCTGAAATACTTTCGAGTTATATGTCAAAAATCTTAGTGACCTAAAATTTCAAGAAATTAATTATCTGTCAGCTGCCAGCTCTATTAATTCCTCCTTTAGTTTTGCTAAAAGCAAAGGTTTGGGAAATACCTGAATTGAAAAAGGAGTTGGTAACTATTCATTAGAGTAATTCACATTCTCAGAATGACCTGGATATTTCCAATTACCCTTTGTGCAAGGCTGGGCTTCATACCCCAGAGCAATACGCCAAAGTAAGATATACGTCTTTTTTTTTCTGTTAAAGGGAGAAGGTGATTGTGATAGAAAAGGAAAGAAAGGAGAACCTGCATTCTCAGGGTCATTTTTAGGAAAAAGTACATATGGGATGGAGATTCCTTTAAAACAATGGTTGGTTGCGTATCCCTTGAAAAGCCCAGAGACCTGAGTCCCCACCTGAAGGTGGTTGAGCTAAGGCAACATGGTGGCATATTGTAGTCCATGAACTTCAGTGTGTAAGCAGAAGTCCTGGATGTGGGGTGAGGAGAGGCTGCTTAGACAAGTCTGTGGCCAGTCTCTTTTTCCTCGTATTCCTCATTCCTTATTAAAATTCAGTATGCCTGGGAGGTAGCCCAGGAACCTGCATTTTAGACTAGACTCCCTGAAGATTTTGTTGCAAGTCACAGACAAGTCATCCTTTGAGAAACACTGGATCGCAGGAAAGAGGATGGACTACGGCCTTAGCCAAGAATCTTCACTCTCTTACCTACTACCTATGCAGATCCTGGGCCAACAGGTGAACCTCTCTAAGCCTCGATGTCTTCAGGTAGCTTTTTGGGGAAGTGATCCTATGAAGTAGGAGTAAGGGACAGGGGAGAGGGAGGGAATAAGGATGCTTTATTGATTTGGCCACTGTGGATGACCTGTGTTGCATTCTACTGGGACTTTCTGAGGAGCCCTATGAAAGATGTTTCATGACCATCCACCTGAGGTCAAAACACAGAAGCATTCTGTCCCCCTTGAGTGTTAACTGCCCACACTTGCAGGGTGTACAGGTGAGAGCACCTGGCAGGTTCCTAGCAGTGATCCACATCATGGGGAAGGATGGAGGAGCCCCAGAGGCAAAAGTAAGAAGTATAATGATTGCTCAGTAACTTCCCTCCACCCAACATCCTAGTATGTAAATGGTCTGGGTAGGAGATTTGGCATCTTTTAGAGTACTTTAGTGTTCTCTTTTTAAAAATAATGTCTATTCGCATCTTGACTTTCAGTTCCCTCTGGCAAATTTTCATTCTCCTCTTTTCAATCAGAAGATCTTTCTCCCTACAAAGAAGAGAAGAGCAATATGGCACCTAAATGGTCCCCATCACACCATGAGCACTGATGGCTGGTCACTTTGCTTCCTGCTTATTTTCTTGTTTTCTTTGTAATTCTACAAGCTCTTAGTTGACCTTAACATTGATTAGGATCCAGTGTTTCCTTCAATTCTTTGCTGCTCCTAGTCTCAGCTCAAGTATCACCTTCTTATTTTGAACAACCCTGTCCATTTAAAATTGCAAACCACACCCTCCCTCACTCCTGATTCTTCTTCCTCTCTTCTACTTAAAGAAATAACACTTAGCACCTCATAACACGCTGAGATTTGCTTACTATTTATGGTTATATTTAAGTTCCACAGGACAGAGGATTTTAACTTTTGGGTTCACTAATGTATCCCCAGTAGCTAGAACAGTGTCTGACACTTAGTAGGTGCTCAATAAACATGTGTTGATTGAATGAATACATTGTGAATAGTTCTGGCACAATCCTTAGTAAATAAAAGCAGGGTTTGACTTTCGACAAGCATGTTGGAATTTTCTATGGATTGAAGCTCAATGAACGTGGTCACCATACTCAATGCTGAGGCCTTAGTTGAATTGATAACTCGCCTTGAGAAGAAAAGTTTAAAGAGATGCACAGTGAGTATTATTTTTGACTGCTCACCATCGGGAAGAGATAGAGAGCTAACATAGGCAGCTGGCTCCCTTCCCAGTCCAAACTTGAAGGTGCCAAAAAGGGAAGAGGAAACGGTACAGATTTGGAGAAGGAAGATAAATCCCACGAGGACCCCTGGGGACTCAGAAGGAGTGGTGACTTGTTTTCGGGAGAAAATAGCAGTAAAGCAGTGAAGGAGCAGATGGTGGGCTGGGCTGGGGGAGGAATAGGTCGGGCAAGAGATATTAGTTGCACTCTTGTCCTCGTGGCATAGCTCTGGGCTGGCCATTGCTCTCCCCATCACCAACGTGGCAGAGAACAACAGCAGTAATGTCCCAGCACCTTGCGGGTGAGGGTGGGAGACTGACAGTGGAAGAGCAAAGAGCCCCCCTGTGACAGGTGTGGGCATTCTGGCTCACCCCTTCACCCTCTGCAGGCTGGGTGATTAAGATAAAGGGGGAAGTCTCTCTGAAGACAGTGATCATGGGATTTTGGTTTAGGCTATATTGAATATGAACACGTGGACCACACTGAATTTGGCTGAGATGAGAGAAATATGATTTCCCCTCTGATGTGCTCTGTGAACTCAACTAATGAGAGCTGTCACTTATTGAGCACCTACTATGTACCTCATACTTGCTATTCACCATTCTATTTAATCCCACCAAAAGCTTTGCAAAATAGGTGGCAATCTCCCATTTTTCCATGGGCAATCCTGAGGCTTCGAATGGTTGACAACATTGTGAGTGTACCCAGAGGCACTTAAAAATGGCTAAAAGGGTAAATTTTATGTTGTGTATTATTTTACCACAACTTAAAAAACTCATACCTCACATTAAATTAACCATTTAACTACGTTAAAAAAAAATGGTGGTAGGTGTCAGAAAAAGGGCTTGACCCCAGGCCAATGAGAAAGACCTTGCTTTTCCTCCTGCAAGTACTTTGCATTTTCCCCTGCCTGACACAGGTTAACTTCTACCGTGGGGGAAAAAAAAAAAAAATCACCTCAAAACTCAATGGCTTATTATCTTTCCATGGAATTCAGGAGTGGGTCAGTGGGTTGTTCTGGCCTGCGGTCTCTTGTGTGGCTCATTTGGATGTTAGCCAGGGCTGCAGTCATCTCAAGGCTTGCCTGGGCTGGCGCATCTATTTCCAGGATGGCACATTCACGTGGCCAGCAAGCTGGTGTTGGCTGTTGGTGGGACGCCTCCGTTCCTCTCTATAGAGGCCCCTCCACAGGGCTGCTGAGGACTTTAAACAGCATAATCTCTGTCCCTCAGAACAAGAGATCCAGGCAGAAGGGGTACTCTCTTAAAGACTTACCCGTGGAAATGACAAAGCATCACGTTTGCCATGTTAGATGCCAGGCACTAATTCTGGTCCACATTCAAAGGAAGAAGAATTAGTCTCCAGCGTTAGAAGAGAGGAGTGCCAAAGAATTTGTACATTTAAAAAAAATTCAATATGGCTTTCCAGCATTTTTTAAATTGTGGCAAAAAAAGCAGATCTAGCTTCAGACATAAGACATTGTAGGTTACAACTCGATGTAGAAGCTTAGTATACAACACAATATTGTTTGCCATGTTCTATATATTTGTCCCTAAACAAAATTTATATTCAAAGCTGCAGTTTTAAACAATAGCTATATTTTTAAGTGATCAAAACATGAAGCAGATGTCAGTATATATAACTGGCATAAAATGGATATTCTCTCACGTGTGAATATTTCAAGTAAATATATGGTATATATTCTGACTTTGTGATTTGGATTTATTTCCAGGGTCTTATTTGATCACATTTTGAGAGTAATCTTTATATCTACTGTGAGGTAGATTTACATCTAGAGAAGCATAACATTTTCTCACAAGGTTCACTTATTAGGCAGTAATCTCTTTTTAGAGAGAGAGAGAAAGGAAAAAAATTTGAAAGAATCTTTTTCGGTTGTTTTCAAACATTTACCAAAATTACCTTTCTCTCTCTCTCTCTTTTCCTCTCTTTCTCTCTCTCTCTGTATATATATGTATAAAATTATAAACTCAAAATAAATATATAATAAATAACATATAAATAAATTTTATATACAAACATATATAAACATTTATTTTGTGTTTATAGTATATATATGTAGACTCTACTATCCAACTGAATTTTTAAAAATACTTAGATTATGAAATTAATACAATGTATATATTATTTATTTATTTATTTATATTCTTTATTATAAATATTTATTTTGAGTTTATAGTTATAGCTTCATAATTTCATAATCTAGGTATTTCTTTTAATGCAGTTGGATAGTAGAGTTTATCAAACTTTAAATTTGCAGTTGAACGTAAATTAGATTTTATTTCGTAAAAATTTCAAACCTATTGATTTCATACATTTGTAATGGACATATAATGTCAGTGAAAACAATTATTTTTAACAAAGATAAGCAGTGCAAACATTCTTTAGATGCACATTTGATTCAACTGTTGGAATCAACTCTGGTATATTCATATCAATACATAGTCACATACAGGAACACTCACCTTATGAAGAGTTAATAAAGCACATTCTCCGGGATTTACAGTTTCTAATGAGCTGAACATTTTAGAACATCTCACCCCAGTAGCTCCCAGGGTGTTAACAATCCCAGGGAAAATGATGGGTCCAGAATTTAGGTATAACAGGACCCTGCTGAAGGCTGCTTCTGCTTCTAGAATAAGAGCTTCTAAGTGCTATTGTCATAATTATTTCTCAGGCACAGAGTCCCCAACCTCATATTTCAAACACATTCAAAAAAGGCATTCAGAAAGGAAAGGAAATAAACCAGGGGATTATTTAAAGCTCTTTAAGTGGTACTAAAATATAAAGCATTTAGCACAGCAAGCAATGAATAGAACATCCTGAACAAGAAGTGGGACATTTTTTGACAGGGTGAGCGTTCTGATGCCCCAAAGAGAGGTTAGAAAACAATAGCTTCTCTTATTTGACATTGTCCTATAAGTTTCTAAAAAATTAGAAACAATGATGGGTTTGGGTTTGCTATAGGTCAGCTTTCTTTCCTCTCTGTCTTTCCTTCTCTCCCTTTCTTTCCTCAGTATATTATATATATTTTTAATAAAAGTATTCTAATCACTTTGAATTAAAAATTGAAAATACAGAAAACCATCCAAAGTGTATAAACCTAATAAAATAACTTAATACCACTTTGGAATATTTCTCTCACTTGGTCCCTTTGTTGCCTAGATTAACACACACACACACACACACACACACACACACACACACACACACATATACACAATTAACTATAAATTTTCAAGACTGCATAAGATTTTATTCAACTCTTCCTACATTGTTCAACATTTCAATTATTTTTAGTTTTTCTAAATTATAGATATGCTGTATTATGCATCCTCATGAATACATCCCCCCAACCTACGTTTAGAATGGCTACCTTGGAATTATTGGATCAAAGAGTATGAACTTTTTAAAAATGTAATACCTATTGCCAAATTGCTTCCAAAGGAGTTGTACCGTTTTACACTGTCATCAGCAATGGTGGTGTCTGTTCACGTCACCTCACCCTTAGCCAGCAAATTAAAACTAATATTTCTCCTTACTTTAGTGGAGTGAAAGGGAGCCCATTCATTTAGCAAACTCTTATTAATCACCTGCTGGAGGTAGTGACGAAAGACCTACTATTTTGTACCCCATTAACAATAGATAAGAATGCCTGTTTCCCTACAGCCGCACCAAAAAATACACTGATCCTTTTAGTTATAACTAGAATATTTTCTGAGACTACCACATTTTTTTCAAAGATCATGTGACAAAACCCACAGATAAAACTTGTGATGTTAAGAATTTGTGATTATCCAATAAGGTAGGTAGTTAAGACCGATTCTATTCAAATCATATAACCAGGTATTTGTTATTTTTACATAACTTCTCACTGCAACTCAAAATATTTCATATTTTCAATCTCTTGGTAACAAAAAATATAATAAGTTAGCTCCTGGAGAGATAGGATTTTGGCAATATATCATTTTCTTTTTAATTAAATATGTAGGAAAAGTTTAGTTTTGAAGTGTATTGAAATTAATGACATTATTGCTGACTTTATATCCATTTTATTTAATTTTTTTCAATAGCCAGACACCAGCGTTTAACACGTGAACATATAAACAGTTTTACTGAAGAATGCCACATCACTTTCATTCTTCACTTTAATTTGGTTACACATTAGTTAACTATTATGTATAATCACTCATAATTTAGCTCCACGTTAGTGTATTAATGCTAATTAAGTAATGAGACATAACACATTGATTTATCTTGTCTTAAAAATTAGTACAAGTCCTTTGCCCATTTTTAAATTAAATTATTTGTTTTTTGCTACTGAATTGTATGAGTTCCTTTGTTTTGGATATTAACCCCTAATTGGATATATGGTTTGCAAATATTTTCTCCTATTCATAGGTTGCCTTTTCATTTTGTTGATTGTTTTTCAGAGTCATCATTCTTAATGCTGACTTTCCTCCTTATTGTGGGTGCTCCTTTTTGCCCATTGATATTGAGAATGACAGGCCGGGAGCTGATATGGTAATTGCAGGTTTCTTCTGCAGTACTGGCCGAGGGCTGGGGCTGGGGAGCTTGAATGCCTAACAGGCAGTTCTGTAAGCTGGTTGTTTCTACTAAAAAACTTTGCATCATGCGAGCAGGAGTAGAGCAACCCTAAAAATTAGTGATGTACATAATGATGAAATCAGAATGCTTGGGAGAGAATTATGATTAGATATAAGCATAATTAGAGAAACATTTCCTCAGTTAAAAAAAAACAACCTGATTATATGCAGATTGAAAATGGCCACCATCTTCCAGACAAAATTAATTAGAAAATAATTACATTTCTGAACAAGATAATTAAAGGACAGATCCTAGAAACACCTGAGATAGATGAGGCATGATGCTCACAAGGACGGAAAACTCAGACGTCTTTGAAAAACCACAGTCCAGAAAACAGAGGACCGTTGTTTACATGTTCTTGGGGAAGAAGTCTTGTAAGGTCAAATTTTATACCTAGCCAAATTTTGATCATGTGCAGAAATAATGCAATGATATCTCCATCTGTGCAGGGTCTGAGATGTGGTCTTTAAAAACCTACCTTGATATATATGTCCCAGCTAACAGAGAAATATGGTCTCATTAAATGCTCCAGGTTGGGTTACTTGTTAAAGAACAGCTTGTAAGAGGCAAGCTAATTAAATAGACAGCTAAATGTGAATACCTGTCACTAGAGTTCTAGAAAGACCATAAATATAAATAAACATTTTTGAAACTTCAGAGCCATACCATAAGAAATGTATACCATGAGGAATGCATACTGTATGACTGAAATGCAGATTAGTTATAATAATAATTATGGCTTCAAACCAAGAATAGTGAAATTCTTCCTTTTACTTGGGACAAGGTGAAACAGGAAGAAATAAATTAATTCTTGACTTTGTAATTAAAGAAATGCAGATTTAACTGTTTCTAAGAATGCTTAAAGTTATACTTCATTAGTATTTTTTTAAAAATGGAGAAAAACTAACCAAATATAGTTAGCCCATAGAGAAAAAAGTAAACAAAGAAAAAAAGCATAAAATGAAACTGAATATGAGATAGGATGAGAGAAATGAAGTGAAAATTATCAGTGTGGCAAGAAGTGAAATGCCTTAATGATTATTAAACATGTTCTTTAACTAGGATGTTTCAGAAAACTGGTTTCACCATTAAAATGCAGACTCCTGGGCTCTACAAGAGTTTGGTTTGCTGAAGCAGGGTTTGCAGAAGTGAGAACAAGAATTTGTAGTTGAATTCATTCCTCTGGAAGTTCTGTTTGAGAGCCTTGACTTAAATGTTGGCAAGAGTTTAGATTAGATTTAAGAATAACCCGCTGCACAGAGCCTCAAGACATACAATTAAAAAATAAAACTACAATTGAATGTTAAAATAAAAGGATGAATAAAAATTGATGAGGCAAATATAATCATAGAAAGGAGTAGCCAAATTGGTCTCAAGCACAGCAGAATTTAAGGCCAAAACCATTAAGTAGGAAAAGAGTCATTTGATATTGATGAAAGGTGTCATTCACAAGGAATATAATAATTACTGGACTATGTTGAAATAAACAAAAAATATGTAAAACAAAATATAAGGAGAGCCCTTAACTTTTCTCTCTTTCCCTCCCCCCACCTTTGTATCCTAAAACCAAGAAACATCTAGAAAAATTAGGAGCCTATAATATATAATAAAAATGAACAAATGAACAATTCAATAAATTCTAAAAAGCAAAAATTATTGTCTAGATCATCTGACCATGCTGTAATTAATATGTTTTTAACTAGCATCTATTGAATTTCTACAATATAACCACAGGTTGGGCGCTCTGTATTATATTTATTATTTCCATCCTCACCCTAGGCTTTTCTGGAAAGAGTATTATATGTACTCAGTGGATTAAGAAACTGTGAATCAGAAATGTTACAAAATTTACCCAAGGCCACTAAGACTAAGAGTGTGAACTTAAGCTCTGTTGGCCTGAGATTTTTCTCTTATCATTACAGCTCATCCATCTATTAATTCAACACGTATTTTCTGAGCACCTATAAGGTGCCAGCCACAGTTCTAGGCGCTGGAGTCCAGTGATGAACAAAACTCACATGACCTTGCTTAATGCTCTTATAAGACAGTGAGGAGAACAAACATAAAAAATATATATACTCATTATTAAAATTGGTGATACAGGCTAAGAGCAAAGATAACTAGAGTGATGCATTTTTAGACCTGGAGAACAAGGAAGACCTCTGTGGGGAGGTGACTTCAAAAAGGAAACCTGAAGGATGAGAAGAGGCAGCCATGCGAACAGCTGAGGAAAGGGCATTCCTCCCAGGGGCACAGTATGGGGAAGGGCTCCGGGGTGAGAGGAGCTTGCTGTAGGAGCTGGAAAACCCGTGCAGCAGGTACAAGTGATTGAGAGGGACAGCAATGACAACCGAGCTTTGAGAGTGGACAGGATCTTAAGTCTTGAGAGGATTAAGATGTTAGGATTTCATTCCAAGCAATTAGCAAGATGGGAGGATCTTAAGCAGGGGTTGAAAATCATCCAATTATGTCTCTAGCTGCTCCCTGGAGAAATAATTGGAAAGAAAGTGGGCAGAATGATTAGAAATCTATTAAAGAAACCTTGCTGAGATATAATGATTAATTGGATGGGGTGATAGGAGTAGAAATGGAGAAAAAATCAATGCATTCAAGATGGAATCCACAGGAATAGGTGATGAATTGAATGTGAGGAAGGATAAAGAAGATGCAAGAATGGCTCTTAGTTTTCTGGTCTGAACAGTTAGATGGATGGCAGTACCATATTTTAAGATAAGATATTACTTATCGTTTTCCAGATACATGCAATGTATCAGTCCAGAAAAACTAATAAATACTTGGGCTTCAAGAAATAGCACAGAGCAAGAAAAAGAAATGAGTTAATACACCATAAATAGACATGGATGAATCCTAAATGCATTTTGCTTAGTGAAAGTCAGTCTGAAAAGGCTCTAAACTCTATGATGCCAATTACATGACATTCTGGAAAAGGCAAAACTAGAACAATAATCAAACAGATCAGTGATTGCTGAGAGTTGAGAGGAGAGGGGGAAGGTTGAATAAATGAAGCACAATGTAATTTTTAGGGTGCTGAAATGATTCTGTATGATACTGTGAAGCATTTGTCATGTATTATGTATTTGTCAAAACTAGAACTTTACAGAACAAAGAATGACTATTAATGTAAGAAAAAAAAATTTTAAATCACTTAGGAGATTGGAGGACACCAGGATGGAATGTGGAATGTGATAAATGAATCTAACTGTATTATAAATATATGAAACAATCTCACTAAAGCAGATGGGAGTGTAAGATGCTGAGGTAAGTAACGTTGGAAATGTCACTGTAAAAGGAGAGGAAAAAGAAGCTGCACACGGTATGCTAGCTGATTAAGTTGCTACCCATGGAGATGGAGGTACAGGTTAACAATGCTGGCAGCATGGCACGTGGAGACAGAAGCTGAACAATTAAGGTAGATGGATCGCAGATGTTAGAACAGGCTTATCACTGTTCTCAAGCTCACTAATCTTTTCTTCCCCAGTTTCAGCCACTGATGATCTCTTTAAGTGTAGTTTTCACTTCAGGAAATATTTTTCATTTCTGAAGTCTGATTTGGGCCTTTTTGATATTTTCCCCTCTCCTCATCATGTTTGTTTCCTCTATACCTTGAAAGAATGGAGAATGTGTATAATAGCTGGTTTAACATTGCATTTGCTAATTCTATCATCTCTGTTATTTTTGTCATTGATTTACTATTCATTGATTTCTTTTTTTTCTGGTTATGGGTTGCACTTTCTTGCTTCTTTGCATGTGTGGTAATTTTTTATTAGATGACAGTCATTGTGAATTTTACATTGTTGGATGCTAATTGTGTTTTATTTCTTTAAATATTTTTTGGCTTTGTTTTGGGATGCAGTTAAGTTATATGAAATCAATTTGATCCTTTCAAGGCTTGCTTTAAAGGGGTTAGTTCACCAAGAAAACATTATGGGAGTGATATCCCATGTTCATGGACTAAGACATTCAATATTAAGATGTGAATTTTCCTCAAATTTATCTATAGATGCAATGCAATGAACAAGCTAATTCCAAAAATAGACAAAAAATGTATAAAGAAGAACAGAGTTGAAGGACATACTGTACCTGATATCAAAACTTATTATAAATTTACAGTAATTAGTCAGTGTGGCATTGACAAAAGACAGATATATAGATCGGTGGAACAGAATAGAGAGTTCAGAAATAGACACACATAAAATTTGCCAAGGCAATTCAACAGTAGAAAAGATAATCTTTTCAATATATAGTGCTAGAACAATTGGATTGCCATATGCAAAAAAAAAAAAAAAAAGAGTTCCTATATCACACCATATAATAAAAGCTAACAATAAGAAATAAATGTACCTTAAATTATAAAATTTCTGGAATAAAACATTTCAAGGAATTCTTAATGATCTTTGCTTAGGAAAATTTTTCTTAAATTGTACACCAAAAATGCCAGTCACAAGTACTGGATCCTCAGGTTTACCACACTTCTGTCCAACTTTACTGCAAAGTCAGTGGCTTCCCACAACTCACCCCCCCCCCGCCCCAATTTCAGGTTTGATAATTTACTAGACTGGTTCACAGAACTCAGGAACAATCTTTACTTACTCTTGCTGGTCTTATTCAAGTGATACAGCTTAGGGACAGGCAAATAGAGGAGATGTACAGTAAATTACGGGGGGGACACACGCTGAGCTTCCGCGCCCTCCCTGGGCACCCTATGCTCCCAGCATCTTGATTCATTCACCAACCCATAAGTTCTCTGAAGGTTTCATTACGTAGGTATGATTGATTAAGTCATTGGCCATTGGTGATTAACTCAATCTTCAGCCCCTCTCCCCTCCCGGAAGGTTGGAGAGGCAAGGGCTGAAATTTCCAACCCTCTCATCAAGGCTTGTTCTTTCTGGAAAGTCCAAGGATTTTACGAGCTACATGCCAGGAACTGGGAACAAAGACCACATATTTATTTTTTATTGCATCACAGAAGCCTTTGGAAACTATGAGACGAGGAGTGACATGATACAGGTTGCATCTTAAAGGACCACACTGGCTGCTGTAAGGAAAATGGATCGTGGCAGGGGTAGGGTTAAGCAGGTGACACTTTTGAAGGCTGTTGTGATGGTTCAGGTCAGAGGCTTGGATGGTGTTGGTTAGAAGGGAGAGTGGTCAGATTTTGGATGCCCTTACAGGATAGAGCTGTCGACTAAAAAATTATATTCTCAGCCTAAAAGTTGAGAATTATGTTTTATTCGGAGAGAATTTTTAGGACTTCAGGCCCGGGAGGCAGCATCTCAAGTAGCCCTGAGGAAACTGCTCTGAGGAGGCGAGGGGCGCGCTAGGATATATGGGAGTTTTAAAACAAAGGGCAGGTAGTCAGAACAACCTCAGAAGATTACTGTTAATTAAAGAAGACCAGACATCCCAAGTTAAGGAATTTAGTGCTTTTCTATGTATGGGAAGACACAAGAGTCTGGGCTCATTGAAATTATTCCTTTGATATGCACCTCAGCTATCTGGGACCAGTATCCTGTGTTTTCATATCCTGAGTTTCCTTAGGGCTCACCAGAGGGAGTGGCTGATGGCAGGTATTCTTTGTTTCCTTCCTGAGTTCCCTCAGGGCTCAGCAGCTCACCAGCTCACCTTTGGTGGTGCCTGCAGGGCTGCAATCGCTGAGGACTGTGGCATCCTTTGTTTACTGATATGGCGGGCAATAGTCATTGATCAGAGCCAAGTGGCTTCATCCAGCTATTGCTCCATTGAACTATCTTTAAATTCCATTTTCATTTAAACGTTCACATATTTGTGTCCTGGTTCACCCTGGTTGTGAGTGCACTGAAAGCGTGGTCTTCCTTTGAATCCTTGCAGGACTTTGAGCTTGGCTGGTGTTCGTCCACACCTGTGATCTTCATCACACTCAAGGCGGGTGATGTGGGTCTCTAAACTCTCACCCAAGAATAGTTGCAGTGAATGTTTGTAGAGGTCTTGGTATTTGCCAGTCATTGTTCTTAGTGCAGAACTTGTATTATTTCATTTAATTGTCCTCACTCGTCAATAATGTAGATATTATCATTATACCTGTTTCAGAGCTGAAGAAAAAGGCTAAGTCACTTGCCCAGGGTTACACCACTAGCAAGTGGAGCAGCCAATCCGATCTGCCTCCTGCTCTCAGGAGCCTGTCATTGGTCGCCTCTGTCTTGCATGCCTCCCATACCACCCCAGTGCTCTCTGGCTCACTGAGAACTAGGAAGAGAAGGCAGGAGATGCATTCCCCTTGGTTTTCAAGGAAGAGGCATGTCAGTTGTGGCTGGAGATGACTGATGCACAGAACGACCTGGATTACCTTTTCACTCTGCGTCCTAGGATGTGTCTCTGTGGGTCACACGAGGGATGGGGAGGGCAGACACCACCACACAAGGAGCTGCTGAAGCCACTCTGCGTCTGAAAAGTCTGCCTACCTCTAGAGCCAGGAGGAGCTGCAGGATCCTCTTTGTCTACACCCACTGTCCCTGCCCCTCACCAGCCAGCCTCCCGACACACCTGTACCTTCCTCTGCCCTTTGAACCCTCTCACTCCAGGCTCACTAGCTCCAACCCTTTCTAAGCCGGGTGTGGTTGAGTAACACAGCCGCACTAGCCATAATGTGGCCCTGGGGCAGGAGGCTGCATGGACCCGGAATCTGGTAAGACATGAGTAAGTCCTGGGAATCCTCATCCTCCTGGGGTCCCAGGTGTCTCACCCCACATTTCGGTGCCCGCGTCAGAATACTCCCTTCCTGTTAGCCTGCTGATTTCTTTCTGCGCCTGGAACCAGGACATTCTACCTGTCTGGTCAAGTCCTTCTCTTTCTGTCCCTGGCAAGGGGTCACCAGCTCAATGTGGTGAGCTGAAAAATGGCCCCCCAGAGACATCCACATCAAGTCCCCACAACCTGCAGATATTACCTTATATGGCAAAAGATGTGATTAAGCAAAGGATCTTGAGAGGAATGATTATCTGGATTATCTGGGTGGGCCCTAAATGCTGTCACAGGTAGCCTTAAAGGCAGAAGGAGATTTTTGGGTTTTGTTTTTTCTGAATTTTTGAATTTTATTTTATTTATTTTTTTATACAGCAGGTTCTTATTAGTTATCCATTTTATACATATTAGTGTATATATGTCAATCCCAATCTCCCAATTCATCCCACCACCACCGCCACCCCACTTTCCCCCCTTGGTGTCCATACGTTTGTTCTCTACATCTGTGTCTCTATTTCATAGGCAGAGGGAGTTTTGCTGTACCCGGAAGAAGAGAAGACAATGTGACCACAGAGGCAGACATGGGAGTGAAGCGGCCACCAGCCCAGGAACACAAGAAACCGGAAGAGGCAAGGAACGGGTCCTACCCCAGAGCCTCAGGAGGGAGCTCGGCCCTGGTGACACCTTGACTCTGGAAGTGCGGCCTCCAGAACCATGAGGAAATGTGTCTGTTGTTTTTAGTCACCCAGTTTGTGGTAATTTTCTATAGCAGCCCCAGGAAACGATTTCCGGGTCTGATGAGTTTTGCTGAATCCCCAGTTATGACGACCCCTTCTGATGGACCCTGAGTGTCTCTGCTCTCGGGGGCCCCTGCAGTGCCTGGCAGGTCAGGCTCCTTAGACGCCCACAGTCACCGTGATCGGGAGATGCAGGGCTTCCCGGCTGCTGTGTGGGGACCCGTCTTCTCAGCCCTGGTCCTGCCTGAAGCACCCTCACCAGCACTGGTTGCCAGTCTAGCTCCCAGCCGGACATGAGAGGTGGGTGTTGACTGAAAAAACAACACACAACCTAAAAGTTGAGAGGTATGATTTATTTGGCAGATAAAACTGAGGACTTAAGCCTGGGATGTAACATCTCAGAAAGCTCTGACAGGCTGCTCCAAGAGACAAGGAAGGAGCCAGGATTTACAGGAGTTTTACAACAAAGGGCAGGGAGTCAGAACATCAAAAGATCGCTGTTAAGTAAAGGAAACCAGACAACTCAAGTTAAGGAATTTAGTGCTTTTCTATGTATGGGAAGATGCAAGAGTCTGGGCTCACTTAACTCATTCCTTTGATGTGCACCTCAGCTACATGGGGCCAGTGTCCTGTGCTTCTCATCCTGAGTCTCCTCAGGGGGCACCTTTGGGGGTGGCTGCAGGGGCTGACCGCTAGATGGCTGGCACGCTGTTTCTATCCCGAGTTCCCCCAGGGCTCACTGTTGGGGCGGCTATAATGTGATGGCTTGATGGCTGCAACATCCTTCGCTTACTGATATGGCAGGGGGCATTTTTTCATTGACATGGGCAAGAGTGGTGTGGGAGGGTTCTGCCTTTGCAGCAACCTCAACTCACCCCTTCCATCCTCGCATAAACCTGACACATCCACCTCCCTCCCAGCCATCCTTTATGGTTAGCTGTTCCTCCCAAATGTGGTAAGCACCTGCACTGGGTGTAAGAAGTATTCTGGGACCTCAGAGAAACGGTAAGTACAGCAGACAAAGCTCCTGATTTCATGGAGCTCCTATTTTAGGAGGGGTAACAAAAAAATAAGCAAATAATTAAACAAGATGATTTCAGAGGCAAGTGACAGAGGTCCAATTCAATCGGAAGAAAGCTAACAGAGAATTTTTTGGGTCATGTAATTGGAAAATCCAAGAGCTAAACCAGCTTTAGGCCTTAGGTAAACAATGTCATGGAGCCTTCGCCTTTTTCTGTTTGCTGTGTCCTGTCCTGCTGGGCTCGTTTCCAATTGTGTCTCCGCACATGGAACAGAGATGGCTTCTGGCCGAGCCTACCCACCCCCTTCAGCCTTTCCCTCCTGGAGGGCTCTGACTGGCCTGGTCGAGTTACGTGGTCATCTCCCAACCAATCACTGTGGCTCAAAGGGCTTTGGTTTGCCAGCTGGGGTCACGTGCTCACTCCTGAGCCTCTCCCAAATCAAAGGGATTCAATGGGATTACAGTGAGATGGGGAGCTCGACTCCCCAGGGAGGGTTTGCTGGTCAGATAAACCTGTGCACCTCAAGGTTGTGACTTCTTCTCTCATATGTGCCCCCCCAGCACCTCCTAAAAGAGGAAAGCAGTCAAGAGAGGAGAGAGGACAATCAGCTTGGCTGCATCTCTCTCAATGAGTTTTTATCTTTGCTTTGGGGAAAGGGTGACGTCACAGGCTACTAGGTCTTGTAAGTGTCCCTTACAAGAGCTCCCAAGGCTTCTTCCCCAGGGCGGTTTTCACGCCATCAGAGGATGAACACTCAGGACACATTGCCACTCAAAGGCGATCGTTCTTTCAGGTTGCAGATGTTATCAGCTCCCTTCCTTGCTAAGCGCTCTTCAAGAAGGAACAGATTGATTTGTTTTTAGAAAACAAAAACCACAGCTGCCCAGCTGTACTGAATGGGGTCATCTCAGAGGGTTTTGCCGGGGGAAGCCAGCAGGCTGGCATTCACTTCTCCCGCGTTACCCACCAGAGAGGTTGTGTTTGCAGGCATGCTGACCCTAAATCCACATGAGGCAGCTGCTCATCAAACAGCTGCCACATCACCACGCTGGGAAGAACGTCCTTGATGCGTTTACTAACAGCCTCGCCAGACCTTAGGGGAGCAGATTAGACCCTGCAAAGGGGGGCATAATCCAAAGCTGTGATTTGAGCCAGGATCTTGTCACAGTTACATGCAGCTGTTGCATTCAGAAATACATTATTTTTTTCCCTTCTAAATAGGCTCTGTTCATTTCAACTGCTTCATTTACCGCCTTTTTCTACCACTTTGGTAGTTGGGTATAATAACGTAACTGTTGAACTCTCTGCTGTTGACAACCTTTTTTTGCGACATTCTTTGGATGTTACAGGCACTTTTGAAGAAAGAAATGTTTCCCCTTTCTGTAGTTTTGTCAATCATGATTTTCTTTTTAATAGCATTTCATGTTTCCTCGCATGGTTTCAAATCCCCAGTATAAACAGAATGAAACTACCTGCTGATACGAAAACCCCTAGATGACTTTATAACATGGCCAGCTCTTTTCGTTATGACGGTATTTAAAAGAAAAAGTACTTCTGTCTTGAAGTGCTACCGTCTGAGATACTGAGACCACCCTAGCGCTGGTGGGGGCTTTTTGTGTATGTAACTATGAATTAATTCAATTTTTTTTCCTTGTAATAAAAATAGAGAAGATTTCCAGCGTCTGAACTCTGGAGTGATTGCGATGTTCCATTTATCTTCAGCAAGTTGATCCACACAATGCAGTGAGTGTCTGTTAAGCACCTACTATGTCTAAGTCTTTGTGTCCCATTCAAGGGGGGATTCAATGATGAATTGTTCACTTTCTGCCCTCTGGGAGCTTGCTACCCAATGAGAGAGTCAGACAGGGTAACAGCTATCTCTAAAGAAGAGCAGAACATGGATATATTACAAAACACAGAGAGTATAGCCATTATTTATGGTAACTTTAAATAGAGTATAATCTATAAAAATATTGAATCACTGTGTTGTACACCTGAAACTAATATAATATTATAAATCAACTATATTTTAATTTAAAAAAATAAAGGAAAACAGAACACTGGGAGGGTGATTGAGTAGAGAGATGCCCGCTGCCCCACAGACCAGGACACTGTGGGAGGCCGCATGGAGGGGAAGCATCCACTGGGCCTTAGAGGGTGAGCGGATTAGATGTCAGCGCATGAAACAACGTGGTCAGAGGCTCAGCCGCAGCGTCAAGCTGTTGGTGTTTTCAGGTAGTGATGAGTGGTCGGGAATATGCAGGCAATAGTGGTGGCGAGAAGGCTTGATTGCAGGGGCCAGACTTTGGGAGAACCTGATGCACCAGCCCGGGAGGATGAAAAGCTTTCCAGAGGTGGGGGATTGCCCGGGCTCATCTGAGCTTCGATTTTCTTTTTGGAAAAATCTGATCTAGAATATCCTTCACTTGATGTCCTCGTTCTTAGGAGGTGCACGCCAAGGAATTTGGGAGTGAGTCTCATGATGTCTGCAATTTATTCTCAAATAGTCCAGCAGAAAAGGTCACACACATACACACACACACACACAGAGAAAGAGGAAAAACATGAACAAGTGTCAAGTCTAGAGGAAGAATATATGGGTGTTCACTGTACTGTTCTTTTAACTTTTCTGAAAATTTGCAAGTTCTCACAATACAGATGGTGAATAAAAAAGAATGGCTCTGTTCTACCAGAGAGTGTAGACCAGTTAGTAATATCTGGGTTTTGGAATTTAGCTCTGGTAGCAAACATTCTGTTCTAATAAACAGTCCCACCTTCACCATCTGCGAGCCACGGGGCCACAGACAAGACACTAAAGCCCCTTGAGCATCAGCTTTGGCGTCTATCCAAAGGTTGCGAGGACAGGACCTGCTGGCCCCCAGGGCTGAGGGAAGATCAAGGGAGAGACTCCACATCTAAAGTACGTAGCGTGAGGCCTGACGCATACTGCATGCAGCTCAGGAAATGGAGCTGATTGTTGTTATTATTACAACTACTGTTATTAAATGTTATGCTGACCTCTTCTAAGTCCTATTTCTGCCCAGCGCCCATGATTGGTGTCATAGGCTCAGAGCGGCATCCCAACGACTCTGCTGACACCACATCCTCCAGTAAGTGCTGAGTTACAACACTCACGACATCCTGCCCTGGAAAATATGGTCTGTCTGTCCAACCTGATGTATGGAAAGGGCCTCCCAAATTGCACTGGTGAGCAGATTGTGAACATTCAGATCAAATGTCAGTGTCGTCAGTGGGGTAGTCATTTGGTTTAAATTAAAAAAATATTCAAATAAGGTGAGAAAATGGTACTATTCTTTCAACTGCATCGGCAGCCCCACTGTCCTTTTTACTATTTATTGTTTCTAAACAATAATCAAACATTTCGGTGTGACAGTAAATCGTCATAAACGTGACATGATTGATTTGAAGATGGCCAGAAAAATCTCAAGGATCATCTTTTCCCTGGTGCATTCTGGTCTTTGCCTCATCCCTCTTGTCCCTATAAAATGGCTTTACTCTGATCCAGGAGGCATTCTGCATTTAAAATAGAACATTTAAGAGCGCTCGCTCAGCGAATCAAAAGTAAGCTCAAGGGACTTCCCTGGTGGCACAGTGGTTAAGAATCCGCCTGCCAACACAGGGGACACGGGTTTGATCCCTGGTCTGGGAAGATCCCACATGCCGCAGAGCAACTAAGCCCATGCACCACAACGTATACTGAGCCTGTGTTCTAGAGCCCGCGAGCCACAACTACTGAGCCTGCGAGCCTCAACTACTGAAGCTGGCATGCCTAGAGCCCCTGCTCCGCAACAAGAGTAGCCCCTGCTCGCCGCAACTAGAGAAAGCCCGTGTGCAGCAACAAAGACCCAACGCAGCCAAAAAATAATAATAATAATAAAGTAAATAAAATAAATTTTTAAAAAAAGGTAAGTTCAAAAATTCTGCATTGAAGCCGTGTGTGTCTTTGTTTTATGTTTGCAAATGTTCATAAACATACATGTGTACAGATACCCAAAGTCCTAAGCAAAGTAAAATAAGAGCGACTTAGTGCATATGTTAATACCTGTATGACTGCAGTGCTCCAATAAAATGCAATTCAAGCTATGAAGGTAACGAAATAATATAACTAGCCAAGTAAAACCACTTCAGCACAGCTACACATGAATTCTAGGCCACCACAAGTCCTTCTCCATTATCTCTACTTTTAAGTAGATTTTATTTTTTAGAGCAATTTCACATTTATAGAAAAATTGGGGGGATGGGATAGACAGCTACCTGGTACCTCACACCAACTTCCTCCGTTATTACATCTTTACATTATTATGGTACATTTGTTACAGTTCAAAAACCAATATTGATATGTTATTAACTAAAGCCCGTACTTTATTCAGATCTCCTTTGTTTTCACCTAATGTCCTTTTTCGGCTCCAGAATCCCAACCAGAGTCCTACTTACATTTAGTTGTCATGTCCTCTTAGGTTCCTCTTGGCCGTGGCAGTTTCTCGGATGTCCCTTGTTTTTGGTGACCTTGAGCTTTGAGGTCTCCTCATCTTGTTATTGGCTTCATTTCTCAGCCTTCCTATTTCTAACCACTTTGCCTTGTAAAACTAGAAGCCTTCAACATTGCTCACATGCTTTGGACAGCCTTGTATTATCAAGTCAGTGCAACTGTGATTGGCTAGTAGTTATACTTTAAAAATGTGCTCATGTTTAATAATAGGTTAGGGCATTTGCATTCAAAATTGTTTTCTGGTAATTAGATAATTTTGAGATGTGTCAGAGACCCCCAATTTTCATCTTATTTGAAATTACAGTTTACTGCAATTATAAACATAATCCGTTCACATTGGCTCAGTCTGGTAGTGATTATGCATTATGGGCATAATTACAACTATCCTGTACTCATGTCCCACCTCACTCTGTAAAAACATAACAATTGCCAGAAAACTAGAGTTGGAGGGAAATTGTTAGAGAGGAGAGCTGATGGATGGCATCCCATCCTTCTGTCTCCTTGCTTCCAGGTCATAAAATCCTAAATCACAAAAGCCTCTGTCAAGAGCCTTTTGCCCTAAACACAGCTGTCAGGTCTTTGAGAGTCCATGGACCTGCTTCTTCCCTGACTTAAAAACATAGCCAAGCTCTCTGTATGAAGCACTTGGCATGAACAGTGCAAACGCTCATCCTTGCCTCATGGACCAGTCTGTCTAGGGACACAGAGTGGATAAACCACTCAAGGCTTGGTCTACCCTGTGTGTGTGTATAACTACCTCACTGTGCTCTACACCTGAAACCAACCCGACATTGTAAATCAGCTATACTCTGATATAAAATAAACATTAAAAAAAAGACATGGTGGGCTTCCCTGGTGGCGCAGTGGTTGAGAATCTGCCTGCTAATGCAGGAGACACGGGTTCTAGCCCTGGTCTGGGAAGATCCCACATGCCGCGGAGCAACTGGGCCCATGAGCCACAACTACTGAGCCTGCGCGTCTGGAGCCTGTGCTCCGCAACAAGAGAGGCCCGCGCACCGCGATGAAGAGTGGCCCCCGCTCGCCGCAACTAGAGAAAGCCCTCGCACAGAAACGAAGACCCAACACAGCCATAAATAAATAAATAAACAAACAAACAAACAAACAAATAAATAAGATGGTGTCCCCCTAAGTTGGAAGAGTCCCCAGTCTTGCCGTGTTCCCACTCTTTTTCCGCCTTCTCCAGTCTCTCTGATGCTAACCTGCCACCCACGTGGAGTTTGTCTGTGCTGCTGCATTACTCGGAACCCTGCTTGTGACTCACCCCAGCCTGCCTGGTCACGGGCCAGCCCCGTTCCGTCCATCTCGATGCCCAGTTTGGACTTGCCTGAGATTTCTTAGCTCTGATAGCTGCCCACTTTGTTAGCCAGGCCCTGCTGCCTGGCCTGTGAGACACTGGATAGTATTCATGGCAGGTTAGACAATGTAGAAGAAAAGAGTGGTTGAACACATAGTAAACACAACTGCCCAAAATAAAACAGAGAGAAAAAGACCTAAAATAATTCATAGAAAATTAGTGAGCTGTAGGAAAAATTCAAGTGACCTACTGTATGTGTAATTGGAGTCTGCAAAAGAATAGAAAGAAGGGAAAGACAAAACAATATCTGAAAAAAAAATAGAATTTTCTAAATTTTCATACGAAGTTGATTCCAGGGCCAAGAATATTACTAGAGATAAAGAAAGTCATTTCATAATGATGTAAGGGTCAATTCATCAAGAATGCATAACAATCCTAAACAGGTATGCACCTAATAAGAGAGTTTCAAAATATATGAAGCAAAAACCTGGTAGAACTGAAAAGAGAAAGACAAGTTCAAAGTTGTCAGAGATTTCAACCCACCTTTTCAATAACTGCCAGAATGAGCCCACAAAAAACTGGTAAGGAAATCTGAAATTTACTTTGATATTAACATAGCCAACACAGATACAGTTTTCTTTTGATCAGTGTAAACATATCTTTTACCATCTTATTACTTTTAACCTATTTCTGTCTTTATGTTTAAAATGCATGTGTTATATGCAGCATAGAGTTAAGTAGAGTCTTATATAGTCTAATCAACCACATTGACATAATCAACAATTTTGGGATACTCTGCCAAACATAAGAGAATACACATTTTTTTAAGTACACACAGAATGTTTACCCAAATTAACCAAACTCTGAGCTTTAAAATATGTCTTAATACTTTTAAAGGGACTTGATTTGTGCAAAGTATGTTACTTGGCTACAGTGGAATTAAATTAGAAATCTAAAACAGAGAGAGTGCAGGTAATTCCCAATTATTTGGAAACTAAATAATATACTTTAAAATAATCAGTGGATTAAAGAAGAAATCAAAAGGGAAACAGAAAGTATTTTTAAACAGTAGTTTAAAACAGAAACACCGTATTTTGAAAATGTATTAATGTATCTGAAAACATAATGTGCCAGAATTTGTGTGATGCAACTAATGTAATACTTGAGGGAAATTTATGGCACTAAATATCTATACAAGAAAGGAAGAAAGATTACAGTTTGTGACCTCAGATTCCCCCTTAAGGGGGAATTTAAATTTAAAAAGTAGAGCTACTCACACCCAAAGTAAGCAGAAGAAAGTAGATAATAAAAATCAGAGTGGAAAACAATGAAATGTAAAACAGGAAATCAGAAGGGAAAATCAAGGAAACCTAAAACTGTTTATTTGAGAATATCAAAAAAGTTGATAAGCTTCTAGCCAGGCTGAAGGAAAAAAAGAGAGCAGATACAAATTATCTATATCAGGATTGAAATAGACGACAACACAACAGATTTTACAGATATTTAAAAATAAGGGAATATTGGGAATTCCCCGGCTGTCCAGTGGTTAGGGCTCCGCGTTTCCACGGCACGGAGCACAGGTTCAGTCCTTGGTTAGGAAATTAAGATCCCGCATGCCGCGCAGTGAAGCCAAAAAGAAAAAAAAAAAAAAAATTAGGGTATATTTTGAACAACTTTATGCCAATAAATTCAATAACTTGGATAAAATGGACAAATATCTTGAAAGGCACAAAAACTACCAAAGCTCACTCAAAAAAGAAGTCAAATTTGTAGTTAAAAATCCTTCCAGAGAGAAAACTCCAAATGACATCACTGATGATTTCAGGAAGAAATAATACTAATTATACTAAAACTCTCCCAGAAAATTATATAGGAAAGAATATTCCTCAATTCATTCCATGAAGCTAGCTTTACCCTGATACCAAAACTATACTAAGATATTACAAGAATAGAAAACTACATACCAATATCCCTCATAAAAATATATGTCCAAAATAATGTATTATGAGGAAATGGGGTTTTTATCCCAGAAATGCAATGTTGATTTAACATTGGAAAATCTATCAATGTAATTCAACACATTATCAGACTGTGAAAGAAAAAACAATACCATATGACCATCTCAACAGATGCAGAAAAAGCATATGACAAAAATGTAACATCTGTTCCTTTTTTTTTTTTTAATTCTCAGTAATCTAGGAAAAGAAGGAAGTTTATAATCTAGGAAGTTTATCTTCCTCAATCTGCTAAACACTACTTGATATTGAAAGACTGAATTCTTTCTGCCTAGGAAGAAGGAACTCAGCACTTTTATTCAACATTTCTCTGGAATGTTGAATAAAACATGTGCCGTAAAGCAAAAATAGTCAGTGCTGTAAAGCAAAAATAAATAAAAGTTATCCGGATTGAAAATGAAGGTGTGAAAACTACCTTGATTCATGGACAATATGAGCATCTATGCTATATTATCTACACAAATCTACTGGAACTAACAAGTGAGTATCAAGTTTCAGGATACAAGATTAATATACAAAAATCAATTGTAATTGTAATCAGTAGCTATGAAAACTTGAAGGTAAAAATAATACCATTTACAATAGCATCAAAAACATGTAACATACTTCGGGGTAAATCTGTCAAAGGGAGTTCAAGACCGGTACACTGAAAACTGTAAAAGTGAGAGGCATTAAAAAGACCCAAATAGTGGAGAGATAGGCCATGTTCATGCACTGGAGGCCTCAGTGTTGTTATGTTGTAACTCACCCCGAATAGATCTATAGATTCAACACAATTCCAGTCAAAATTCAAGCAGGAATTTTTTTTTTTTTGGTAGAAATTAACAAGTTTATTCTACAATTCAGATGGAAATGGGAAGGTTCTAGAATAGCTATAACAACATTGATGTGAATGTACAAAATTTTCATAGCTGCTTTATTTATAATATTCCCAAACTTGAAATAACCCAAATGTTCCTCAACAGGTGAATGGATAAGCAAATCAATGGAACTCAGCAATCAAAAGGAATGGAATACGGGTGCGTACAGCAAAATGGATGAGTCCCAACTTGACTTTGCTGAGTGAGCCACACAAAAAAGAAAAGTGCATGCTGTCTGATGTCATTCATACAAAATTCTGGAAAATGCAAACATTCTATCATGACAGGAAGGAGGTCAGAAGTGGCCTGAGGACAGGAGTAGGAACCAAAGGAAGGGGTGGAGGGGCAGAATTACAAGAAGACGCTAGAAAACTTTGGGGGTGGTGGGTGTGTTCTATTTTGATTGTGTTAATGGCTTCATGGTTGTATACAAATGGCAAGACACATCAAGTTTTATACTTTAAATAGGTACAGTTTATGGTATATAAATTATACTTCGGTAAAGCCATCAAAAATATACTACCTACACTTCTACCCAGTAATCCCACTCCTGGGAACCTATGCTTTCAAAACCATGTCACCTCTGGGTAAGGATCATGCAAAGGGATGTTACTGCAATGCTTATCATTAATAAGTAAGTAATTGAATACGTCTGGTACATATTTGCCTTGGAATACTATGAAGCTCTTTGAAAAGATTGAGCTAGATCTCTAGCAGCTGGTAACTCATCTACCAGATGTGTTAAGTGAGAAAACTGGTACAGAATAGTGCATGTAAGTTAATTCCCCTTTTGTAAAATGACGAACACATTTCTGTTACATGATTGTGTGTGTGTATGGAGTATTGTTAATATTGGTTTAAAGTCAGAGAAAGAGGGAAAGGAAGGGAAGAGAAGAGGTAAGCAAAAATAAAATTTCAGTTCTAAAAATGATGCTCAACTTAGCTTGGATTCTAATTCAAATAAATTTTAAAATATGAGGTAATCAGAAAAAACTGAATGACAATGTTTGATGATATTAGGGAATGACTAGTGGGGTTTTTTTTTAGCTGTGAAAATGGTATTGGAGATTTTTTCAATGTTCCTTATATTTTATTTTATTTTTTTAACATCCTTACATTTTAGAAACACTAACAGAAATGTATATTCACGAAATGATATAATTCTGGACTATAACTCTAGGATTTGGAAACAGTGGGAGGGCGTATAGATGAAACAAGCTTGGGTAAGGTTTGATGATTACTGAAGCTGGGGTATGGGTTTGGGGGCTTCCCTAAGACTGTATATGTTAAATTTTTTTCACAGTAAAATGATTGAAAACTGTAGTTTCTGGTCTGACATACAAAGATATTGGAAATTGCCACTGGGGTCCTCACAACAAGAAGAAAGCTGAACAAACACTTGTTAGATCTGTCAGAGAACTGAGCTCACGGGGTAACAGCTGCCCCCAAACTGGAGAGAAAGACAGGTGAATACAGAGAATCCCAGCTTCTGGAGCAGACACCCAGGAGCCGAAAAGGCCACCGGAGCCAGGGCTGGGGTAAGAGACCCTGAGCTGTAGCTGCCGAATTGCTGCAGGCTGCACGTGGACCTGCTAGAAAGTTAAGAATTCCAGGGGGACCCAGTCGCAGTGCCCCCCACATTTGCAAGAGTTTTACCTCCAGGAATCCCCCTAGATTCTCAGGGTGTAGAGCAGAGAGAAATGGCACTTCTGGCAGGGCAAAGCACTCATTTTTTGTTTTTAACATTTTTGTTGGAGTATAATTGCTTTACAATGGTGTGTTAGTTTCTGGTGTATAATAAAGTGAATCAGCTATACATATACATACATCCCCATATCTCCTCCCTCTTGCGTCTCCCTCCCACCCTCCCTATCCGCCCCCCTCTAGGTGGTCACAAAGCACTGAGCTGATCTCCCTGTGCTATGTGGCTAAAGCACTCATTTTGAAATACACCCAGAGTTTTCTGTTCTCCGTCACAGAAGCCTGCCCTTCTGTGAAACTGTTTACTAACCACCTTGGGTTTTACCGCAGGGTAACCTACCTAGGGGGGAGGGAAATGTCCAGTTCCAGCCCCTTATAGCCTTCCTCTCCCACCTAAGGGGGAAAACAAAACAAAACAAAATTGAGCAGCACTTGTGAAGGTCACACGCTGGAGACACAGGGTCCCTGAAAGATGGAGACCCAATCCGAGGACCACGGAGTCTTCCTATCCCCACACCTCACCACCGCCTCTATAGCTCCTGTGTGATGACAGGGGATTACAATGGAAAGAACCACACATCCCAGACCTTACTGAGGAAGAAATGTCTAGAGAATCCCAATGACGAAGAGGGGGGCGACAAAAACAGACACCAAAGTAGCCTCTGACACCAGAGCTACAGCCCACTGTGAGCCTAGCAGCTAGTGAGATAAACACAAATCCCACACTGAAGACCTTTTCCCTCACCTCCTTTCACTCACTACATCGTGCCTGCCTTTCAATAAAAAGATTGAACGCTAACTAAACAACAAACAAAAGCAAAAAGAAGTACGTGGGAAAAAAAAGTACGCACACATCATCGGAACCTCACGTCTTACCATCTCCACGGCTCCTACTCTGGTCCCTGGTCCCAGCCGCCATCATCTCTCTCTTTTTTTTGGTCATCTTCAAATTCTGGCCTCAGCTCTCCTTTACAATTTAGTGTCTCCTCTTTCCTCCCTTGGCCCTGAGGTTAGTACATCCAAACTCGACTTTATCTCCTGAATATTCTCCCCTAAACCTGGCTTGTGGGGTGAGCAACAAAGGCTTGGCTCACACGACTCTATCTTCTTGTGGGGGGAGGATCACTGCATCCACCCTTGAAGATTCAACTTCCTCTCCGACCTGTACATCTTTTCCTCTCTCCTCCGTTCTGAGCCGTCCCAAGGGGTGAGGCCAGCACGAGGGCGACTTGAGCGAGGGTATCCCGGCTCCCGGCTGTGCCACACCCACACCTGACGTGACCTTGAGCAAAAGCCACGTGTGCGTTTTAAGTCCCACTTAATTCAGAATGAAAGGAATATCTCCCCTGTATCATTACCTCAGGATTGCTGGGTGAGATCTTCTGTGAAGGATTTATGAACTCATAGAGTATGGTTATTAAGAAATCGTGGACTGTTACTTTATTTTCCATGCATTTGTCTTTTCTCCCAAGGAATTTGCAAGCTCTCACCGGCCAGGGTTTCTGCACTCACCTTCTTTGTATGCGCTGAGCAATTTGCCTTGTGCACTTAGCAAGTGCACAGTGAATGCTTTTCCGAACCAATCATGGCTTTGTTGGCTCAAAGGTGATCTTTCTGGCATGCTATCCCATCCCCATCTTCAGCAGCAATATTTGTCATTGCCAGTTACGGAAATCTCTGCAAACAAAATCCGACTCGGTAATTGAGTTAACATTTCTTTATTTTCTACAGTGTTTTGTTTTACTTTACAAGCAAAGTAACATGAAGTGGCTTCTTAATTTTTTTAAGCAAAATATGAGTTGAGTAGTCTTTTCTGGTCAGTAATTGCATCACATTTTCCTTATGTATCACTTTGTAGCAGGCGTATTTCTGCCAAAATGGCAGTGATCGTGTGGTCGATTCTGAGAGCATGATTTCACACAGACCCCTAGCTACCAATCAATCAGAATTTCAAAAGTTACGGATATCCATGGGCGCCTAATCGGATTTTCCTAAAATTACTATATTTGAGGAAAGTAAACTGTATATTTCATATTAACCTGTTACAAAATATATGAAACAGCTATGATTTTTCTTTTCAATCTTAACCTTTATAACCTATGTCTCAGTGGCCTTAACAGCCCAAATTTCATCTCCAACTCCTCAGCTTGTTGGCATCAAATCACCCTTTAACACAAACTTTAAAAAGGATAAATTAACTGTAGTATATTTATATAATGAACTGCTATTCAGCAGTAAAAAGTGAGAGTTTTTGATACACGGAACAATATGGGTGAATCTCAAAAATATTATGTTGCAGGATAAAAGAAGCAAGGAACAAAATAATACGTAAGACTTTTTGTATGAATTTCAAAAACAGGCAAAACTAATCTATGGTAGTAAAAGTCAGACTAGTGGTTACCTGAAAGGTTATGAATTGGAAATGTTCAGTATCTTGAGAGGGTGGAGGTCACCATGAGTGTATACAGGTATAAACATTAACTAGCTGCTCACTGAAAATGTGGGGATTTTTCTGTATGTAAACTATATATCAGTAAGTCCTATTAAAAAAGAATTAAGTGTAGACTTCCTTCCACTTCTGGAAAGATGAAGTAGACATACTTTCTCCTATTCCTCCAACTAAGTATAACTAAATATCCACGACATCGTATATACAAAACAAACATAAGAAAGCCCTAAAATGTGGGAAGAAGAGGGCAAACTAATTAGGGACCTCAGGAGCCAAGGAACAACAGAGTGGAGGTTCTTTGGGTTTTCTTTTTGCCTCATATATCCCAAGCCTTGAGTGAAAGCAGCCACAACCTGGCTCATGCGTTCATCACTGGTAAGAATACGAAATGGTACAATCACCATGGAAAACAGCTTGGCAGTTTCTTTTTCTTTTTTTAATAAATTTATTTATTTATTTTTAGCTGCATTGGGTCTTCGTTGCTGCACGCGGGCTTTCTCTAGTTGCAGCGAGCGGGGGCTTCTCACTGTGATGGCTTCTGTTGTTGCAGAGCACGGGCTCTAGGCGTGGCATCAGTAGTTGTGGCACGCGGGCTCAGTAGCTATGGCTCACGAGCTCTAGAGCTCAGGCTCAGTAGTTGTGGTGCACGGGCTTAGTTGCTCTGCGGCATGTGGGATCTTCCCGGACCAGGGCTCAAACCCATGTCCTCTGCACTGGCAGGCGGATTCTTAACCACTGCGCCACCAGGGAAGTCTGGCAGTTTCTTTGGGAAAAAAAAAAAAAAAGAAAACAAACCTCCAAATACCACTTGACCCAGCAATGTACAGAGAAATGAAACCTACTGTTCACCTGTACACAACCATTTATAGCAGCTCTATTTACAATAACCAGAGCAGGAAGCCACCCAGATGTCCTTCAACAACTGAGTGATTAAAGAGACCGATGCAACAAACAAACAAACAAAAAACAGACCGGTGTATCCATACGATGGAAGACTACTCAGCCATAAAAAGGAAACTACTGGTTTATGTGCAACCTGGATTAATCTCCAGAGAATTACACTGGGCCGGGCAAGGAGGAAAGCCAATCTAAAAAGCCTACATACTGTATGATGTTATTTATAGAATATTCTTGAGATGACAAAATTATAGAAATGGAGAACAGATAAGTTGTTACCAAGGGTTACGGACGGTGTGAGGGGGGAGAAGAATGGCTATACAAGGGCAACGTGAGGGGTCCCTGTGGAGATGGAGATTTCTGTGTCTTGACTGCATCAGTGTCAGTATCCTGGTTGTGAAACTGTGCTGTAGTTTTGAAAGATGCTTCCTTTGGGGAAAATGGTGGAAAAGTTACATGGAATCTCTCTGTGTTGTTTCTTGCAACTGCATGTGAATCTACAATTATCTCAAAATAAAAAGTTTAATGAAAAATTTTAAAACATCGTAACAGAGCAGGATTTGACTGGGGAAGGGCATGAGGGAACTTTCTGGAGTGATGGTAATGTTTTATACATTGACAGAGATTTGAGTTATACACATGTATGCACTTGTCAAAACTCAGCAAATGGTAAGATTCGTGCACTTATGTGTACATACGTTTTACATTTTAAAAAAAGAATTAAGTAAAAGTGTCTGGTCCCCACGTCCCTGCTCTAGGGATGCTGGGAAAGCCACCATCCTTTCAGCGCTCTGGGGAAGCTAGTGGAGGGGCTGGGGCTGTGCTTCTCCTGGTTCCCCTGGTTCTAAAATTGAACTTGCATTGATTCTCTGTCCTGACTCCGCTGCTCTCGTCTGCCCTCTGTGTGTTTCTTTCCCCACTGCATTGCTTAGCTGGGGCCCCTACCCTTCCACTCAGCTCTGTGTGTGACTGACTCAAAACCAATCAACTTAAAATCAGGTATTAGGCATCCCTGTGCTTACAAGTCCTTCAGCCATTTCTGACCTTGGGAACCTCCACTGGCAGCTTCCACTCAGGCTCTGGCCGCTTGTCAATTTCTGGATCACACCTATTCCCCTCTTTTTATCCTCCCCCCTGACTCCCTGACCCTCCACCCCAGCTCATTCTTATGAAAAGCTTCCCCACAGCCCAGCCTGACCCCTAGAGAGTTGTGTAGGAGATGGGAGCTTGCCCAGAGGTTGCCTTCCTGGAGTGCCCGGATTCTCAGTCACCTGTCTTGCTCCTAGGAGTGTCGAGGCAGTACTGGAAGGGTCTCTGCTCTGCTCCTTTCCCTGGTGCATCGAGCCAGCCGTGAATTGGGATGCACAGATGCTCTAAGGACCATCTGGATGCTCTCTTTCCAGAATCTCAGACCTACTTGACCAGGGGGAATTAAGGTTGCAGATGGGACAGAGGTTCGTATTCAGCTGACCTCAAGATGGAGAGATTTCCCTGAATTATCCAGGTTGGTCCAACATCATCAGAAAGTTCCTTAAAAGTGGAAGAAGGAGGCATAAAAAAGGAAGATAGGAGGTGAGTGTGTGATAGGGAAGCGGGAGCAGGGAGTGACAACGCTGCTGGCTTTGAAGACAGAGGAACAGGTCACAAGACAAGGAATACGGCCACCTCTAGAAGCCGGAAAGAGCCCAGGAATTGAACCTCCGGAAGGAACACAGCCCTGCCAACCCCTTGATTTTAGTCCAGTGAGACCCATGTCAAATGTCCATCCAATAGAACCGTAAAATAAGAAATGTGTGTTGTTCAAGCAGCTAAGACGTGGTGATTAGTCACAGCCACCATGGAGAAGGATCCACGTAGGAATGTAGGTCCTGTGATGGCTGAGTGGGAGCACGGAGGAAAAGAAACAGTGCCCAAAGGCTCTGCAATGGAGCGGTTTACTTTAACACCCTCGTAATAATGTTCAACAGTCATTGCTGGGCTATCTCTGTAAAGCAGATCAACCTCACCAGGGTTTTAATGATTTTTTTTTTAAAGAGAGTTACATCATTCTAGGGGAGTCAGTTATACCCTGACCAGGCATTTCTATTTGAAGGGCCCTATGAATGAACCTATTCACAAGGTCATGGAATTTACCAGAGTAAAGTATTTTAACTCCAATCAGCTTAGACTACTGCCCATTTCTGCTGCAATATCTCCTCATTTTGGGTGGTGTGGAATGGCCACAAGCATTTTGAGGGTTGGCTCAGGAAAGCCGATTGAGGATGCCTTTCTTTACATTTGGTGGGAGATGTGATTTCAGTTACTTTCATGTGTACAGTTAGTACAGCCAGTTTCAAGCCCGCAAAACACAGAGATGGATCCGTACTCAGGTTCAGAGGTCTCGAATTCTAATGGTCTTAACTCTGCACTGTACGTACGGCCTTTCATATGCTCCCAATGTGTCAGGAATTGCTAAGGGTCCAAGAGTCTATCCCCCTTGCACATTGACAAGTGAGCCTGCCACAGTTTCACAGATGCTGGCAGAAGACACGAGCGCCCTGGCTCAGAGACGAAGGGTGCTAGTACTCACATACATCAGACCTTTACCTCCATAGGGAGAATTTCTTTATTATCCTGGTCAGGAAACAAATCGGCCCTTTGCTGGGAGGTACTCTCTCTGTCTTCCAAGGTCACGTGCAAACATCCTTGGAAAGCTAGCCCTGGGAAAAAGCCATCGGTCACTCTACTGAGAAGATGTGCAGAAATACTAGAGACTGTGGGGGACTGTCTCCAAGACAGAGATTCACGTACAGGCCTTGAACCTTGACCCCAAGGCAGGGGGGCCACTCCCAACCTCTCGGCAGCAGTAGACAGCCTTTCACTTCCCTCCTTGAATCTCACCCGCTTTCCCCATCTTATCCCCCTCTCCTCCCCTTCGCTACACGCCATCCATCTATAGGAACCTGCTCAAGCACATTTATATAGGTTCTTTTTCGATTTCTTGCTGATCTGTCATGAAATTCTGACATAAAAGGTAAGAAAAAACAATAAGCCACTACAATGTGAGAACTGACAGCAAACTGGTTAGTGAGGGTCCTCATTTAAAAGAGTAGTTAAGATTAATTCCTTCAGAAGAAAACTTGAAATACCCTGAAACTTTACAGCTCACATTTGAGAAACTTGATAGTTTTTCTAAACATGACAATAATTCTAAATAATTCATAATATTACCGATAATGAATTTGGGAAGCTTAAAATCAAACTTTCCAAGCCATCAGTAACAAAATATAAATGTTGGTCCTCCATGACAGAAGAAAGACTGGATTATCTTTCTAGTTTTGATAGAGCTGTCCAGTCCCATATGGTAGCCACTAGCCATGTGGCTACAAAACTCTTCCTGTGTGGCTAGTGTGATTGACAAAGTGATGTATGTGTAAAACACACACCAGATTTTTAAGACTAATTAAGGAAAAAATGTAAGTATGTCATTAATATTTTTATTAATAATATGTTGATATCATAATATTTTGGCTATATTGGGATAATGAAACATAATTAAAATTATTCTCACCTCCTCCTTTTTAAATGTGACCACTACTAAATTGAAAACCATACATGTGACACATTGAAGGGTTTGCATGATATTTCTATTGGATAGCATTGCTTTCTAGAAAATGATGGCCAGATTGTTTTTGTATGAAGAGATCATCAGAGTATGCAGCCAAATACATAGGAAAATATATTACTTTTTTCTGGATTTTTTAGTGTTTGTGGATTTTTCAGGCCTTCTAAAATTTGTAATTTGTTGTGATCTATCATGTTAAATAAATATTTACTTTCACGCCTATTTATGTCTTTATAATTCTGCATTCTCCTTCTTAAAGAAGTACCCCCAAATTGTATAAGCTTCATGCCCCACCAAACCTGGATCTGCCCTGGGTGTCAGGCTCCATGCTCTAAAGAGGGGCTGGAGAACATTAGTCAGTCCAAGGGTGGGGTCCTGGAAGTTGACTAAGAGATCTTTTAATGTGTTGTTTCCAGTTTGCTTCTCACATGGTTCAAAGTAGCTGTGGGATGAGAGGACAGGTGAGAGAAGATTGCGGCGGGGTGGATGGATGGATGGATGGATGGATGGATGGATGGATGGATGGATGGAGAGGAGGTGGGGGAAAGAAGAACGGAAAGGTAGACAAACGTCCCACTGAGGGAAATTCCTACTCTTTATTCTGAGGTCATCCCATGTGGTATAAAGTCCTTCCTTTTCATTAGCACTGATATTAAAGAACAGGAAAGAATGAGTTAATGGAATTCAGTTTATATAAACAGAGCAAGAACAGAGCACCTCTGGAAGGAAAGGAAAATGTTATCATAAGAAAGGCCAAGCAAATTTGCAGGCAGGTGTAGTGATGAGGGAAGTCAGGCAGCTCATCGATGAATCTGCTTCTACACTATGGAGGGACAGAATCGGAAGTTTTCTAGTAATTGAATTTAAGGACAATGCAGAAAGCAGGATTAAAAGACAGCCAGGTAACCCTGGATCAGAGACTTCCTCAGAATTCACATTTGAGCCCCCTGGAGTCGGAGCTGTGCTTTAGCCCACTGCAGTAGCAGAAAGTGAGAAAATAGCAAAAAGGTATGCAAAAAGGGAGATCGAGCATTCCTGGGATATTAGTTAATCCAGTGAGGTAGTATATCGTATACTATATATAGGACTTGGCATCCAAGTCCTTCCTTCTGCCCGTTGCCCTCTTCTCCTGCAGGGCTCTTCCCCTTTCTCTCCATCAGTCCATCGTGCATGTGCTCACCTCCTCAGGCAGCAGCTGGGTTCATCCTCCTCCAATCAGTCATCACTAGTCCCTGCACCTGCATGGACCTCTGCCTTTGGACATTCCTGTGGCTCCTGCTTTTGGAATCATTCCTATTCTAGCCACCCGGTAGTCCTTGCTACTTCTGGTTCGTATCTTACTTTCCCAGCTCTGTCGTAGTGACTCTGGCTTAGCCTTCCTTTTCCTCTCTGGCTGGGAGAGATGCACACTTGTCATACTTTAAAAACATTGATGGAGTAGGTCTTGATGTATGTTCTAAATCATCAAAGAGGAATTCAATTCAATATATTAAACTGCTTAGTATTTTTTATGTTTGTGTTTTCAAAAGTGGAAACCCATGTGAGCTATTTCACGCCGTAACACAATCAGTTTCAGTGTCTGAAGTCAGTCCTGGAGGCGTACTCTCGCCATCCATCATTCTGAAGTCTGCTCTCATAAGTAAATAGGGGTCTTGGTTAATCAATGTATTGAACCAATGGATAGACCCCCACTCAGAAAGAGGCAGAAATAGGCTGAACCATGGCAAATATAACTACTAAGATTACAATTCATGATAATCCAAAGTTCCAATTCAGATCAAGTTAAGCAATAAATGGGGCAAATTTGCCAACATAATTGGGAAGGACAGGGCAGGAAGGAAGGGCTCAGACGTCACTGAGTCGGTTCAAATAAGGCCTTTAGGAGTCTCGATTTCTGTCCATCTTTCCTTGTGGCCTCTGTCCCTTTGTCGTCCTCATCTCTCAGGATCCTCTAGGTGATGGGGATGTAGATTCCGCAGCTATGGTCCCATTCACGCAGCGGGCCAATTTCTCCCCCCAACGCCCTTATGTAATTGGCCTGACTTGGCCGTGTGCTCATCCCTGGACCAATCTCTTTGCCAGCACTTGGAAACCTGGATTGGTCAGGCTAGATCCCACGTCCACCAGTATGGCCAGACAGAGAGAAGGAAAGCAGGCTGCGTGGATGAGGGGCAGTTAGCACGGTTACTAGAGGAAGGGGCATGCACAACACACATCAAGCAAATAAAAGCAAAGGTGCCCCTGCATTTAAACATTTAACCGGCTCAATGTATTTGCTGGTCATAAACAAAGACATGCCAGAGGGAGCAGGAAGAGCCCCTCGATGATAATGTGTCGGTGAAATTCTCTCGGATCTTCCTATTGTCATTTCATTTGACTTTGGTTTCCTGAATTCTGACCTACAGAAATGTCTTTGTTTTCTTCCTCGTTCACATGGGATAACAGAAGTCCTGCTCTCATACCACCCGCCTGCCTGCCACAGCTCTCGGAATTGCTGCTGCTTCTCCTCTACAGTAAAAGTGCTTTGCTGTGCGTCATAATTGCTTCAGGGTGAAGCACCACCCTTCCCTGGGACCATCTCCTTGAAACTTCAAAGACCTCAAATCCCACAGATTCCCTTCTTTTCAGCTCAAACACAGAAGCTAATGAAGGAACAGAGTAGGTGAACCTGGCTGAAGGCCCTTGGAGGACCTCTGACCATTCCTTCCAAGTGGGATGAGATTCACACCAGAACTTTCTCCTTGTTCAGCATCACGATGCTGTCTTTGCTAAGCCTCACTCCAGTTTTACCAGCTAAATTTCTTAACGGAACGATGTTGGTATTTTAAAAATCTCCTTTCTTTGAGTTATTTGAAACTGACTTTGAACCTAAGAGTGGTTTCAAAGCAGTGTTTACACAATGAATATCTTCAACCACACAACTCAACAACTAACAAGAGCCTATTTCCCGACTCCCATTGAAATAGGACATGGCGTTGTAGCCAGATTCTCTCTCCCTTATCTTTTGCATTTTTCTTTGTATAAAAAAAAGTATCTGAATCACAAAATTTTATCCCTTTGTAAAGAGGGAGCTTTCTCAGCAGCAGGTTAGGGAAATACATGGGTTGGTGTGGATCATTTAAATTCACACCTTAATTCATCTCAAGATTACCTGTGGAAAACACATAACAAGTTGGCATCCTCAGAGCCAATTTCTGGTCTTGGCTTACAAGTGAGGCCCAGGAAACCTCTTTATAACTTTGCTTTCTGTAACTTGCACACTCTCTGATTGCTTGAATATTTTTATCAGTAGAATTAACCACAATTTATTTAATGCTTGCTATGGGACTGGCTCCGTGCTAAGCAATTTCATTTAAACATTACTGCAGCCCCGAAGTTAGGTGTGAGCTTCTTCCTTTGATAAATGAGGAAAGTGTGGCTTACAGAGGTGAAGTACCTTGCCCCAGGTCAGCCAGCTGGCAGTGGGGCCCTAGGACCAGAACTCATATGCCCCTAACAGCTACTCTGTCCTGTGAAAGATGGTCTGGGTACAGGCAGAGCCTTATTTAGAAAAGTTTTGTTTCTAATCCTCTTCCATTCATTTCAAAATTATCCTTCAGTCTCCAAAATTTCACTCAATCTTCACTTTACTGAAAACAGAGGCTCTTCAACTAGAGGCAAAAAGGGTTCCTTAAAAAAATCCCTACATAAGCATTCCAATTCTGAAATCATTATTGGAACAAAAGCTTCATTTTCTGATACTGTGGTTCAGCGTGGTCTACAGGAATGTAAGTCAGCTTGCTTACCCTTCTAGGAGATGCAGATTTTGCATGGAGTTTGGTGGAGAAAGTTCCATGGTACCTTGGACCAAAGACCTCAGTGCTTTCCAGTCTTGTGGCTAAAATTCACATACACACACACACACACACACACACACACACACACTATAGCAATAACTCCTTTTAACTGTTTATATATATTTATAACCAGCTGTGTGATAAATTTACATTTAGAAAATTCACCTTCTACACAGCAGTGAAAGGAAAACCTTTGATGTTTTAAAAATTGTTAATGATGAGTTATAAACAGAAGCACAAATGAAGTTATTTTGCAAGTCCTGTATAAACAGGACTTTATTGCCTATGAAACGACAAAAGAGTAATGAATGGATATTGGACTCGTTTGTCACCACTAAGGAGATCATACATTTGAAGCAGTTTATAAATTTTGGACTATTTCCCCTCACACACTTGGAAGCGTCACACGGCAGGGGTAGGTGGTTTTCGTGAACAGCAGTCCCAAGGCAGCAGCTACCGTTATTTATCTGGCATAATAAAAACAAAATTTAGTACACAGGAGGGCTCATAAAATGCTACAGAAAGTGAAGTGAGTTCTCTCTCCTTGAAGTAAGTAAAGAGATTGATTAGCAATATGCATTTTTTTAAAGCTAGTTTAAATGATAAACATTTTATTTTTCCCAAAGTTACGTTTGTAAAGAGAATCTACATTGGAAATGTCCTTGGTTATAGAGTGTATGATATCTTTCATCAATAAATGGCACATCTGTGTCTTGGTGAGCAGACTGGGGTGGGGATGGTAGAGGGTGATGCAGAGAGAAGAGTGGAATGGAGGCTTGGACGGGGCTGGACTGGAGAAAACCCTCGGCCTGACATGCTGCCGCCCTGGAGAATTGCATTCTCACCAGTTTTCACTCACTGATTTCATTCTCAAGAATACATAATCTCGACACCTGAAACTAACAGGACATTGTTAATCAACTATACTCCACTATAAAAGACAAAGTTTAAAAAAAAAGTGTTTTGCTGAAACCCTTCGAGGAGTTTGGGGGGTTTTGGGCACGAGCCGCCTGTCTCCGTGCATAGCCCTGCAATAAACATTTCTCTGCTCCAAAAAAAAAAAAAAAAAAAAAAAGAACATATAATCGCTTGAAACCCCTGTAATCCTGTAATGGGTTCTTGTAAGTATACTACTTTTAAAATGTATTTCACGGGTAGAACTTTCATGTCTGATCAGTGTACTAATAATGATTTTATTCAGATTAATTTTTGTATAATCTTGAATGTTATTTATAAATATGTCTGGCTTTCTTTCCATTTAAAACAAAGATGCATACTTTCAATTAATTTTAAAAGCAAAAGCATAATTTGACAAAGATAAAAATTGAAATGGCATATGGTGTCACCACTGGGTTGGGGACCAAAAATGTGTCAGTACATTGAAACATGGGCTGATTGTTAAATACACGTGGCGGCCGTACTCCTTGGAGATACCAGCTGTTCTGACCTTCCCACCTGGGAGGGGAAGACTGGGAGCCCCTCCCTCCATCTTTTGCCGCAGAAGCTCTCCTCCCAGCCCTGGATTTCAACCCCACCTAAAACCCTGACACTAGACATTCCCAACCTCACCCTACTGACAGTTTGGCCTGGATGATCCTTCATTGTGTAGTGCTGTCCTGTGCTCTATAGGATGTTTCAGGGCACCTCTGGTCTTTACCCACAGATTCCAGGAGCACTTATGACAGCCAGGTTGTCACAACCATAAATGTCTGCAGGCATTGCCAGTGCCCCATGGAGGGCAAGCTCTCCCCAGGTTGACACTGTTTAATAACATCACCTCATCTGCTCTCCAGTTGGCCTCCAAACTATGGCCCACGTTCATCCCTAGTGTGGGAGAGGAAATTTCATTTTATATAGGTACAAACACGCTAAAATTTTGTTTTAAAAATCCTTTGCTTAAAAGGTTCCCCCCCAAAATATTTTCAAATCTAACAAGTGTTTACTAAGCACTCACCTTTTGCAAAGCATTGTGTTGGTCCATTTTCCTCCTTTATTGGTTTCCCAAGCTCTTTTCATGTCTCTTTAGCAAACGAACAATTTCCAAATCCAGAGACAGCCTATGAGAAAAATACCTTATTTTGCCTTTAACACTTTAACTTTGTCAAGTTTTCCTTTGCAAAAACCATTCTTTTTGTACGAGGAGGGAAGGAACTGAAGCCAATTTATGTTAACTCATGTCTTTGTATTCGCACTGACGTTACAAAGATTTGATTTTGCAAAATTTGGAGAGATTTTGCTCCACAAATTTCCACTGAAGGTGCAGAGTCATAAATCTCAGAGAAGTGAGATGTATACAGGAATCTCTTACACAGTTGCCTGTGGTGTCACGGTAGACTGTGAATAAAGGACACGTGCCTTGTAATGCAGAAAACCTCTCCAAACCGCCCTTAGACCAAATTTGCCACATGCAGATAGAACACTAGATGTATCATCTAGCTAATAAGACCAAGGGGGAAATGTCATTTGCTTCAAAAGCACGTACACATTCACCTTGCCTTCCTTTATAAAATCATAAGAATTAAAATAAAAGCCTTTGCTAACATTTGTCTGAAAGTAAGTTAGGAATCTGGGAAGTCAAAACAAAATCTTTTTGTTTTATCCAGTTATTTAAAAACAAGGAAGCATACCTTCATAATTAAATCTGCAGAGTCAGGAAAGAACCAGTTCATAGAAATGCTGCCAATGCCAGTGGGGGAAAAAAAAAAAAAACAAATGGCTCTGTGAATGTCTTCTTTTAACAGGTTATTTATCCAGGCTTTTTTCCTGAGCACACATCCTCTAAGACGTCTTTGGAGTCAGGTTTTTCCTTGGGCTATTTAGAACCAACTTTGCTGTGTAGTGAAAACTCAGTTTTGTTTTTTGTTGGTATGGTTTTTTGTCCATCCACCCACATACCTCGTCCATCCATCTATCCCTCTATTCACTTATTTATCAGACATTAGTTGAATGATTCTCCTGGCCTTTGTGTGATTTCTCTATGCCAG